>NC_087169.1:11568641-11576141 GCF_035594125.1 Scylla paramamosain
AAAAGGTATATATGGGGTGAGATGTGTGAAGGCGAGGGATGATACGTGTCTGTGTTTCGTACCTGAGTCAGCAGAATTCTTCAGAGCGCAAGAGGCCCTTAGGGAAAAGAGGGGCGGCGTTCTCATGGGACAAATTTGGGTGGTGATGTGGTGATTTTGTGGATGTGTGGAAGTATTAGTGATGTGGTGCTATAACCCTGATATACAGGATCAGGTTGATGAGTCTTTTGTGGTACCAACAGCTCTTGTCCATTGAAATTCACTTGGTGAGTGGTGTCGGTGACGCAACGCTGAGGGGTAGTGTCCGACTAAGAGGAAGCCATTTTGTGGTTGGGGGTTGTAGTGCTGTTGTGGTGTTATTGGTGTCTTTAGGGATGGCGTTATAGTGCTATAGGTGAACTATGGTGATAGTGGTGATGTCTTATGAGATTTGAGGAGGTAAAATACGGGAATTGTTATTTAGTCAAGCGGTGACGGCATTTGGGGAAATTCCTGCAGCTGAGGAAAATATTTCAGCAGCCTATGAAGGAGTAAAAGGATTTTAGTGCTTTGTGAAGTGATGGGAATGTCATATATTGATGTGTATAACCTTTAAGCAATAAAGGAAGCGATATAAGAGTCTGAGTAAAGAGAAACATATGGTAATTGAGTGTGGGAATTATTTTGTGTTGGTCTAGGGTAGAAATTTGCTCCCTAATTTCCTTTAATGTGTACTACATCAAGTTATTTTTAAGTTAACATTATTATTTATATATCCTATTATTATACAGAATTATTGTGTTTTTTAACCCAACAGTGATCTGGTATTGAGGAGATTTCTGGTGTGCTCTGCCAAGGTAAGGGTTTTGCGAGAGGGTTTAATAGCTGGCGATTTCGAATAGGTCGGGTAGATATTCGAGGCCTTTAAAAATCCAAACCTTTAAAACTTTCTGGAATCAGTGTATCGTCCACTTTCTTGGAAAGATAACCGGCAATGTGACAACTCCTACGCTGATAAAACCACCCTGCACTTTTCCACGTCTTTTCGTAGACGTCCAACCCTTCAGGAATAAAACAATCCACACAGGGAAGCCACAGAACGCCTGACTTCTGATCTCCCTAAAATTTCTGACTGGGTCAGAGCAAAAATTAGTATTGTTCAATCCCTCAAAAACTCAATTCCTCGATCTGTCAACTCGACACAACCTTCCAAACAACTAACCCCCTTCTTCAATGACACTCAATTGCCCCACTCTTCTACATTGAATATCTTCGGTCTGTCCTTTTCTTATAATCTAAACTGAAAATTTCACATCTCATCTCAAGCTAATTCAGCTTCTATGAAATTAGGCATTCTGAGACGTCTCCACCAGTTTTTCTCAAATTCCCAGCTGCTAACTCTGTACAAGGGCCTTATCTCTCTATGTATGGAGTATGTTTCACAAATCTGAGGGGGTTCCACTCATACCGCTCTTTTAGACAGGGTGGAATCAAAAACTTTTCGTGTCATCAACTCCTCTCCTTTAACTGACTGTGTTCAGCCTCTTTCTCATCGCCGCAATGTTGCATTTCATCTTCTGCTATTTGCATTTTGCATTTATCTTCTACTGCTATTTTCATGCTAACTGCTCTTCTGATCCTCCCCTCCTTCCCTCCTCACGCAGCCTTGCTGCACAAGAACTTCTTTCTCTCACCCTTATTCTGTCCACCTCTCTAATGCAAGTATTCTCAGTCATTCATCCCTTTCTCTGATAAACTCTGGAACTCCCTGCCTGCTTTTGTATTTCTATCTTTCTATGACTTGAACTCCTTTAAGAGGGAGGCTTCAAGACACTTATCCTTCGATTGTTGACTACCACTTCAGACCCTATTTGGGGACCGGCATATCAGTGAGCTTTTTTTTTTTTTTATTGGAATTTTGTTGCCCCTGGCCGCTGTCCCTCCTACATAAAGAAAAAAAAATCTTCATAAACTTCTGCAATATTTACGGTCTTAGATCTAATTTTCAATCTGTAGAACACCACCTCTCCTTTACTAAACCTCATCTTTTCATCGCTGAAACACAGGTGTCTGAGGCAACTGACAGTAACCTCTTTTCTGTTCCCTCCTTTTTTTTCTCTATCCTAATTTTCGATCCAAAGCTGGATGTTGTGTCTTCGTGCAACGACTTAACCTGTTCTCGTGCCCACGCTCTTGAAACTTCCGAGTTTTCCACCATCTAGTTACGACTACAGAGTCACTCTCAAACTAAATTTATCTGTGCTGTATACCTCTCACTTAACTCCTCTAACTATAAGAAATTCTTTGATTGTTTAACTTCCAAAGTGGAACAGATTCTGACTCTCTTCCCTTTTGCGAAGATCCCTATTCTTGGAGACTTCACCTTTGGCTTTCCTCTCCCTCCACTGACCATCCATGTGAACTTTAACTTTGCTATCCTCCACGACCTAAAGCAACTGGTGCAACACCCTGCTCGTATTCCTCACCGTCTTAAAGATACACCCAACATTCTTGACCTTTTCCTAGCCTCTAATCCTTCCACTTATGTTGTTACCCTATCTTCTCTGTTGAATTCCTCCGATCACAGTCTCATATCTGTATCATGTCCTATCGCTCCAATCACTCCTCAGGATCTTCCAAAGCGGAAGTGCCTCTAGCGTTTTGATTCTGCTAGTTGGGGGGACCTGAGGAGGTATTATGCTGATTTTCCTTGGAATGACTACTGCTTCCATTTCAAAGACCCGTCTTTGAGTGCTGAGCGCATAACAGAAGTGACAGTGTCTCTTTTTCTCGACCTAAACCTTCCAGACCTTGGTTTAACACAGCCTGTTCTCGTGCTTTACATGACAGAGAGGCGGCTCACAAAAGGTACTTAAGCCTTCCATCACCTGAATCTCATGCGCTTTATATTTCTGCCCGGAACCTTGAAAGAATTTTTGGCTAGTTAGAGAAGTCTGTTCCCCAACTAGCCAAAAACTCTTTCATTAATAGAAAGTGTCGAAATCTTTCAAGATTTAACTCCCATCATGACTTCTGGCACCTAGCCAAAAACATTTCAAATAACTTTGCTTCTCCATCTTTCCCTCCTTTATTTCAACCAGATGTCACCACTGCTACCTCATCTTTTTTTTCAAGGAGGAGGCAGTAGACACCAGCCGAAACGATAATTACTCCCAGTGAGGTCTAAAGCACTGTTCAGGGGGTGCTGTGAACTTACCATTAAACCCAGCTGTGACCTCACTGAACGTTTCCCTTTGTGTCTCACAACACAAGGGGGCAGTCACAGCCTGCCCTCTAAAGACAACTCTCTTCCTCCACACAAAACTACAAGCACCTAATAACGCACACACCCTTCACTCAAAAATTTTAAAATCATCATGGCGACTCCTACACCAGCCTCGGAGTCCCCATCTGGGGAGGGGACCATAAATGTCCCCAGGTCGGACTGCCTTTCTGTCGACGACCCTAAGTGTCTTGACACCCCCCTCAACTTTTTCTTCATTAACTTCTGCAACATTCATGGTCTAAGATCTAATTTTCAATCTGCAGAACATCACCTCTCCTCTTCTAAACCTCATCTTCTTTTCCTCACTGAAACTCAGGTGTCTGAGGCAACTGAGAGTAGCCCATTTTCTGTTCCCTCCTACTTTCTCTATCCTCATTTTCGATCCAAAGCTGGATGCTGCGTTTATGTGCGCAATGACTTAACCTGCTCTCGTGCCCAAGCTCTTGAATCTTCCGAGTTTTCTACCATCTGGCTACGACTACAGAGTCACTCTCATACTAAATTTATCTGTGCTGTATACCTCTCTCCTAACTCCTCTGACTATAAGAAATTCTTTAACTACTTAACTTCCAAAGTGGAGCACATTCTGACCCTCTTCCCTTTTGCAGAGATCTCCATTCTTGGAGACTTCAATGTCCACCACCAGCTTTGGCTTTCCTCTCCCTTCACTGACCATCCTGGTGAACTAGCCTACAACTTTGCTATCCTCCATGACCTAGAGCAATTGGTGCAACACCCTACTCGTATTCCTGACCGTCTTGGAGATACGCCCAACATTCTTGACCTTTTCCTGACCTCTAATCCTTCTGCTTATGCTGTCACCCTTTCTTCTCCGTTGGGCTCCTCCGATCACAGTCTCATATCTTTATCTTGTCCTATCAGTCCAATCCCTCCTCAGGATCCCCCTAAGCGAAGGTGCCTCTGGCGTTTTTGCCTCTGCTAGTTGGGGGGACCTAAGGAGGTATTTTGCTGATTTTCCTTGGAATGACTACTGCTTCCGTGTCAGAGACCCGTCTTTGTGTGCCGAGCGCATAACAGAGGTGATAGTGTCTGGCATGGAGGCGTACATTCCTCACTCTTTTTCTCGTCCTAAACCTTCTAAACCTTGGTTTAACACAGCTTGTTCTCGTGCTATACATGATAGAGAGGTGGCCCACAAAAGGTACTTAAGCCTTCCATCACCAAAATCTCATGCACTTTATATTTCTGCCCGGAACCATGCCAAGTCTGTTCTCCAACTAGCCAAAAACTCCTTCATTAACAGAAAATGTCAAAACCTTTCAAGATCTAACTCCCCTCGTGATTTCTGGTATCTAGCCAAAAATATCTCCAATAACTTTGCTTCTTCTTCTTTCCCTCCTCTACTTCAACCAGATGGCACCACTGCTATCACATCTATTTCTAAAGCTGAACTCTTTGCTCAAACCCTTGCTAAAAACTCTACCTTGGACGATTCTGGGCTTGTTCCTCCCTCTCCTCCACCCTCTGACTACTTCATGCCACCTATTAAAATTCTTCGCAATGATGTTTTCCATGCCCTCGCTGGCCTAAACCCTCGGAAGGCTTATGGACCTGATGGGGTCCCTCCTATTGTTCTCCGATACTGTGCCTCCGTGCTTGCACCTTGCCTAGTCAAACTCTTTCAGCTCTGTCTATCAACATCTACCTTTCCTTCTTGCTGGAAGTTTGCTTACATTCAACCTGTTCCTAAAAAGGGTGACCGCTCTAATCCCTCAAACTACCGTCCTATTGCTTTAATTTCCTGCTTATCTAAAGTTTTTTAATCTATCCTCAACAGGAAGATTCTTAAACATCTATCACTTCACAACCTTCTATCTGATCGCCAGTATGGGTTCCGTCAAGGCCGCTCTACTGGTTTCTTCTTCTGGCTTTCCTTACTGAGTCTTGGTCATCCTCTTTTAGAGATTTTGGTGAAACTTTTGCTTTTGCCTTGGACATATCAAAAGCCTTTGATAGAGTCTGGCACAAAGCTTTGATTTCCAAACTACCCTCCTACGATTTCTATCCTTCTCTCTGTAACTTCATCTCAAGTTTCCTTTCTGACCGTTCTATTGCTGCTGTGGTAGACGGTCACTGTTCTTCTCCTAAATCTATTAACAGTGGTGTTCCTCAGCGTTCTGTCCTGTCACCCACTCTCTTCTTATTATTCATTAATGATCTTCTAAACCAAACTTCTTGTCCTATCCACTCCTACGCTGATGATACCACCCTGCACTTTTCCACGTCTTTTCATAGACGTCCAACCCTTCAGGAGGTAAACATATCACGCAGGGAAGCCACAGAACGCCTGACTTCTGATCTTTCTAAAATTTCTGATTGGGGCAGAGCAAACTTGGTATTGTTCAATGCCTCAAAAACTCAATTCCTCCATCTATCAAGTCGACACAACCTTCCAGACAACTATCCCCTTTTCTTCAATGACACTCAACTGTCCCCCTCTTCTACACTGAACATCCTCGGTCTGTCCTTTACTTATAATCTGAACTGGAAACTTCACATCTCATCTCTAGCTAAAACAACTTCTATGAAGTTAGGTGTTCTGAGACGTCTCCCCCAGTTTTTTTTTCACCCCCCCCAGCTGCTAACTCTGTATAAGAGCCTTATCCGTCCATGTATGGAGTATGCTTCACATGTCTGGGAGGGTTCCACTCATACTGCTCTTCTAGACAGGGTGGAATCAAAAGCTTTTCGTCTCATCAACTCCTCTCCTCTAACTGACTGTCTTCAGCCTCTCTCTCACCGCCGCAATGTTGCATATCTAGCTGTCTTCTACCGCTATTTTCATGCTAACTGTTCTTCTGATCTTGCTAACTGCATGCCTCCCCTCCTTCCGCGGCCTCGCTGCACAAGACTTTCTTCTTTCTCTCACCCCCATTCTGTCCACCTCTCTAACGCAAGAGTTAACCAGTATTCTGAATCATTCATCCCTTTCTCTGGTAAACTCTGGAACTCCCAGCCTGCTTCTGTATTTCCACCTTCCTATGACTTGAATTCCTTCAAGAGGGAGGTTTCAAGACACTTATCCACCATTTTTTGACCACTGCTTTGACCCTTTTATTGAACTGGCATTTCAGTGGGCATTTTTTTTATTAGGTTTTTGTTGCCCTTGGCCAGTGTCCTTCCTACATAAAAAAAAAAAATCTATCTCTAAAACTGAACTTTTCTCTCAAACCTTTGCTAGAAAACTCTACCTTGGATGATTCAAGGCCTGTTCCTCCCTCTCCTCCCCCCTCTGAATACTTCATGCTACCTATTAAAATTCTCCGCAATGATGTTTTCCATGCCTTTGCTGGCCTAAACCCTCGAAAGGCTTATGAACCTGATGGGGCTTCTCCTACTGTTTCCCGAAACTGCTCCTCTGTGCTTGCACTATGCTTAGTCTTTCAACTCTGTCTGTCAACATCTACCTTTCCTTCTTGTTGGAAAGCTGTTCCTAAAAAGGGTGACCGTTCTAATCCCTCAGATTACCGTCCTATGGCTTTAATTTCTTGCCTATCTAATATTTTTGGATTTACCATCAACAGGAAGATTTTTAAATATAATTCACTTCACAACCTTCTATCTGATCGCTAGTATGGGTTCCGTCAAGGCCGCTCTACTGATGATCTTCTTTCTTTTCTTCTGAATCTTGATCATCCTCTTTTAGAGATTTTGGTGAAAGTTTTGCACCTTAAACATCAAAAGCTTTTGATAGTGTCTGGCACAAAGTTTTGATTTTCAAACTGCCCTCCTACGGCTTCTGTCCTTCTCTCTGTAACTTCATCTCAAGTTTCCTTTCTGACCGTTCTATTCATGTTGTGATAGTCAGTCACTGTTCTTCTCCTAAATCTATTAACAGTGATGTTCCTCAGGGTTCTGTCCTGTCACCCACTCTCTTCCTATTATTCATCAATGATCTTTTAAATCAAACTCCTTCTCCTATCCATTCCTGCGCTGATGATACCACCCTACACTTTTCCTCATCTTTTTGTAGACGTCCAACACTTCAGGAAGTAAACAGTTTACGCAGGTAAGCCAAAAAATGTCTGACTTCTGATCTCTCTAAAATTTTTGAGTGGGGCAGAGCAAACTTAATATTGTTCAATGTCTCAAAAACTTAATTGCTCCATCTATCAACTCAACACAATCTTCTTCAATGACAATCAACTGCCCTCCCTCTTCTACACAGCATCTTCGGTCTGTCCTTTAATTATAATCTAAACTGGAAACTTCAC
>NC_087169.1:11581141-11588641 GCF_035594125.1 Scylla paramamosain
TTTATTCTTTTTATTTCAATCTTTATTCATTTTTTTCAGTTTTCGTCTCTGCTTTCTTCTTTACTCCTCTTTCACATTTTCCTTCTGCTGTTTGTTATTAATTTGTGTTTTTCCTCTTTCTCCTCCTCCTCCTCCTTCTCCTCCTAGAACGGGAACCGAGTCCTCTCGCCCAATTTTTCAGTAACCTATCACAGTTCAGGTCTGTATTTTCTTTCCCACCAATCAACCAAACACGGACCAAAAACTTTACTGCGGCTTATTTTTCTTTGTATTCCTTTGCATTATTCTTATTTACTCTTCCTTCTCCACCTCCTCCTCCTCTTCCTCCTCCTCCTCCTCCTTCTCTGTCCAACTCCACTTCTTTGTTTTTTTACTCTCCTCCTCCCCTTTCACCACCTCCTCCTCCTCTTCCCTCTCCTCCTCCTCCTCCTCCTCCTCCTCCTCCTCCTCCTCCTCCTCCTCCCCCGCCTCCTCCTCCTCCTCCTCCTCCTCCTCCTCCTCCTCCTCCTCCTCCTCCTCCTCCTCCTCCTCCTCTCCCTTCTCCTCCTCCTCCTCCTCCTCCTCCTCTTCCTCCTCCTCGTATCTAATAACAATGTCAAGGCTGTGATTGTCTTCTTTCTTCTCGTTATCGCTTCAATCGCCACAGTTAAGAACGCTCAAGGCATGCATACCTTTTATTGCTTTCATTTATCACATGTCGCATTAATGAGTATTCGTAACTACAGGCGTGGTATCTTTATACTCAATTATGAATACTTTTCTTATCTTTCATCCAGTGTTCAATCAGGCGTGAAATCTTTTAGCAGTTTTGTTACTGCTACTACTGTTGCTACTATTACAACTACTACTATTACTGCTGTTGTTGCTAGCGTCACTTCCACTAGTGATATCGTGAATAAAGACAAGAACAAAGACAAGAAGAAGAAGAAGAAGAAGAAGAAGAAAAAGAAGAAGAAGAAGAAGAAGAAGAAGGAAGAAATTAAGGAATCAAGTGAGTGTAACTTCTGTAGTAGTAGTAGAAGTAGTAGTAGTAGTAGTAGTAGTAGTAATAGTGAAAGTAGTACCTAGTAGTAGTAGTAGTAGTAGTAGTAGTAGTAGTAGCACCAGCAGCAGTAGCAGCAGCAGCAGCAAAAGCAGTTGCAGTGTAGTCAAAGCTAATCCCAAATACGTAACACGAAAGACGGCAGTGGAGGTGGTGGTGGTGATGATCTTGATGATAATGCCAGAGCTAGTATGAATAGTATCGGTAGCGGTAGCAGTAGTCGTGGTAGTGGCGGAGTAAGATGTTCAGACCTACCTACCTACCTACCTGGAGAACCTGCTTGAAACTCGTAATTAATATGATAAGCCTAACCCTTCTTGTTGTTCTCCTTGCACCACAGGGAGGGAGATACTGGTAAGGATGGTGGTGGTGAGACAGATAGACAGGAGGCAGAGGGAGGGAGGAAGTGAACGGGAAATAGCCGAAGGAACAGCAGAGGTAACCGTAGTTTAGGAAGACAGGGTGATTGCATCGGCGGTGCGTGAGGAGTCCAGCCAGGTAAGGCAATTAACAGGTGATTGATGTACATGCAGGTAATGAGTGAACAGGTAGCTTGTGGTGGTGATGATTGTTGTAGTAAGTGGTATGGTTGTGTAATTGTGTTGCTGGTAGTGCTAGTAGATGTAGTAAGAGCAGCAGCAACAGCGGCAGTAGTAGAAGTAGTAGTAGTAGATTAGTAGTAGTAGTAGTAGTAGCAGTAGTAGTAGTAGTAGCAGTAGTAGTAGTAGTAGTAGTAGCAGTAGTAGTAGTAGATTGTGATAGATGCATATTTCTTTAACTTACCCAACAGTAAAAGTGAAAGTTATAAATAGTAACAGTAATGTTAGCAATGAGGTAAAACTACACATAACACCAGCAACGACCATGGCAAATAAATAGTTACAGCAATACGTAAACAGTAAAACTTCACCTTCACTTCTCGCAACTATCTAACCGCATACATCAAAAGAAACAACGCCTTAATCTCCCTTTCATATAAATTTTGATACGCATAAGCTAATTTCAGTAAAAAGAAAAAATGAAAGCTGAAAACCAAACAAAAACATCTTCATTATCACCTTCACTTATTACTACCGCCACAACAACCACCACCACCACCACCACCTCCACCACCTTCACCGACCCTCACAAGCCACCCGCACCAGCAGTCACTCAGCAAGTCAGTTCCCAAGCAGGAATCCTTCAAACAGGTTATTAATGATTAGACTTTGTTAAAAAAAAAAAAATCACCTTGAATTACCTAATGTCGCCAGACGATTAGCATTCAGATGTGTGCTGCGTGTGAGAGGAAACGTGCGATTTCGTGGAAGCAGAAAGAGAGAGAGAGAGAGAGAGAGAGAGAGAGCTACTAAACTTCTTTCAAAGGTCTAATGCAGTTAAGTTCTACCATGAATTTTATTAGGTATTGATATGAAAAGGACAGGTGAAAGGATCCATTTTCCAAACAGGTGTTCCCATTTACCTGAAGGTGTTAATTAGTCTCGTTTCGTCTAATTAATCTACACTGTAGTATATTTTTTTATCTGAGTAATTTCACAAGTAAACGAGCTCAGTGAAGGGCAAATCTCTCTCTCTCTCTCTCTCTCTCTCTCTCTCTCTCTCTCTCTCTCTCTCTCTCTCTCTCTCTCTGTCTCTCTCTCTCTCTCTCTCTCTGCTTCAGCTTCCAAGAAATTACACCTTACTTCTCGCAATTACAAGCAACGTAAAGTCAAATGTCAATTCTCTCTCTCTCTCTCTCTCTCTCTCTCTCTCTCTCTCTCTCTCTCTCTCTCTCTCTCTCTCTCTCTCTCTCTCTCTCTCTTGCACTCGCTCACAATGTTTTGCTTTTTTTTTTTAGTCATTTGTGTGCTTAGGTGGAGGAGGAGGAGGAGGAGGAGGAAGAGGTAAGGTGGAAGTAACCACACCTCCACCATCTGTCTCCACCTATTAGAGTATCAAGCTGCCCCTGCCCCGCCCCCTTGCCCCGCCTCATCATATCCCCACCACCTGCGTCACCCATCCACCTCTCCCCCCCTGCTTCCTTTCCCCACTCTCTCCACTGCGACCCCCCACCGTCTTATTCTCAGCCCGCACCGCCCCTTCCCGCCCCGCCCCTCCCCGCCCCCTTCTGACGTCTAACCTTCACCCCACTTCTCTCTTTGTCTCCCTCTTTACGCCTCTCTCTCTCTCTCTCTCTCTCTCTCTCTCTCTCTCTCTCTCTCTCTCTCTCTCTCTCTCTCTCTCTCTCTCTCTCAACATCCTTGACATGCTTCTTTACTCTCTCATTCTTCTTCTTCTTCTTCTTCTTCTTCTTCTTCTTCTTCTTCTTCTTCTTCTTTTATTATTTATCTTTTTTATTTTTCTTTCTTTCTTTCTTTCTTTCTTTCTTTCTTCGTTTCTTCTTTCTTCTTCTTCTTCTTTTTCTTCTTCTTCTTCTTCTTCTTCTTCTTCTTCTTCTATTTTATTTCTCTCCTCTTCATTTATTTATCCCCATCCATGGAATTATTTTACACATCTTTAGTCTTCCATTCCCTTCCTTCGTTTTTTTTTTTTTTTTATCTTCTTCCTTACATATCCTTCTCCATCAAAATATCTTGCAGGACATGTTTCTCTTCTTTTTTCTCGCTCCACATTTGTCTTTCACATTTTATTCTACTCCACCTTCATTTGCATTTCATCTTCGGGAAACATTATACACAGCCCTTCTCTCTCTTATCCATCCATCTTCATCTCTTCGTCTCCAATAAAGCATATTTTATACTGCTATATTATTATTCTCATCCTCTCCTTGCACGTCTTTAATCTCTTACATCCTTCCCCACTTTCCTTTTTTCCCTTTCACCTCTCTTCTCTCTTACTGTCTTCCTTCCTCCTCTTCTGTTTCTACCTTAATCTCTCTCTCTTCCCTCCTTTCCTTCTCTTCCTTCGCTTCTCTTCTCTCTTACTCTTTTTTCCCCCATTTTCCTTCTCATCCTTTGCTTCTCTTCTCCCTTATTCTCTTTTCTTTCATCCTTTTCTTCTCCCTCCTAATTTCTCTTCTACCTTAATCTTTCTCTTCCCTCTTTTCCTTCTCTTCCTTCTCTTCTCTTCTCCGTTACTGTCTGCCCTCCTTTCCTTCTCTCACCTAATTTCTTTTTTGCCTTGATCTCTCTTCCCTCCTTTTTATCTCATCCTTCGCTTCTCTTCTTCCTTTTTCCCTTTTCTTTCTCCCCTTTCCTTTTGTTCCTTCATTTCTCTTCTCCCTTTCTCTTTTTTCTTCCCTCTTTCCTTCCTTTCTTTCATTTCTCTTCTCTCTTACTTTCTTTTCTTCTCTCCTTTCGTTCTCTCCTTTCAATTTCTTTTTTTCTTTCCTCTTTCTTCCCTCTTTTTCTTCTTTTTTCACATCTCTTTTCCTTCTCCCTTTATTTTCTTCTTTTTATCCCTTCTTTCCTTCTCTCCCCTCATTTATCATCCTCCTTTCTTTCTTTCTTCTCTCCACTTTTTATCTCCAACAAAATATCTACATAACCCTTCCTTTCTCCCCTCTATCTTCCCATTTCTCTCTTCTCATCGCATCTTCTGATT
The DNA here is from genome assembly GCF_035594125.1 of Scylla paramamosain. Classification (NCBI taxonomy): domain Eukaryota; kingdom Metazoa; phylum Arthropoda; class Malacostraca; order Decapoda; family Portunidae; genus Scylla; species Scylla paramamosain. Next base: position 11,585,727 of record NC_087169.1, read on the forward strand.
TATTGTTATTATCACCTGTAGTCTTGCCTATAATAGACCTTTTATTTCTTCCCTTACCCCTATCTTTGTCTCTATAAACCCCAGAACAATGTACTCAATATTTTATCTTTTCACCGCTTCATCGCGCCCTGCCTTACACTGCCATGGCCTATCGCCCTTTGTCTTCGTTATGTCTTTTCTACCGTATCCTATCTTCAGCTTAGTTTACCTTGCTTGGCGTCCCTATCTTTGTCCCATTTTATCCTGGCGTGTCTTGTCTTTTCTTGTTTTATCTTTCCTTTTCCAGTTTTTGCCACATCTTACTCTGGTGTGCCATATCTGTTTTGTCTTAATCTGCCGTGTCCCGTCTCTGTCTTCTTTTGCCCTGCCGTGCTCAGCCTTTGTCCTGTGTTACCCTGCCGTGTCATGCCTTCATCGCATTTTACCATGTCGTGCCCCTTCTTTATTTCATCTTTCGTTCTCAGTCTTTGCCCCGTCGTGTCCCCCGGTGCCTCGCTGCTGCCCGCCCTGCACACACTCACACACACACACACACACACACACACACACACACACACACACACACACACACACACACTCACCCGGGACATCTTCCTCCTTACGCCGTCCTTAGCGTCGATGAAGTGCTTGGCGAAGGCTGCTCCAAACCTCACGTTGTCCCCGCAGCCGCCCCACTTGAAATGTCCGTTCGGGGGCTCCTGGGGCACGCGTCCACACCCGCACAGCACCAGCGTTCCCAGAGAACACGCCCGAGCCACCGCCCACGTCACTGCGGCAGAGCTGAGAGCGTGCACCACCGCCTGCTCCCTCGTGCCTGTAGGAGGTACATACACGCACACAAGGGTTATGCATACATTGCCGCGGGGTACACACACCACCTGTATATATAAACAGTTGCATAGTAGTGTGTGTATTTATGCATTTTTGTACTGTGTTACTTCATGGTTTATTAGTTTTTGTTATATTTTTCATTAATCAGTCAGGGTTGTGTGTCAGGAGGAGGAGGAGAAGAAAGAGGAGCTGCCGATCATTAATTGTTCATTTGATCTGGGTAGAGAGGTTCCATTAACACACACACACACACACACACACACACACACACACACACACACACACACACACACACAGACACACACACACACACACACACACACACACACACACACACACACACACACACACTGCCACCAGAAATCCTACCACGCAATCAAACAACCCCGGGCGGGAGGCAAAATTATAAAGATAAAAAAAAAAAGTAGTAATTGGTGGAACCTGACGAGCTAATGACTACTGTGGCGTTTGTGTAGCTCATCCTTGCTGGAGAGAGAGGGAGAGAGAGGGAGGAGACTGAGGGACGAGAGCTAGTTTGTCAAGGCCTACCGGTATACGTAATTCGCTGAGAGATACGTTCAAGCAGTACCTGCCACATAACACCTGCCTGCAGAGAGCCACCAGTGTGTTGCATTGTGGCAGAGGTGTGAATGTGTGGAGTATCGCCATTGGTGCGCGAATAGCCAGTTAAGCAGCAGGTAATACGTACGATTCTTAGGTAAAGGTGTGTGTGGGAGAGAACACACTAACCTTTATTATTGAATCTGACTCGCCAAACAGAACAAGAGGCTGAATGCGGATTGTAATTAGGATTCAGGATGTCTGGGGTTCGTAAGGGTGAGTTTTCCCCTTAGTAATACGGCCAGAGGAGCCTTAAGAATCACAGCCTGTGTCTCAACCTTACCTAACCACATCCCCTCCTCCGTCCTTCCTTTCCTCCCTCCATCCCTCCCCTGCTCCTTCAGACCCTCAGAGGTACGTAGGAAACTTACCCTCCCTTCCCATCTCCCCTCCTCCATTATCACAACCTCCTTCATGTCAGTCTTCTGCCCACTATACTTTACCTTGCCTCCTTATCCTTCCTCCCTCTTGCATATCTGTGTACCATCCTTCCTCATCTATCTCTCCTTTCCATTCCTTTCCCACCTCGCCTTATTCAGTATCCTTCCCATCCTTCCCATCCCTCCTCCATATTTTTTCCTACCTCCTTCACTCCTTCTTTACTTAGTCAAGCTCTTACTCGTTAGTTCATTTCCTTCCCATACACTTCCCTTCTCTGCAACCCTCGTCCCTTTTCTGATCGCTTCTGACCCTTGCCGCTCTTTCTACTACTTAATCAGACTAGCCTTGACCAGGTAACTCCCTGCAGCGCTGGCCCTAACCTGTGTATCCCTATGGTATTCGCTCCACACACCTGGCTACGTTTTCTATTCAGACTGTCACGGGTACTATTCCAGATGTCACAGTTAAGGATCAGATGGCATTCTGAACCTTCTCTTGTACCTCTTTTTCATCTTCCACGCCACTCAGATGTTTCAACCCTTTCCTCTGTCTATCTTCGTCGGTGCCTCCTGCTCCAGGTTATTGTATTTAAAGCATCAGACCCGCCAAGGGAAGTGGACATTATCGTACATTGCAGGAGATACTCGCCTCGCCTCGTCGCCCCCCCCCCCCCCCCAATCGAGTAGTGGTTAGAATGAAGGACCTCATCGCTCTCTCTCTCTCCTCTCTCTCTCTCTCCTCCTCTCTCTCTCTCTCTCTCCTCTCTCTCTCTCCTCTCCTCTCTCTCTCTCTGTGATTATGTTTTCTATGGATTTTATGGCGTGCTAATGAGTTTTTGTTAGCGACTCTGTGTCAGCTTGTTAAGAGTGTGTGTGTGTGTGTGTGTGTGTGTGTGTGTGTGTGTGTGTGAAGAGAAAGAGAGATTATATCCCGAGAGGGTATTTTAGAAGAGTTATTAATTGGTGCAATTACTAATAGCTCAATCTACTCATTGTTCGGTAGTTCTGAGATGTGATTAAGTACTGTAGCTGTTGTTACGCTGTATTAGCTATGAAATATGGTTCATGTTTGTAGTCTCTCTC
>NC_087169.1:11593641-11608641 GCF_035594125.1 Scylla paramamosain
CATTGTTATGATTTTATTTATTTTTTTATTCTTTTTATTTTATCGTTATGTTTATGGATTGTTTTTTTCTCCATTCTTACTGTGTTGTTTCACTTTTTTTTGTTTTGTTTACCGTTTTCTCTCATTTTCTTTTATCTTATTTATCATTTTCTCCAATCCTTCTCATTCTGTCTATCATTTTCGTTCTTTTTGTTATTTTCTGTCGTTTTTCTCAGCTCTTCTTATTTCACCTTTCGTGTTCTTTCATTCATATTATTTCATATATCGTTTTATTCTATTGTTAATAGTTTTTTTCTGTCGCTTTCTATCATTGTTATAACTCTACCTGTCGTGTTTAATTGTTTATAATTTCTCCTAACAAGTATTTCTGATATGGTTCTATTTATTTATTACACAGCTTCCACCAAATATTTGGCTAAATCAACATATATAACCTGAAATGTTCCCTTTATTAATGCTTTCTATCTTACTCTTTCATCTCTCATCAAAGACATTATTTTTTTTTTTTCGGTAAAGGTAAAAAAAAGCTCATCTGCCAACACCATGCACTAATACAGAAAACAAATATCAAAGCAATGTCCGTAGATTTAATGGAACGATGCGAATATTCTCCGTAGATGGCAAGATATCCCGTAGAATTCATTAAATGTGGGAATCTTTCCCCGTAGACTTTCACAGTTGGGGAAAACTTTTAAGATGAAAAAGCTTAAGCTTGGAAACACGTTTCAGCTGCGCATAGCCACGGCATTCATTTCCGTCTCACTGGTCTTTGAGTCTGTGGTGGATAACAACCGTCAACCCAGGACACAAGGCCACTGTGACATCCGGGTGACCGCAGTTTACCTTCTCCAGGTTTCCCCGGGTACCCACTTATCGCCCAACCCGAAGGAAGGATGAACAGCTAGTTGAGCTGTGCGCCGGCTGTCCCAGCCTGGATTCTAACCTGGGCCTGTTGATTTGTAGCCTAGCACGCTAGTTGCTGCACCACGCAGGCACTGGAAGACTAGAGGGAGTTTGAAACAATCCTGCGTGTGCGTACACGTTGGTATCTACCTCAAGATATAATAATCTGTTTCCTTGCCGAAATCACATATCTCATCAAACTTCCATTGAATCCGTTGTTAACTTTCTGAGCTATCGCGTGGAGAGCAGAGCGAGAAACAGGCAGGTGTTGGCGTCTGTAAAATAGAAAACTTTCGCTGACATCCCTTTATTTCCTTCAGCACTGCAAACCCCCTCATTCTTTTGCTGCGGCGGCGATGATAATTACAGTGGGGAAGACAACGGCATCCACAGCCCCGTAATTTTTGTTTTCCTAATTGACTTGGAGATCATAATCTGCCTCCAGTATTTTTTCTCTCTCTCCTCCGTTATTTCCTCGCCAACAACTACGCATCACCATTTATTTATTTTTGGCGCCTTTACTAAATTTTCTTTATCTCTTCCTTCACAGCAGCGTTCATCTCACACTACCTCGAGGGCCCCATCCGTCTTTGTAGTCGTCAGGTCCTTCAATCATTCATCTCCCCTTCCTCGTCATCTTCAGTCTTCCCTCACCTTTTTATTTGTTTCAGGTAAGTGAAGATGGACCAGTCTGCCGCTCCGTTAGTTGTGGTCATCTGTCAGCCTTGTGCTTAAGTGAGCATCCAATCATATAAACTTTCATTTCGAGTGATGAAATTGTGGTTTGATGCGTTAGAAGCGTGCTGAAAGAGACTGGGAGGTTGCATTTTAGCGTATGAAGTGAGGGGTGTGCTGGGAACGTGTAGTAAAAGTGATAGGTGGTTGAAATAGCGTGGGAAACTCCATGAGCTGAGTTAAAGGAATCCTTTAACTGACAGATACACGAGACTTAAGAAGGCCCCCAGCGTTATATGATTGACAGGATGGGCAACTGGTATGAAATTATTACCTTCATACACTGGGACTTAGCGAATGGGGAGCGTTGATAAAGCAATGATTATCCTTCACTTAATAGTATATAATCATAAAAAAAGAATCGCTCTTAATAATCGTAAAAACCAGGAGACGCCCACTGAATCAAAATGCTATAAACACACACACACACACACACACACACACACACACACACACACACACACACACACACACACACACACACACACACACACACACACACACATGGAGTTCTCGACACATTTACATGATTTCGAATTAGCAATATCCAAAGACAATATCATGATACTCCTAGAGACTTAATGACGCAGCAACTCTATGATCACATATCGAGCTATGATGAGGAACCAAGATAAACCAAAAGAAAATAAGATATGCTGATGGTAAAAAGAAAAGAAGACTGTATGAAAACTAAAGCACAAGTTAAGGAAACTAAAGCATAAATAGAAATACAAAGATACAGTGTAGGAAAACCAAGATGCATTATAGGAAAAAAAGAGCACATTATAAAGAAAGACAAGGTAAAAGATAGGAAAACTAAGATACAGTGCAGGAAAACCAAGATGCATTATAGGAAAAAAAAGAGCACATTATAAAGAAAGACAAGATAAAAGATAGGAAAACTAAGATACAGTGTAGGAAAACCGAGGTCCTGTGTAGGAAAACTAAGATACAGTGTAAGAAAATCAAAGCATAACATAGGAAAACAAAGGTGTAGTGTAGGAAAACCGAAGTCCAGCGTAGGAAAACCAAGATATGTTACAGAAAAAAAGGCACAGTATAGAGAAAGCCAAAATGCAGTGTAAGAAAACCAAGGTACAATATAGGAAAACCAAAGCATAATACAAGAAAAAACATGCTATAGTACATGAAAATCAAAGCATAATATAGCAAAACCAAGCTGCAGTGTAGGAGAACTAACTTCCAGTATTAGAAAGGACTGTAACAGTGTAGATAACCTAAGGTACAGTTTAGAAAAATAAAAGCATTTTATATATATATATATATATATATATATATATATATATATATATATATATATATATATATATATATATATATATATATATATATATATATATATATATATATATAAAGAGGTACAGGGAGGAGAACCGAGACTCATGAGAAAGCATGAAAAAGCATGAGAAAGGACAGTGACAGTTCCAAGAAAAGTCGCACGGTGGTGATACTGCGAGTCTTCACGAGAGAGCAGTGCGTGGTAGTCTCCTCTTGGTAATATCGCTGTTCAACGTGCAACTACTGGCTTGGCTCCTTTCATGAAATTAGCGGATCACCACCACCACTTAAGCAGCGGCCTTAAGAAGCACTTTATTCTGCCTCTAAATTTACCCTTAAGCTCACAGCCATGTTCCCCCTTGTCCACACTCCACATTAAGGCATCGCGAAGTGTAATTAGGGCAGAGTTACGTCCCCGCAAGACAAGTATCTCTCACAAATTACTCCTGTTCTGCAACTTTTATATCGGCCCAAGAACTGAGGGTAAAAAATCACAATCCGCGAATACGATTTATAGTGATATTTTGGGGTCCGTGTTTAAGAGGAAATTAGTGTGACGCTTCGTGCTTGAAAGCGCTCATGGTATGACAGCCCCAGCCAATGACAATACTCGCTGCCTACCCAGCACACCAATGAGAAGCCACCACGTTTCATTCATCACCCAATAGCAGCTGGTCTCCCTTCCCCCCTTCACCCTCCTACCAGCCGGGCGGCAGCGAATGGGACGCTGTCACTTTTTATTCCCTGCCATTTAAGCTTTTAACGAGACATGTGTAGTGGTTTTAGGAGGTGATGTACTGTATACACACACACACACGCACACACACACACACACACACACACACACACACACACACACACGTATACACATGCGCACATAAAATCACATGCCGATATCCATTCAAGGACATCCACGCATATCTACACACACACACACACACACACACACACACACACACACACACATGTACCCTAAAGTAAAGAGAAATATAGTAAGGAGAAGAGCATAAGTCTTCTGAAGCAACACTAAACCTACTCGCCGGCTGAGTGAAGTGACATCTGACGGAGGGGCGTCTAATGTAAGCTATCAATGAGGCGGCGGGGGTGATGATGCCCCTCAGCTGATGGACTGATTTAATGTTGCCGCTAAGTTGCACTTATAAGGCGGCGCACTAAACCTGTCGTTAACTTTCCCCACTAGCCCACCACACTCACAGTCTCGTCCTGTAACCCCGAACCCTCTAAACCAGGAGCTTTGCGGCGCTCTCGAGCTCGCAGCCAGTTCTGCCGCGATGGCAAAGACGCATATCAGCTCTTAATTTCGCCTCATTTTCGTGATATTAATTGCTAATGTTCTGTTGTTGTTATAGGAGTGAGGGCAATATTCTGAAACGCTTCCAGCCACACCTTCACAACATTCAAAAGGCTCTAGTTAAAGTGGCACGGTTTTTTAGGGATGTTTTTTAAGGTTCCAGTGACAGATTAACAAGATTTCTACATCATTAACTGGAGAAACAGTCTTGAGAACCAGACCGATTATCTCTGTGCCCTTTGAAAATAGTTGTGAGAGAGCAAAGCGTTTTTGAATACGGGCCTGAGAGCGGCGTGGTGCAGGGGTGAAGGGTCAGACAAGGGTAGTCTTATGCTTCAGGGAGCGGTGTTCATGTAGTAAGACATAGGTGTTGATTGTCTGGAGCATTGGCTGGCAGGCATTAGACGTCATACACAAACTTACGAGCGGAGCTAACAAGATTCTCCAGGTTCGCAGGTCTGGCAGAGAATGAAAGGTGAGTGCGGCCTCCCAGGAAGCCTTCTTAATGCTTTGTTATACTCGGCCAGATTATCATCGCATTATCGCTCTCTAAGTAATAGCGTGAGGCCTCTAGTCGTGCTGTTTCGGGGTGGTTTTATATCTTATACGCTTTCTCTCTCTCTCTCTCTCTCTCTCTCTCTCTCTCTCTCTCTCTCTCTCTCTCTCTCTCTCTCTCTCTCTCTCTCTCTCTCTCTCTCTCTCTCTCTCCCTCTCTCACCACCTCAGCCAGACCAGCACTGCACCGTCCACTCCCTGCCAGTACAGCCACTCCCCGAGGCTCACGGCCGCCTTAGAGACCCACTTCAGGATTCCACCGCGGCATCGGATTCCAGTAGTGCAGGTAACGAAGCACAGACGTTCTGGCGAGGTGTCAAGAGCCAGTGTGAGGAGGAATGTTCGGTGCAATGACGCAGGCAGTACTTCAGTGGCGGTGCTTCACCTTTTGCGCCGCCATAAATACTCCTGCTTTAGTATCGTAAATTCTGCGCAAAGTAAGTCGGCGTGGAATCTGTTTATGGCAAGAAATTGGTCTGGGAAAATGGTCCCGTCTGGCTCGCACGGTCACACCGTCACACACCCGCCAGAACGATTTGCTAAATTGGAAACTGATTGATTTATGGTGCTGCGGCCACGAAGTCATGACACCGGCTTAGGTTACGAGAAGACGCGAGATCTCCCACTGAAATCCTCACTTGACATGGGATCCAACTTTTTAACTTTTTAACCACAAATCGTATTGCACCAAAGACCCATCGGAACTCGAAACCCGGTGGAAACCGGAGCAGTACAATAAGCTAGGTGTCACAGTGCATTTCGGATACTTGGCTATGTCCTGCAGCGAGCTATTTTGACAGAATCTGGTCACACTGGTCCTTCTCTTTTTTTTTTTTTTTTTTTTTTTCTTGCAGTGGCGAGGGTAACGAGTGAGTGGGTAAGGGAGCGGCGGGAAGCATGAGATCGTGATTAAGTTTATGGTTCACAGGGACACAAACACTTCAAAAGTGACTCTTGTGTGCTCTTTGAAGTCCTCGCTGCCGTGGAAGAATGCTCGAAAGTCACTTGGAGCGCTGTGATACGGTTACGTATGGTTAGAAGCCAAGAAGTAGACAGACAGATCCCACACCGCCAGTTAACTTCTGGCGTACCCAAGAAAAAGTGGTCAGTGAAGTGGTGGTGGTGGTGGTAGTGGTTGGGATAGCGATGGTGGTGGTGGTGGTGATGGTGATGGTGGTGGTGGTGGTGGTGGTGGTGGTGATGGTGGTGGTGGTGGTGGTGGTGGTGATGGTGGTGGTGGTGGTGGTGGTAGTGGTGCTGGTTAGGAGAGCAATTGTGGTGGTGGTGGTGGTTGTGGTTGGGATAGTAGTGGAGGTGGTGAGAGTGATAGTAACCGCCGATAGCCGATCTACACACACACACACACACACACACACAGACACCTGCCCGGGGCCACTACCTTACACGCAAACACTACCTGTAATCAAGGCCAAAACTCACCTTGCCGCGGTTTACATCAGTAATGAGAGGCGCGGACACCTGTTACTCCACGAATCGCTGTTACGGAAGGCAGTGACGGGGCACGCCCTTCCACCCATCACACGCAGATGAAGACGTGCCGTGCGAATTGATACTGGTTACTTCCACTTCTCTTTTTTTTTACGTTTTTTTTTTTAACTCCTCCCCTCTCTCTCATTCTCTCTCTCTCTCTTTTTCATTTTTTTCTGTCCACTTCTATTTTATCTTATACTAATTCTTCATTTTCCCCTGGGCGATTTGCCTTGAAGCGGCTCTAAGCTTGTTATTGTGAATCATCGTTACTCTTTTGTTTTTGAGCGGTTTTTTTTTCTTTTCTTTAATATTTATCTGTACTGTGTTTTACTTATCTCTTTTCTTCGTCTTTCTTGTTTTTTTTTTATAGTTCTCTCTATTTGCTGTTGTTGTTTTTTTTATTATATGTGTTTGTCTTTCGTTTATCTTCTTTCTTTATTTTCGTTTCTTTTCTTTTGTTTTTCTGTATTCCTATCTTTTTTTTATTATATATATATATATATATATATATATATATATATATATACATATTTTTTTTTTCATCCTGGCTCCTGTTTTTGCTTTTTATTTCTATCTTGTCTTTAATATTTCCCTCTTAATTATTGTTCTCTTTTATTTCTGCATTCGTTTCATTCATCTCTTCAACTTCTTTTGCCCATGTTCAATTTTCATATTTCATCTTTTATCATCTATTTTTTATCTTTTCTTCCTCTTTTACTTAACATCAGTGCTCGTTTCTCCTTCCTTTCTATATCGCTTATCTCTTTCTCCTTCTCTCTCTCTTTTCTTCTTCGTTACATTTGTTCCTTTTGCTTCTTTTCTGTTCTCTTTTTTTTTCAATGGGAGTTTCACTTTACAACGAAACTGCTTCATTGTCTTACGTGAAGGGCAGATACGTTCCTTTTTACGACAATATTTAACTTGAGGTTCGAGCCGAGGAACCCGTCTTGATTTTTTGCCTCCTGATTTTTTTCTGAACTCAAAGAAGGATCCTATTTATTGGTTCATGAATTATAGGTGTTGATTTCCCGGCTTTGTGAAGTGATTGTATGAGAAGGAGGAGGAGAAGGAGTTGGAGAAGAAATTGGAGAAGAACAAAAACAAGAAGAACAAAAATAAGAACAAGAACAAAAACAAGAACAAGAACAAGAAAAGAAGAAGAAGGAATACAAATGAATACAAAGGAAGACCAAACAGCAACATACCGAGGCCCTTACTAGGCTGTTTGAGTAACTATTCTACACTATTAGTGAGAGATGCAGGATAGCACAGGAAAAGGCTCCTCCCCACTTTCCCATCCCTCCATCCGAAGCTGACCGGAAAGAGGAATTGGTACCATGATGTATAGAAAAAACAACATGGATTTTGAGAGGAAAGTATGAAAGCAATGATGTCTGTTACCACATATAATCTACATACAATCCTGATATTTGTGTCATCTGATGAGGCGCTTCCTTTAACTTAAATTTGATTGAGTGGGATACATTTTTACTAGATGACTATAGTGATGGGTTAGTTGCCCCGCAAGGACTTGATTCCTTTTACCCATTACTGTGATGGGGGTCAGCAGTAAGTCGCCGAGGAACCTGGCCATCACCAAGGTCTCTTTAATGTGGTTAATTTTCTTTGTTGTAAAGTAGTTGTTTTTCTTCCTTAGTAAAATATACACCATCAGATGACAGATAGCATAGAGTGAACGTGTTCGTTATTCACACATGAACAATGACACCCGGGGATTAATTTCTAGATACTTGTCAAGACAGGTTTAAAATAAATCCACAGTATCTGAGTTAACGACGCTTGATGCAAGACGATTCCAGATATTTATTACATGATCAAAGAAAAATTGTTTGGCTTCATTTGTTTGAAATCGCTTAATTTCTAATGTGAAGCCATTGTTTCTTGTAACATTTGTTTGATTGAATATTAGGTACGTAGAGTTCAGGACTCATATTTGTGAAACCCTTAACAATCTTGTAAAACAATATCAGGTCCCCTCTTAATCTGCGTTTAGATAGGGAGACTATATTTAGTTCTTTAAGGCGTTCCTCGTGAGTTTATTGCGAGCCCTTGAGATAATTTTTGTTACTCTACGTTGTATTTTTTCTAATTTCTCAATATCCTTTTGTAATAAGGTAACCAAAATTGTATATTATATCCAAAACGTGGACGTACAAGTGAGTTATACAAGGTCGGGTTTATTTTCTCAGATTTGAAAGTGAAAGATCTTCCTATGAAGCCTATTAATTTATTGGTCATTTTAATGACTTGGGTGCAATGTTTGCTTGGTTTAAGATCTGTTGACACTAAAACTCCCAGATCTTTTTTCAGCATCCACGCTTTTGATGGGGGTATTACCCATTTCATAATTTTCTTGTGGCTTGCTATTTCTGAAGTGTAATACGTGGTATTACACTTCGGACTTTTCAGACCATTCAATAAGAATGTCTATGTTATTTTGCAAAATTTGACGTTGGGTTGGTGAGTCAGTCTTGTTAGCAATCTTAGTATCATCTGCGAATTTTGACAATTTACTTATGATCCTTTCGTCAATGTCATTGTTATTTATTATGAAGAGTATCGGTCCTAAGACTGATCCTTGAGGAACGCCACTACATACGTTTATCCAACTTGAAGATTTACCGTTACTCGCTGTTTGTGGTCTGCCAACTAATTCTCTATCCACTCGGCGAGGTTACCTGATATGCCGTGAGCTTTTACTTTTTGTATAGGGCGCTGATGAGGAATTTTATCAAATGCTTTCTGTGAAATCAAAACAAGCTACATCTACTGCCCCGGTATTATCGCGGCCTCGCTGCACAAGACTTTCTCCTTTTCTCATCCCTATTCTGTTCACCTTTTTAATGCAAGAGTTAACCAGTATTCTCAGTTATTCATTCCTTTCTCTGGTAAACTCTGGAACTCCCTACCTGCTTCTGTATTTCCTCCATCCTATGACCTGAACTCTTTCAGGAGGGAGGTTTCAGGAGACTTATCATTCAATTCTAGATAATTCTTTCAACGTCTTTTTTGGGACTAGAGCCTAAGCGGGATTCTTTTTTCCTCCGGTTCTGTTTCCCTTAGCCAGCGATCCTTTTACGTAAAAAAATAAATAAATAAAATAGATTAAAAAATACACGTCGTGGAAGAAATCAAGTAAATTCGTTAAACATGAACGTTTATTTCTGAAACCGTGTTGAGTGTCGTTTATAATATTACTTTCCAGGTATTCTACTGTTTTATCCCTTACTATTGATTCCATAAGTTTACCCACTACTGATGTAAGGCTTATGGGACGGTAATTTTGAGATTGAGATTTGTCACCTTTTTTTGCAAGTTTCCATTCATAAGAGACTTGTCGTCTGTTGACGACATGTTGAATAATATGGATAGAGGCTTGGCAAGCTCATTTTTAACCTCCTTCAATATTCGCACGGAAATTTTATCTGATCATGGTGTTTTGTTTGTTTTAATTTTATTGATTGCACGTAAGATTTCATTCTCTTGGAAAGTACATGTGTTCAAAAACGAGTTTTTATTTAGGGTTTGAGTGGGTGGCAGATATTCAGAATTTTTCTCTTTCGTGAATACGGATGCAAAGTAGTCGTTTAGATTCTCAGCCATTAGGATTTCATCAGCATGTTTGTCAGTTTTTAAGATAAGAGGGCCAATTGTATAAGTTAAAACTTTTTTTCTTTCTGATAAACCTAAAAAAAAATTAATGGGGGATTTGATTTGCATGAATTTCAATGTGAAGTTCAATGTTTTTTCTTACTATCCCTTGTAAGTTTTTTTTTTTTTTTCTTTTTTTACAATGACGCCGCAATTGATCGTATCCTAATTTGTCCTCGTTATTTTTGGTCAGTCTATATTTGTGATAAGCTCGCTTTTTGCTGAGAAACTATTTTTGATGATTTTGTTCCACCATTTAGGTTTATTATTAACGGTGAGTCCCCTGTTTCTCAGTGGAACAGTTTAAAAATGAATGTCTTCCAAGCTTCATTAATGTTAATGCTTTCTAAGATTGCATTCCAGTCACAGTTGGCCAGAATGTTTTTTTAGTTCACTGAAATCTACCCTCGAATAATCAGGCACTTTCTCTTTGCTTTCTTTTATTGAAAATTTATCAATTTCAATACTGAGTGTAATCGCCCGATGGTCACTGTAACTGAATTCTGGACTGACTTCCACGTTGATGATGTTTTCATTCGTTGTTAAAACAAAGTCTAAAATATTGTCTCCTTTTGTTGGTTGTTCTACGAGTTGGTGAAGACTGCTTTCCCTCAGGTTAACGTACAGGTCGTGTCCAAAGTGCGAGCTTAGAGAATCGCCCCACCTGTGCACAGGTAAGCTTAGTTAACCGAGTATTATGGTCTCGTTTTGGAAGAGGAGGCCAGGAGCGGATAGGCGGACGAGGGAGTAGCGACAATATTCTCTGAAATGAAGTGTTGAAGGAACTGAACGGTGTTTTCGAATCTCTTGACATGAGCCTTCATTACGCACAGTCTACAAGTATCTTTTCGAGTGTCGAAGTACTGTTTCACGAACCTTCCCAGACACGAATTACGTGCTCTAAGTGCAGACGGCATTATGAATTTCTGATGGGATTACATTTTGCACAGTAGAAGCAATGTAGGGTGAGGCAGGTAGAATTAATTACAGTCTTAACGAATTCCAGAAGGGATGAAAACGACAAATGGGTGAGATCGCGTCAAAAAAAAAATTAATTAAATTAAATTAAATCAAATTAAAAAAAAAAAAATTGTGATGATTAAAAACAGGCTAGCGACAAACGGATGAGATGGTGTCAGGTCAAAAAGGGTCACCTACGGTCAAAATTAAGTTCCCACGGGATTTAACTGTATGTTGTATGTGCTTACTGTATCAGGAAAATAACTTATAGTATAAAACTTATAGTATATAATGAGTTACACACACATTAAGTACACAGGTCGCACTATTGAACAAAACATGTAAATTACAGAAAACCAAGTGATACTAATCATTTATTAGTGACATAGTAATGTAACGTTGTGGATGTGTACGTGTGTGTAACTGTGTTCTAAAGTGACTATGCAAAGCGACTGCAAATAAAAGAAATATTGAATCTAATACAAAAAAATACATAGCGTGATAACCGAGCTCGGCTGTTCTGGTGTGCGTAGTGATGCGAGGCGAGGCAGCAGTAATTCCGTGAAACAGGTATAACAGTAACACGTCTTAGCACCCTTCAATGTCAGGAGAGAACTGAGGAGAAGAAGGAGGAGGAGGAGGAGGAGGAGGAGGAGGAGGAGGAGGAGGAGGAGGAGGAGAAAGGCAACAACAAGAGCAATAACAACAACAGTAACAACAACAATAACAACAACAAGAACAACAGCAACAACAATAAGACAACAACAATAACAACAACAACAACTACTGCTATTACTACTACTACTACTACTGCTACTATTACTACTACTACTACTACTACTACTACTACTACTACTACTTCTACTACTACTACTACTACTACTACTACTACTACTACTACAGTGCTCGATATTGAATTAGTCCGCCCTGGGCATGGCCCTATAATTCAGTATAAAATTTTGCTTCAGCCTTAATTTAAGAGGAACCAAAAAATCGCGCCAAGCGTTATGCCGCCAACACAGAGTAGCGTAATGATAGCAGCTTCTGACCTCACCAAGCAAAAATCACGTCACTTATTGCCTTGAGTCTTGGCAGTGTGTTTAGCAGGATGTAGGAGAGGGTCAAGAAGGTCACCGCCAGTCCCATTGCACACATTTCCGTCCCTATTGTCTTTGATAGTAAAAGTGGACTCATCACTCCACAGTGCCTTTAGCCAATTGTCAGCATCCCACTAACTACATCTTTTTTTTTTTTTTTTTTTTCAAAAGAGACCCTATTCATTTCCTGCCTAAGAGTCAAAAGGGGCCTCTTCACAGGGTTGGTGGATCCCAGCTCCGCGATACGCCTATGAACGGTTCTCATAGAACACTCATCAAATATGCATAGGATGCTTTCTTTTATATTGCTTGCTATTACTCGTGGGTTAGACCATAGTTCATGGTTTACAGTAATCTGAAAGCGATTATCTGTCTAGCTGGCATTGCTAGGCCTCTTCTTTTGAGTAGGGATTCCGTGGTCCCAATCCTGGAGAAACTTGGCATCCCAGCACCGACACTCCTTGGACACACGCTGATTTCTTTAAAGTAATGATCTGGGCAATGGCCCGTGCTCTCAGATATTTTTTCTTGTCCATAACGACAACCAGAGGTCTCAAAGGATGGGGCAGTGCGGGCCGAGAGGGGACACATGCGTGACAGACCGCGAAACAGAACACCGACAAGACAACAGCTGATTGGGCTTTGTTTGGCCTTCTCAGAAGCTTCTAGCACTACACCACTTTATGTAGGCGGCATAATGCATTGGCCCTATTTTAAGTCCGTCTTAGGGGTGAAGCAAAATTTTATACTGAATTATTTGGCCACGCCCATAGCGGACTAATTCAATGTCGAGCACTGTACTACTACTACAGGGAAAGAGAAGAAGAAGCAGAAGCAGAAGAGAGAGAAAAACAAAAAAAAAACAAGAACAAAAACAAAACAAAAAATAAGAACGTATACTCGTAAATGTGTACACCAAAATAAAATTAAATTAAAAATCTCAAAGAAAACCTAAAGTAAACTAAAAACGAGCCAACAAGCACTAAAAACAAGCACTAAAAACCAACAGGCAATTAAACCCACCGATAAACCAATTGAGCCACTCGTTACATAATTACGTCAGTACCTCTAGGCTCTACAGTATACAAACGCTAAGCAGGTCGGGGAGCGGGAACGCCTCTGGGGCAACAATACACATTGGCAGGTGTCAAAAAGAGTGACATCTACGAGCGAAAATAAAACTTTTATCGCTCGTAAAGTATGCTAAAAACAGACCACCGAGGGAGCAGTAATTGGTGGGAATTGAGGAAGGTGATAAAATGAGAAGGAAGAGGAAGGTGAGGACAAAGAGGAAGAGGAGGATGAAGATGAAGAAGTACATACTAAGAACGAGTAAGAAGACGAGGAGCACACAGGAAGAAGCATATAGGAAAAAGACGAGGTGTACATAGGAAGAACGCATAGGAAGACAACGATGAGAAGTACAGAGGAAGAACGCACAGGAAACAGACGAGGAGCACAAAGGAAGAACGCATAGGAAGAAGACGATGAAGAGTACATAAGAACAACGCATAAAAACAAACATTACAAACAAAGTAGATATGTTGAGCCTTACATGCATGTTTGTTTGGACTACAGGATCTGACAGTGAGACAATTAAGATAACATAAGATATAACTTTGAAATTCCTGAAGGAGGAGAAGGAAAAAGAAAAGAGAGAGAAAAAAAAGAAGAGATACAATTAGCCCACTATAGAAATTTCTCTCTATCACGAGTAGAAAGTGTTGGTTAAGATAGAGACACAGAGAGAGAAAGAAAGGAATGATAGATGGAGAGAAAGAAAGAAAGGAATGATAGATGGAGAGAGAGAGAAAGAAAGGAATGATAGATGGAAAGGAGGAGAATAGCCTGTAAAAGGAGATAGTGGAGGAGATAGTGAAGTGGAGGAGATAGTGAAGTGGAGGAGATTATGAAGGAGAGGAGATAGTGAAGGAGATACAGTGCTCTTGGTGTTGATGGTGTCAGTAGTAGTAGTAGTAGTAGTAGTAGTAGTAGTGGTGGTGGTGATGGTGGTGGTGGTGGTGGTGGCCGCTGAGCACACCTCCCTAGTTAGAACCCATAAGATAAAACGAGAAATCAGTCTTACATCAGCCCTAAAACATGAACAAACACTCTCACTATAAGAAGAATTACGAGTATAAAAACAGAATAGTATGTCAAGAGGGAACGGCATGTGTGTGTGTGTGTGTGTGTAGAATAACCAATGAAGCCGATAAAGAAATAAGACAAATGCTAAAAAAGAAAAAAATCGCTTATTATCTCCTCAATGTTAAGTTGTTAGGAGATTTATAGTGGTAAAAATAAATACAGGTCGATGATTCAAGATTCTTATGAAATGTGAAGCGAAAAGGAGATACCGCAGAGAGAGAGAGAGAGAGAGAGAGAGAGAGAGAGAGAGAGAGAGAGAGAGAGAGAGAGAGCTATAAACATAATTTTTCAGGACTCATTTTTGCCACATACTTTTAAGGACTGACAATTAATCAGGTTTTCTTCGTCTATCTCCTATTTATTTCTTGTTCCCCCGCCACTGGCCAGCCTTCATACCACAATAAAAAAAATAGTAACAGTAGCAGTTCTCTTCGCTGTAACTCCTGATCTTGTTACAGCTCATCAGTCTAGCCTTGGGACGCGTATTCTCAGACGCTCCGATGCTTCATAAGAACAATTTGAAAGCGCCACAGACATGATTAGCCGTATTTTCATAGGTGTTTTTCCCTATTGATGATTCAGAGTTCTTGTCATACTATCGCAGGAATAATAGAGATATCAGTGAAAAGCAACACAAGGATAATAGAAACACATGAAAAGCAACACAAGAATAAGAGAAACACATAAGAAGCAAAACAAGAATAATAGAAACGCACATAAGAAGCAACACAAGAATAACAGAAATACACGAGAAAAGCAACTCAAGAATAATAGAAACACTCGTGAGAAGCAACACGCGAATAATAGAAACCTAAGAATGATAGAAAT
>NC_087169.1:11616141-11623641 GCF_035594125.1 Scylla paramamosain
GACAAGTGGAGGAAACTCAGGAAAGAAGAGAAGGGAGGTTTGGAGTAGAACAGAAGAAAGAAAAAAGGAAAACGCTGAGAAGAGTAAAAAGGAGCGAAGCAAAATCAAAAGGATACAAGAAGAGGCAAAAGATTGCCAAGAGGATATTGAGGAAAGACGAGATGAGCTGGGAGATATCGGAGATATCTTTCGAAGACAAACGGACCAAAGAGGAAGCTGAGAGAGTTGAGAAGAGTGAAAAGGAGGTGAATGTAACTAAGAGGAGATAAGAGGGGCCAAGAAGATGCCAAAAAAAAAAAATGCTGTGAAGAAGTGAGATGAGTTTCGAGAAACCTAGGAGAGACAAACGAAGCCAAAACGAAACCCAGACAGCTCAGGAGTCTGGGAGTAACTTGTCGACACTAAGAGGAAATAAGAACTAAGAGGATGCCGAAAGATTCCTGAAAGAGGCCTAGAAGTTAAAAAAAAAAAAAAAAAAAGAATAAAGGAGCTGAACGAGACTAAAAAGAGACAAGAGGGACCAAGAAGATAACGTTAGAATACTGAGAAAAGCTGAGAAGAGTAAAAAAAGAATCAACAGAACATCAACGAAACTAAGAGGGACAAGAACACAAAGGACGTCAAAGCATACTAAGAGGAGCCAAAAGTAGCCAATAACAATAATAATCAAGAGAAGCTGAGAGAGACTAAAAATAACGAGGAAAAGCTAAGGGGAGTCCAGAAAAGCCGACACAAGTCAGTCATTGAGGTCTCGGAGTCGGAACACACGGAGGTCATTAATAAGATACGGAATCCAATTAATGTAGCAGACGTGTCCCATATTTCCAGCGATGAGGTGACTACGAGAGACCAGTTACCAGGGGCAAGACTAGGGTTACGAGACCCCGCCCGTGGGGATCTCCTACCTGCTTAACATTCAATTAACAAAGAAGATAACAGTTTCACTCTCTCTCTCTCTCTCTCTCTCTCTCTCTCTCTCTCTCTCTCTCTCTCTCTCTCTCTCTCTCTCTCTCTCGTCCTACTTATGCGCGAGATATTGCGTGCCCATCTTTATCATTATCATCATCGTCATCATTATCATTGCATTATTTTATTAGGCAGCATTTCGTTATCAATTCACTATATGTGTGTAATGTAACGCTATACAGATGGGTGATGCATTCTACAGGTAAAATTCTCACTGTAATTACTGCTACGTCCTTGAAAAATTCTGCCCTCTCCCCCCCCCACACACACACACAGAGAGAGAGAGAGAGAGAGAGAGAGAGAGAGAGAGAGAGAGAGAGAGAGAGAGAGAGAGAGAGAGAGAGAGAGAGAGAGAGAGAGAGAGAGAATCCTCCATTACCATTTTCCTTCATCTATATCATAATCATTCATAAAGTATTTGCGAGGGAGAGGAGGGAAGAGAGGAGAGGCCAGGGAGGCACGATGCTCGTCATTATAAGGCCTGAGAGTAAATTACGGCGATCGGGATCATTAAAGTATAGGCAAGAGATATATAACCTGAAGCCTTTCTTATCATAAGATTAAAAAAAAAATTATATAAATTCTAATTTTACTGCATCAGTCTATGTAAACGCTCATCTCGGACTTAGAGGAGGATATGTAAGTGTTCCTCCTGCTTCAGTTATTCAGCAGAGGTAGTAGTATAATCTGCCATCCATCTTCATTCACCTGCATGTATCTATTCATTCACCAATTCGTTCGTCCATTAAGATGATTATCGAGACATTGGACCGAAATTGATCAACTTTTTGACATTCTTTCTTTGACTTTTTTTGGGGGAGCAACAAGTTAAGTAGCATTTTTTTCCCATTTTTTATGCCTCTTGGCTGGTCTCCCTGACACATTGAAGATAAGTCTTGGAAATCGATAGCGCCTCGTTGTTTGATACTTAGATAGCCAGCCTGAAGACTTGTGATGCGTCTGTGTGGTTTTGTATCGTCTACGTTTGCGGTGATCGCTGGGTAATCTTCATTAGATTAGCGAGGTGGGTTTAGTCAAGCATGGTATTGTTATATTTAGTCGTCAGTAGGTTAAGCTGGGTTTAGCCAGGTACGGTAATGTTATGAGGTCAGAGAGATGTGTGGTCGTGAATTTATAGGAAAGGCTCACCATCTCAGCTGCTTTTTGGGTAAGTAAATTTAGGTTATGATTGGTTAGTCCAGGTTAGATTAGGTTTAGTTAAGCTAGGTTTGGTTAGGTTTGGCTAGGTTACGTTAGGAGATTGTTATAAGGTTAGACAGATGTTACACCGCAGAAGCCACAGATTATTGCATTTGGATACTTTTGGATAGGTAAGGTTAAGTTACATTAGCTTTGGTTGGTCTAGGTTTGCTTACGTCGGGTTAGGTTAGCAGGATGTTATAATTATAGACCAGGGAGACACTTAGTCATAAAGCCACAGAGGATTGCACGAAGATCCTTTATCCGAACTATTTTAGGATAGGTAGAGTTAGGTCAGAATAGGTTTGGTTAGTTTAGGTCAGGCTAGGTTAAGTTAAGCTAGCAGAGTATTATAAGATCAGGGAAATATTCAAACGTAAAGTCACAGAGAATTATATGAAGATTTAGGTTTTGTAAAATAAGGTAAGGATACTTTAAATATGACCTGTTCACTCCTAATCTAGATAACGAACCTGTACTTTATCAATAAAAGTTACAATTATGCCTTTTCTAATGGCTAACATCCTTAACATAAACCACCCTAACCGACCTTCAAAATAGCGAAGATTAATATCCATGCAATCCAAGACAGATTATGGAAAATAGGATATAAGTAAGTCAACATCTAAAGACTTTGGAAATTGTCAAAATAAACCAGAGTGAAAGTGACACATTGAAAACTAGGATACGGTTTAGATATGACACCTTTTGAAATTGACTTAAGAAAGTGTACTCAAATAATTCATGAAAACTGTAACCCGCGCTGGCAGTCGTAAAGCATTTAGTAACTGACTACAGAAACCAGAGGAAAAGCGGCACATTTAAAAAGTAGACACAGTTTGGTCGTGATGTCTTGTGAAACTGAATTTAGAAAGCGTAGCGAGATTAATCCTGGAAGTGGCTCGTGCTCTTACGTCGTGCAGTCTCCTGACAGCGTCCGTACTGACCGAGGTGAAAGGGGTGGAGAAGTCTCGAGTAAACATTTTAGAGGGTTTTTTTTATTACATATGAAAAGTTTAATAAAATCCCAGGCACATTTTTATCATAAAATCTTTTAAAATTTCACCTTCAGAAACGAATAGAAAGTACTTATTCAATTGAGTCTTGGGTACAGACAACTTGGAGTCTTTAAAATGCACCATACACAATGAGAGGAATCAAAGAACCACATGGGAGCTGACCGCGGTGCCCTCAGGAGAAAGTCCCTCATAGTAAAATTATCAACCTTTGCACCAACACAGCGGCGGCGAGACGAAACATAGCGGGTAGCTGGAGGACCCCTGAGGCACGCCACACGCCAGGACGCCACTAGCACAGACTGAGAGGAGCACTTCACATCCGCAGCATCTTCGCTAACAAGCAATACCTTAAGAGGAGTGATGCCTTCAGGTAGGAGAGGGAGAAGAGCTTGTCTGTAGTCTCTCATGAGTGCAATGGACGGCTCTTGCTGCTGCTGCTTCTGAAAGAGGATCTTTTCTGTTGTTTTAGTTATATATGTTTTTAATTTTACTTGTTTTACTCTTCATTATTTTCTCATTATTTTCTGTAGAGTTCATTATTATTTTTTTTTTCATTTTTTATCAGAGTTGGTGTTGTTCTGATGATCTTTCCTTGACGTTTCTCTACTTTAATTTTTTTTTTTTTTTTTTTTTGCTTTATTTTATTTTTTTTATTTGAGGGAGGTGGGACTGCTGCCACTTTTATTTCCTTTTTTTTCGTTTTTTTTTATTTATTTTTTCCACCCTTGTCGAAATGTTACAGAATATGGCCCTTCTGTTTGTTGATTTCGATGGTGGTGGTGGTGGTGGCGGTAGTGGTAGTGGTGGTGGTGGCGTTGATGGTGGTGGTGATGATAGTACCGGTGGTGCAATTTGCTCACTGCTAGCTCGTTAAGTAGTCCGTCAGCCCGTCGCAAAAACTTTACGACCACCACAGGAATGAGAACCACCACGTGAAACAGCCACGCAGGAAAAAAAAAATCGTGGCTAATTGTGAAGAAATTCCGCCTCATGCTATATGTCGCAATTATGAAAGACAGGAAGAGAGAGAGAGAAAGAGAGAGAGAGAGAGAGAGAGAGAAAGAGAGAGAGAGAGAGAGAGAGAGAGAGAGAGTGGGGAACGTTGTACCAATCATATCAAATTGTTCTACATGCTTTTTTTTCGTAGTGATATCATAAAACACAACACACACACACACACACACACACACACATTAGAGGTGAGTCTAAAAGCGAGTCTTTCACGTTCGCACACTATTATGAATTCCTGGCCAGGTAATGCCCTCTAATCACACACCTTTACGGCTTCTGTGAACGCCACGGAGCACCTGATGAGAAGGCACACCTGCTTAATTAAGAATGATGTACTGAGACACCTGTCGGCGGGCGGGCTTACCTCACGCAACGCACGCACTCACGCACCTACAAATAAACGCAGGTACACGACGCTTACAGGAAAAAAAAGGATAAAAAAATCTCATTACGCTTCATTTGCGAAAACTTGCCTTTGTTTTTGTGTTTTATATCAAACGTAAATCTTACCTGGAGAATTATGCGCCAGGGCAGTTGCTTCATAAAGGTGAAGCGCGGGAGTGAGTTACGGAAGGAAGTCTGGGAATAATATTCTTTTGAGGCTCCCAGCTAACTTTCTTCTTTTTCGTATTTACGTTTTCTTTCCGTAAGTTTATGTACAGTTACTGGGGATGGCTCCATGTTCCCGTCGCTCAGGAAAAGTTTAGTGGTATGAAGGAAGGTTACCAGGGAAATGTTAATATAATCCAATACTATTATGCTCTTGAATCTTTTTTTTTTTTTTTTTTGACGGGCAATCACATATGTTCATGTATATATATATATATATATATATATATATATATATATATATATATATATATATATATATATATATATATATATATATATATATATATATATATATATATATATATATATATATATATATATATATATATATATATATATATATATATATATATATATATATATATATATATATATATATATATATATATATATATATATATATATATATATATATATATATATATATATATATATATATATATATATATATGTATATATATATATATATATATATATATATATATATATATATATATATATATATATATATATATATATATATATATATATATATATATATATATATATATATATATATATATACGCAGGTCTATAAATATCCCAAGTTTACTTGTCATAATGTTAACCGCAAATTTAGGAGGGAAATATAAACATAATTTAACATGTATGTTTTTCTACTGTATTTTAATCGTTGATTCTTACTTCTAGGCACAGCAAGAGCGGACCATGGCTGAAGGCATAGCAAGACCGATTTTTCACAGATTCTTAGCGGACACTGGCTGACATTCTTACTCGTAGACACATCAAAAGCGAAATTGCTATGACACCACTGGTCATTGCTACCACCACAGTAACAAGCCGAACACCCCTCACGGCGGCTGGTTAGGTATCAAGAGACTGGAGATGCGAGTGCCGTGTCAGTTATTATTCCCGAAGGCGCCGTATCAAACCCACGTTGTCTCCCACCACGGCTGCCGTGGGAGGGTACAAACAGCTTTATCAAGGGCGCGACACATTACAAGTCCCCCACTGTGCAAAGCAGCCACGCATGAAATTCATCCCTTTCCTGCTATGATTATACTTGATCCATTCACTGTAGTATCCAATTGGCAACACTAATACTATCTTTTATGTTTTTTTTTTTTTTTTTTTTCTCATGCTCTTAGTTGTTTTTAATGTGTTTAGTGCATGAACGATTTGTTAGGATTATGCTATGTTATGTAGTTTATGGTCAAGGAAATATCTATAGATCTCTTTGTCTATCTATCTATCTATCTATCTATCTATCTATCTATCTATCTGTCTATATATCTATTTACCTATCTATCTATCCATGTATCTATGTATCTATACAGCCCTTAAAGCACATACAGGGAAGGAAGAAGACTGAAAGAATAAGTTCTCTAATATCTAGTTTGATATTTAGAGGTGGCTGTTAAATCACAAAGTAATAATCCCGGAATGGTTTGTGATGAAGGAAGGACTTTGTCAAATGCGAGTGAAGGGCTTGATAGGAAATGTTATAGTTCATGTTATAATTATGAAAGCCAAGACTGACAGCAAAGAAAGTGAATGGTAGTGCGTGTAGTAATAAGTCTGGCATCTCTTCAAGTTGAATTAAATGTTGTGGTGCCAGTTTGGTGGACAATTTTAAAAGACACCTGACAGCAAAAAAAAAAAAAAAAAAGTCCGAGTAGATCGAAACTTTTGGTACATGTTGCTTTAGAAAAAAAAATAGAACAAAGTTACTGCTATCACATTACCATTAACGGGCGGCAGATTAAGGCGACAGTGTCAACACAAAGACAAGGATAACGATAATCTATTGCGGCTTTCGTATATTCCGGGAAATAAGTTACTATCTGCACCCTCACCCTCCACCCGGACTCTGATGTACTGCTGGCCGGGGTGTCGAGTGGAGCACAGGAAGGGACTTGGAAACAGAGAGGGATTGTAAACCTGGGGATGCCAGCTCTTACCCCTGAGAAGAGGAAGAAGAAGAACAAGAAGAACAAGAAGAACAAGAAAAACAAGAACAAGAAGAAGAAGAAGAAGAAGAAGAAAAAGAAGAAGAAGAAGAAGAAGAAGAAAAAGAAGAAGAAGAAGAAGAAGAAGAAGAAGAAGAAGAAGAAGAAGAAGAAGAAGAAGAAGAAGAAGAAGAAGAAGAAAAGTTATAATGATGAAGAGGAGGAGGAGCAGCAGCAGCAGCAGCAGGAGCAGCAGCAGCAGCAGAAGCAACAACAACAACAACAACAACAACAACAAACCAATAACAACAGCAGCAGCAGCAACAACAACAACAACAACAACAACAACAACAACAACAACAGTAGCAGCAGCAGCAGCAGCAGCAACAGCAGCAACAGCAGTAGCAGCAGCAGCAGCAGCAGCAGCAGCAGTAATAACAACTGCAACAACAACAACAATAGCAACAAGAACAACAACAACAACAACGACAAGAACAAAGTAGTGGTGGACCATGGAGGAGAAGAAACAGAACAAGAACAAAAAGAAGAGAAGAAAAGAAGAGAAGAAAAAACGGAGAAGAAACAAGAGAACAAAAACAAGAACAAGAAGATTAAGAATAAAAAAAGAATAAACTGTAATATTCATACACACACACACACACACACACACACAGACACACACACAAGGAAAAAAAATATGGAAAGACAAAAAAAAAAACATTTAAAAAGACAAAAGGCTAAAA
>NC_087169.1:11633641-11678641 GCF_035594125.1 Scylla paramamosain
TCTATTTTCGTATAAAGGCTGAATTTGTTCAATGCATGTCAAAATCCATTGTCACACCACAAGCTGAAAGCTTAGTTTATTTATAACTGGGTACCAGACGACGTTTTATAGTTTTCATATTATTGGAAACAATTTTCATATTAAGGAACAAAAATTTTTAAACTGTTGGGATGGAGTATGAATTAGATTTTAAGTCACTTTTGGCAACACCGAACCAGTCTTTGAGATTTTTCCTCCTAGTCACCATAAACTACCTGCAAACTGCAATGAAAATCCATGACTCGCTTTCTCACACTCGTTCTGAAATATGTGACACGCATACAAAGACGAGAACCTGCTGCCAGGTTAACGCTGCCTTCGCCGGGTAGTCTGTCTTTTGCTCTGGTCTCCTATAAGGTTAATATTATATTCCAGACCTTTCAGAAGTCTCGTTGAGGTTCCTGTGTGAGTAATTTTTTGTTGGGAGCCTTAGTTTTTAATAAAGTCAAGGTCAACAGTCGAGTAACCTGCAGCCTTCACTTCCTCTGTTTTTTTTTTTTTTTTTTTTTTTTTTTTTTTTTTTTTTTAGGTGCCAAAGTTCTTGCGTTATCTGGTCTGCTGACAGTCGGATGAAACCTAAGAACTGACGGATTTTCACTCCATCAGAGGATCTAACATTGAGTGAGCAATCCAAAGCACAGTGAAAGTAAGCGCTCAGTTTCATTGAACAACTGACCGTGACTATATCTTGAAAATACACAAAACCACTTAATTCAGTCATTTGTCTAAAATATGTAGGGCATTTCAAAAGTCTTAATGAAGCTTGCACGTGATTTTTCTTTCATGGGAATTTAGTATCAGAGTTCCTGGTACAAAGGTAATAGAGACGCACACAGTAAGCACTTGATTCTGACTTCTATGCCTTAATGAAACCTTAATGAGATGGCGTGGTACACAATCGGACTACAATTTGAATGCCACCAGGAAATTGATGGAGAGTCTCGAACCTGTGGGTGCCTGTACTTGTTCACTAAGATCCTGCTGGATTACTCAGTATAAAAACAGGTGTTGTATCATTAGCAGTCAAAGGCTTAACTCGTATCTGCTGCCTTGAATATGTGTACCTTCTTGCCTGCATCCTCTAGACAAACACTTGCCCTCTACTCTCTCAGTAGAGTGCGACCACACCTTATGCTCTACAAACTCCCATACTCGCACACAATTTCTCTCTTTAGCGGCTCATACAAACAAAAGCACCTCGTCTCTACTCGTAACGTTCACAGCTCCCACAAAAAGGCACGACCAGTGTAGTAAAATAACTTTATATATATATATATATATATATATATATATATATATATATATATATATATATATATATATATATATATATATATATATATATATATATATATATATATATATATATATATATATATATATATATATATATATATATATATATATATATATATATATATATATATATATATATATATATATATATATATATATATATATATATATATATATATATATATATATATATATATATATATATATATATATATATATATATATATATATATATATATATATAAATTGCATATAATCTACACCAAGTTCTTAATGCGTCACTAGAAAAACGAAACAGGTACGGTAGACTTTAATTAGTTAATCTAAGTATCCTTGTAAATATGCATAAGTAGATAATCTCATAGATAGGATATTAGCCAAACTTTGTTAACTTTTGCTTTACAGTAGAGAGGAAAAACACGTTGCTATGAGAAAATTTGATTAGTTAACAATCAGTTTCCTCATAAATAGGTAGATGACATTAGCAGAATTCTTAAGAGTTGTTGTCTTAGTCTAATCATTTACATTTACATGACAAAAGTGGCTACAGTGGAATGTAATTAGGCGATATCGATCTTGTGGTCAGTATATAGATAATCTGAGCGAACTCTGGTGGGAGGACGCGGTGAGTAAGCAAATAATCCCCTTCATGGCCTCCACTGTCCCGTAACAACCCCCACCACTCCTAATTAACTCGACGTAAACCGCGACTAACTACGAAAAATCACCAGCGAAAAAGTATCGAGTAAACTTCAGAGAGAGAGAGAGAGAGAGAGAGAGAGAGCGTTTACTTGAAGAAGTCAATGAAGCAAGTGAAGCCCCGATCAGACCCGAACCCGAGGCCTCTAATGAGAGAGTGGGCGGCACGGAGAGTTATCTAAGCTAATGGAGTGTTGCAGTGTGCATGCGTACGAGCCAAAGCAAACTTTATGACTACCCAGTGCCCAGATTACCTATAACTACCATCACTCCAGCAACTACCCACACCAACTACCTCCCGCTCCTACTTTCTTGTCTATCTCCTCCTTCTCCTCTTACTTCATCTTCCTCTTCTTACTCTTCTTCTTCTTATTATTATTATTATTATTATTATTATTATTATTATTATTATTATTATTATTCTCCTCCTCCTCCTCCTCCTCCTCCTCCTCCTCCTCCTCCTCTTGCTTATTCTCCTTCTCTTCCTCATCTGTTTTTTTTTTCTCTCTCTCTTTTTCCTGCTTTTTGCTCTCCCTTCTCGTGTTCGTTTTCCTTCTTTTATTTTATGTATTTTCCTCCTTCTCTCACTCCTGCTCTTTCTGTTGTTTCCCTTGTTCTTCGTGTTTTTTATCTTCCCGTTCCTCGTCCACCTCGTCTTTCTTCTCCTCTTCCTTCTTCTTTTCGTCCTATTTTCCTTACTGCTCCTGCTCTTTCATTTTTATTCTCCTGTTCCTCTTCTATCTTGTCTTTCCCCTTCTCCTCCTCCTCCTATTCCTTCGACTTATCCTTATTATCCTCTTTCTCTTCCTTCTCCTCCTCTTTCATGTTCTCCTCATTCTTTAAATCTGATTTATTACCAAGCGAACTTGTACATTTTTTCTTCTTGCCTAGTTTTAAAGTATGATTAATTTTAGTGTATTTTTCTTTCTCTTGTCCCTCATATGACTGACTTATTAGGAAGGATAAGAAGACAATTAGCTTTGCTATTATAATTATTTTATTATTATTATTATCATTGTTATTATTGTTATTATTATTATTATTATTATTATTATTATCATTATTATTATTATTATTATTATTATTATTATTGTTATTGTTATTATTATTATTATTATTATTATTATTATTATTATTATTATTATTATTATTATTATTATTATTATTATTATTGTTGTTGTTGTTGTTGTTGTTTTTGTTGTTGTTGTTGCTATTATTTTTATTATTATTATTATTATTATTATTATTATTATTATTATTATTATTGTTATTATTATCATCATCATCATCATTAACTCTCTCTCTCTCTCTCTCTCTCTCTCTCTCTCTCTCTCTCTCTCTCTCTCTCTCTCTCTCTCTCTCTCTCTCTCTGCAGAACTTTGTAGCTGAGTAGCTGTGGGAGGATCCAGGAAATAGGATCATGTGAGGATTAAACAAAAACTCGTATTCACAGCTGCACAACAATATACAAAGTTTTACGGACATCATATCCAAAATGGCTTTTACCTTGTAGCTCCATAGAATATGTAAAAACAGTGTCACTAGACCAAGGAACAATTTATATGTTCTCCAAATCAGAACAGATGGTGGTGCCAGGGCTCCCACTGTGCCGGCCCAGGCTGTGGAACGCACTTCCTACCGCCATCACTGAAGCTCACAACTTGTCCACTTTAAAGACTAACCTAAAGAAAATGATAATGTATAGCTTTAGTGTGCTTTTTATTATGTGTTTATCAAGCATGTAATACGACGACTTATAATAATGCAAGATCCATTTACATAATAATAATCACCACTGGTGGAATAAAGAATCTGAATCTCTCTCTCTCTCTCTCTCTCTCTCTCTCTCTCTCTCTCTCTCTCTCTCTCTCTCTCTCTCTCTCTCTCTCTCTCTCTCTCTCTCTTACAAAGCGTCGTGGTAGACATACGTGTGTGTGTGTGTGTGTGTGTGTGTGTGTGTGTGTGTGTGTGTGTGTGTGTGTGTGTGTGTGTGTCTGCGTGCGATGCTTTGATGTTTGTTTCATGTGTGTAGGAATGTTTAGCGACGCAGCGAGACACGAGATAATTAATTCCCTTTGAAAAACCTCGGTAGCAGCACAGACAGCGGGACACGAGCCACGAGAACCACAAAGCGACGAACCTCCACAAAGAACCACAGAAAGCAATCTTTTTGAACTGTATTTTTCTCCCGTGCACTCCTTCAAAGATAAAAAGCCCGAACTTCAAATACAGAGAAATCTTTTAGCTACCAAATAATCTGACGTATTTTTATTTACTACACCTTTCGTTTTAGTCTTGCTCCACCTGCGCAAAAGAGTAAGATAATTGGATGGACTGACAGACGGAGTCGGTGAAGACGGGAGGAGGCTGTTCAAAGATGCTCCCACGATTTCTTACCTCCTTTCGTCAGCTACAGTGAAGGATAGCTGCAGTGCATCAACCTTCTCCAACGCGCGTTCCTCAGTCACACCCATTACTAGTCTTGTTTCACTGCATCCATAAACCTTCTCTTAGGTCTTACTCTCTTTCTCTCCTGTCGAGTAAATCCATCTCCACTATCTTTCTCCATGTATACTCCTGGTCTCTCCTTCTGACGTGCCTCAGTTACGTTCATCACAATTATGTATTTTTTTTTTTATTGTATCCATAAATCTTCTCTTAAGTCGTCGTCTCTTCCTCTTGATGGGTAGGTCCATCTCCAGTGTCCTCCTCCCGAAATACCCCTTGCCCTCTCTTCTTGACGTGCGCAGACCACCTCAGCCACACTCATTACGACCAAAGCTATCATACACTAGATCCATAAATCTTGTCATGTCTTCCTCTCTTTCTCCTGTCAGGTAGATCTGTTTCCAGTGTCCTCCTCCCACATACTTCTCGTCTTTCGTCATGACGTGCCCAAACCATCTGTTACATCCATTACAAGCATGTCATAAGATAGGAACATAGAAAAATAAGGGAAGCTTCGAGAAGCCATCAGGCCGACATGTGGCAGTCCCTATATGAAACATATTTTCTACTTATCATCCCCACCCATGTATTTATCTAATCTTCTTTTAAAACCTCTTTAATGACCCAGCACTAACAACCTGATTACTGTGTCCGTTCCATTCATCTACCACTCTATTTAAGAATCAATTCCTTTCTATCTCTTTATTAAACCTAAGTTTTTTTTCAAGTTCGAAACCATTATTTCTTGTTCTATCCTGATTATTGATCCTGAGAATTTTGTTTACGTCCCTCTTGTCCTTTTTCACTGCATCCACATATCTTCTCTTAGGTTGTCCTCTTTCTCCTGCCGGATAGATTCAACTCCAGTGTCCTCCTCCGTGCATAGTCATCTTTCCTCTTAACATGTCCAAACAGTCTCACTCATACCCATTACAACCATATCTTCTTTCACTACATCCATAAACTTTCTCTTAGGTCATCCTCTCTTTCTCCCACCAGGTAAATCCATCTCCAGCATACTCCTCGCCTTCCCTCATGACGTACCCAAACTCAGCCTCACCTCTCTAGTTTTGTCCCCAAACCGACCTACAAGTGTTGTACCTTTGATTTATTCGTTCCCACGACCTCCCATGCTCACCTGGTATCTCCACCCTCACCGCCTCCCTCACCCTTCCCTCACCTACCCACGCCTACTGTTCCCCCTCCCTCACCAGCAAGGAGAGACCCGGGCGAATATTTCCTAAGACACCCAGAACTCCAGACCATAAATTTCTACATGAACGTCCTTCTGCTTTCCTGTTAGCGGTGGTGAGAGGCGCTTATCAGACTTCACCTGCTTGTATCCATGATTACCTGTACTACTTACCTGCCTTTTACCCTGTCAGTGAGTGGCGTCGCAGGTAAAAGAATTGGAGCCTCTCTTCTAATGCCGTCAGATCCTCATTGTTTAACGCTCTCGGTTAAGTATTTCTGTAAACTAAAGGAAATAAGATCAAGAGAAGTAAAACTATAATGCACTTTTTACATGTATTATAAAAAAAAAAAAAAAAGATAATGAAGGAATTGTGGTATTATAAAAGATTGAGTGAGATAGATAGATAGATAGAGAGAGAGAGAGAGAGAGAGAGAGAGAGAGAGAGAGAGAGAGAGAGAGAGAGAGAGAGAGAGAGAGAGAATGATAGACAGGCAGACAGAAAAGACGAAGACAAACAAACAGACACATAACTAGACATACAGACAGGCAGGAAGGCAGACAAACAAACAAACAGATAGACAGATAGAAAGACAGACAGACAGACAGACAGACAGACAGGCAAATAATATCAGGTAAACAAACGGACAGGCAGGCAGACAGACAGACAACACACCTGCTCAATCAGAATATAATGAGAGCAAGAGATTAACAAGCAGGTGAGCAGCTGTTCACCTTGCCCTCTCCCTCTCACCTGCCATCCGCTCATCTGCAGACCCGTGTTTTGATTCGCATTATTTTTGATGAAGGAAGGAAGAAAAAAAGACAACAACAGTAGATCAAGTAAATAAAGATAAGTTATTCTCAAAGTAACTTCCGCTGTACCCTGTTTTTTTTTTTATTTTTCCTTCTTTATTTGTGTGTGTGTGTGTGTGTGTGTGGTGTGTGTGTGTGTGTGTGTGTGTGTGTGTGTGTGTGTGTGTGTGTGTGTGTGTGTGTGTGTACATTAACCTTTATTCTCACCCTCCTCAACTTCAATTTCTCTCTCTTCGTGTTTGTAATCTTGAAAAAAAGAAAAAAGAAAAAAGAAAGAAAAATAAAATACAAATGATAATGTAAATCAAATAATTAATGTAACGTCAAGGGGAGAGAGAGAGAGAGAGAGAGAGAGAGAGAGAGAGAGAGAGAGAGAGAGAGAGAGAGAGAGAGAGAGAGAGAGAGAGAGAGAATTTAAAGTTTTTTGCACTCATCCGCACGACTTCCGGCTAATTTAATACGCTAACAAATATGCTAACCTCTCTCTCTCTCTCTCTCTCTCTCTCTCTCTCTCTCTCTCTCTCTCTCTCTCTCTCTCTCTCTCTCTCTCTCTCCTTCACAATCGTTTTTCTCCTTTTCTTTCGTAAACCCAACCCAAAAAACCCTCCATAAATCTTTTTAAGGGATCATAAAATCCTAAACATACGAGCTTGTGTAAGTACCGCGTCATAACTCCGATGCTGAGAGAGAGAGAGAGAGAGAGAGAGAGAGAGAGAGAGAGAGAGAGAGAGAGAGAGAGAGAGAGGTGGGGCGGATACCTCTTCTCTGGCGGTGGAACACACAAGTAGAGGCAGCGTGGAGAAGCTCCGATTGAAACTGACTGACTGCATCTATCTGTCTGAACGCCTTCGTAGACGAGAAAATAAATATAAAAGAGAGAGAGAAAGAGAGAGAGAGAGAGAGAGAGGGGAGAGAGAGAGAGAGAGAGAGAGAGAGAGAGAGAGAGAGAGAGAGAGAGAGAGAGAGAGAGAGACGTAGTGATAATAACAAGTACCAGTAAATAGATAAAAATATATATATATATATATATATATATATATATATATATATATATATATATATATATATATATATATATATATATATATATATAATATAAATCAAGACATATTCCTCTCCTTCTATTATCCTCCGTGGTATGAATTTTAAATGAGGCTCAGAAGGATGAAGAATTATTTAATTAATGGTATTATGTACTTCTGTTGCTCTTCTCTGTCCTTTATCTTCACACTTCCTGTCCCCCAGATGTCTTAATGGCCTGACGGCGCCCTCTTACCGTCTGGTTTGGGTATTGCAGTTTTAATTTGACTTGGTTCTTAAGTGTATGTTGAAGAAAGATGTTTTACTTACGTTTATTTCTAGTTTATTATGGTTAGTTTTATTTATTTTTTTCTTGTCTATTGTTTCATTTTTTGCATTTATTTCTCGTTTTCTGCATATCTTTTTTTTCGTTTCTCGATCATTTTTTTCACATATTTTTTTTACGCTAATTTTCCCTCTTTTCTGTCTATTTTATTTGTTTCCCGCGTTAATATTCTCTTTCTCATGCCTTCTTTTTCGTTTTCCCTCATTTATTTTTCGTTTTTTCACCCTTAAGTTTCGCTTCCCTAACATACATTTACTCATTCATATACCCTTGAGGTCCCAGGAAAGTGAGAATAAAGTACTAACATTTACTCATTCATATACCCTTGAGGTCCCAGGAAAGTGAGAATAAAGTACTAGAGTTTTTCACTAGGTAAGAAGGTGCCCCGGGTTTCGCAAATCGGGATGGAGTAGCGGGCAGTTGTGGGCGTAACAAGGAAGAGGAAGCGACGTAAGGTTGGGAGGCGAGTATGGAAATTATGGGGAAGGGTTGGGTGATTTATTAAAGGCGGCGCAACGTGGGGGTCATGGCATGTGGGAGGGAAGGCAAGTTAAAAAGGAAGTGGTAAAGTTCTGTCGCAGTTCCGAAGGTCGTGGCAGAGTGGTGATGGTTAAAAAAATAGATTAAGGGAAGGTTAGATGTGATTTTTTTTTTTTTTTTTCCGTGTTGCAGTGTTCTGGTGAGGCGCGAGTCGGTAATGATGGAGGTCTACCTTTCGTTTTCTTAATCATTTTCTGCGATGTTTTGTTCATGGAAAGCGTAATGACAGAGATTTGTATTCCGTTTTCCTTATAATTTCCATTGTTGTTTTATTGATGGAGTTTCTGTGTTTGTCTATATCCTGTGCAATGCCCATAATGACTTGAGTTACGAGGAAGCGTTATTTCCCATACTAAGAAATTACTATGTACTTTCCACATCTTTTCGTAAACGTTCAACCCTTCAGGAAGTAAACAGTTCACGCAGGGAAGCCACCGGTACGCCTGGCTTCTGATCTCTCTAAAATTTCTGATTGGGGCAGAGTAAACTTAGTATTGTTCAATGCCTCAAAAACTCAATTCCTTCATCTATCAACTCGACATAACCTTCCGAATAACTATCCCCTCTTCTTCAATGACACTCGACTCCTCTTTTACACTGAACACCCTTGGTCTGTCCTTTACGTATAATCTAAACTGAAAACTTCACATTTCTAGCTAAAACAACTTCTATGAAGTTGGGTGTTCTGAGTCGTCTCCGCCAGTTTTTCTCACCCCCCGGTTGCAAACTCTGTACAGGGACCTTATCTGTCCATATATGGAGTATGCTTCACATGTGGTGGAGAGGAGGGTGTCCAAACATATCCCTCTTTTAGACAGGGTGAAATTAAAAGCTTTTCGTTTCATCAACTCCTCTCCTCTAACTGACAGTCTTCAGCCTCTTTCTCATCGCCACAATGTTGCATCTCTTACTACCTTCTACCACCATTTTCATACTAGCTGCTCTTCTGATCTTGCTAACTGGATGCCTCCGCTCCTCCCGCCGCCTCGCTGTACAAGATTTTCTTCTTTCTCTCACCCGTACTCTGTCCACCTTTCAGATCCTCGTCCATTCATCCCTTTCTCTGATAAACTCTGCATCTCCCTGCCTGCTTCTGTATTTCTTCCTTCCTATGACTTGAACTCTTTCAAGAGGGCGGTTACAAAACACTAATCCTCTATTATTTGATCGTTCTGTTTAGCATTGCTCTGGGGACTGCCATTTAAGTGGGCTTTTTTTATTCACATTTTTGTTGCGCTTGGCCAGTGGCCCTCTTTCATAAAAGAAAAGGTTCGAAGCGTTGATTAGAGCACTGCACCAGAGAGCCACTGAAAACCTTGGAAAAAGCACTGAGAAATTGATCTGAGGACGGGATAAATGTTTAGTTTGAGAGGTCGCAGCAGAGAAATCGTTTCTTATGCCCAGGAATGAAATAATATCAGTAATCAAGTCGTCAGTGCCGAGTCATTAGGGAGCTTAAGATCAGACGAATTTATGAAAGGTGATGATACGTGGAAGCAGGGAGGTGTTTAGTAACCAGGTCACTGGTGACGAGGCATTATAAAACTTTAAGATTTAAATATTAGATATAGTTATGAAAGATGATAAATGGAAATAAGGATGTATGTTTTATATAGGGACCGCCACGTGTAGGCAGGATGGCTTCGTGCAGCTTCCATTATTTTGTCAGGTTTTTTGTGTTGCAACTCCCTGACCAGGAGAACAGATGAGACCCGTAGAGGTCAGTACCACAACGCCCGTTAGGTCCCAATATCATTTTTTAGGCCTTTGTACTCTCGGTCGCCTGAACACCCGGACTTTTTTTTTTTTTTTTTATGTAGGAAGGATACTGGCCAAGGGCAACAAAAATCTGATAAAAAAAATGCCCACTGAAATGCCAGTCCCATAAAAGGGTCAAAGCAGTGGTCAAAAACTGGTGGATAAGTGTCTTGAAACCTCTCTCTTGAAGGAATTCAAGTCATAGGAAGGTGGAAATACAGAAGCAGGCAGGGAGTTCCAGAGTTTACCAGAGAATGGGATGAATGATTGAGAATACTGGTTAACTCTTGCGTTAGAGAGGTGGACAGAATAGGGGTGAGAGAAAGAAGAAAGTCTTGTGCAGCGAGGCCGCGGAAGGAGGGGAGGCATGCAGTTAGCAAGATTAGAAGAGCAGTTAGCATGAAAATAGCGGTAGAAGACAGCTAGATATGCAACACTGCGGCGGTGAGAGAGAAGCTGAAGACAGTCAGTTAGAGGAGAGGAGTTGATGAGGCGAAAAGCTTTTGATTCCACCCTGTCTAGAAGAGTAGTATGAGTGGAACCCCCCCAGACATGTGAAGCATACTCCATACATGGACGGATAAGGCCCTTGTACAGAGTTAGCAGCTGGGGGGGGGTGAGAAAAACTGGCGGAGACGTCTCAAAACACCTAACTTCATAGAAGCTGTTTTAGCTAGAGATGAGATGTGAAGTTTCCAGTTCAAATTATAAGTAAAGGACAGACCAAGGATGTTCAGTGTAGAAGAGGGGGACAGTTGAGTGTCATTGAAGAAGAGGGGATAGTTGTCTGGAAGGTTGTGTCGAGTTGATAAATGGAGGAATTGAGTTTTTGAGGCATTGAACAATACCAAGTTTGCTCTGCCCCAATCAAAAATTTTAGAATGATCAGAAGTCAGGCGTTCTGTGGCTTCCCTGCGTGATATGTTTACCTCCTGAAGGGTTGGACGTCTATGAAAAGACGTGGAAAAGTGCAGGGTGGTATCATCAGCGTAGGAGTGGATAGGACAATTATATCTTCTTCTTCTTCTTCTTCTTCTTCTTCTTCTTCTTCTTCTTCTTCATCTTCTTCTTCTTCTTCTTCTTCTTCTTCTTCTTCTTCTTCTTTCTTCTTGATTTCGTGTAATTTTATTTTTTCTTTCCATCATTAAGTGTGACTTTAATGTTTCGCTTGTATAGACCAATCCATGTATTCGTTTACTCGTACTTCAGGATCTTTGCTCGTACGTATATATTTCTTATTCCTTATCCTCTTCCAAGTACTAGTTATTAGGACAAGAATTATCGTTCTTTCTTCGATCGTCCTGTTCTTCTGACTGCGTTCTTCTGATTATTATGACAATACTCGTACTTTCTTAAAATCGTCCTCTTTTTTCGGTTACTTCCTTTAGGAATCGCCACAGTGGATCACCAGTCTCTACCTTATTTTGTTTTCTTCAACTTCTGTTACACCCATTATCCGTATGTTTTCCTTTAATGCAACCACAATTTTTTTCTTTGGGCTCACTCTCTTCCTTCTGCCTCTCCCGTCTTCTGAGTCTGCTGTTACACATTTTACCTGCAATCCCGTTCTTCAGTGCATCCATAAACTTTCTCTTTTTCCTGCCTGGTGGGTCCGTCTCCATCTTTCTTCCTATGCACTCCCCATGTCTCATCCGTATCAGTTTTAGTTTATCAGTTCATTGAAGAAAAGCAGAATTTTCCCAAGAGGTGTGGAGATGAAATACAAAGCAATACATGAAATACATGAAATAGTAAAATTTTGGTTTCCAGTTGCCGAACTGTCCGGTTTGTTCTTTTACTGTTCACCAGTATTCTCAAACATTTCAAGCACCGTTATGTATCTACATCTTCTAACGGGCTCTAGTGGAAGTTACTCGAGTTTTCAAGGGCGTTTTCATGATTCCAGTGATAATTCTGCAAACATTCTGCATCGTCATTGACAAAAAGAATAAAAAAAAAATTTAAAAAAGATACCAACAAGAACCTGTCTGATCATCTGTGCGACATTTAAAAGACAGTATTTGTGAGGGAACCAAACATTTAAGAACACGGGCGATAATTTGAATGGTCCACGCCTTGAGATTTTTTTTGCAGTGTCACCCACGACGCGTCAGATCTCTGTAGGCGCCACACGACCAACTAAAAAACACGTATAAAAAAAAATGCCTCAGGTAGCGAAGCAGTCACCCACGTCTCCTAGCCCTCCTTGACCTGTCCCACTCACCAGTCGCCCCTCCCTGCCAACCAGCCTAGACCACCACCACCACTACCACCAGTTCCATCGTAAATAATAGCACTTTCTGATTATCGCTGCGTGAGATTTTCCGCGTGTATCTCTCGTGTGTGTGTTTTTTTTTTTTTTTCTATTTTTCTTCCTCCACTGCAGACCTTCAAGGGAATTTGTGTTTATGTGACGTTTATGACTCGTGTTGTGAGGGGATTACCTGCCTCTCCTGCTTGTATTGAGTGCCTCCCGCCCTGCCGAGTCACCCAAGGCAATATAACAAGGGAGATTATGAAGTGCTGTGGCGTATTTTGATTCTCCGCCCAAGGTTCTGCTCTTCTGATGTCCACGCTGCTGAGCTGTTGAGGGAAAGAAAAAAAAATAGAAGAAGAAAAAAGTGAGAGAAAGTGAGGAGGAATTTTGTTCAGAAGAGATGCAAGAGAGATACGTAGACTCTCTCTCTCTCTCTCTCTCTCTCTCTCTCTCTCTCTCTCTCTCTCTCTCTCTCTCTCTGACTTCCCCAAACTCCTAAGTAACATAGATACATAAATACATACATATATACATACATAAACATAGAAAAACAAGCCCAGAACACTGATAACACAAGAACAACAATATTTCTTCCGCTTTTCCTCCTTCTTCTCCTTCCCCTCCTCCTCCTCCTCCTCCTCCTCCTCCTCCACCTCCTCCTCCTACTCCTACTCCTCCTCCTCCTCCTCCACCTCCTCCTCCTACTCCTACTCCTCCTCCTCCTCCTCCTCCTCCTCCTCCTCCTCCTTCTCCTCCTCCTCCTCCTCTTCCTCAAACTTTCAAAAAGACACGACTTCTAATTTCTCCTCTATCTCCAGACACACTCAAGATACCACCTCAATATGCAACACCGCTATTTCAACAGTACTCGCAGGCAGACAGGCATGCAAACAGACGGATCTGGATAGACAGACGGAGAATAACCAACCAGGCAACTCTCCGAACAGATAAACAGAGTGAGAAACATTAGAGATAAAGCTGCGACATGATGCTTTAATGAGCTGAGTTAGACCAGTTAATAAGTCGGGAAATAAATGCAGAAGACAAGAGGAGGAAAAATTTAAAGTGATGCACGGGTGCTGAAAAAAAAAAAAAAAAGACTAAGTAAAAACATGAGTGTAAGAATATAGAAAAAGAAGAAGGAGGAGGAGAAGGAGGAGAAGGAGGTAGAGGAGGAAGAGGAGGAGGAGGAGAAGGAGGAGGAGGAGAAGGAGAAGGAGAAGGAGGAGGAGGAGCAGGAAGAGGAGGAAGAGGATCAGGGATACAAAGGAATACAAAGGAAGTCCAAACAGCAACATACCTTGAGGTCCTTGCTAGGCTGGTTGGGTAACTGTTCTACGCTAACCATCAGTGGGAGGGACAGGATAGAAGAATGCTTCCAATTCACCCATTCCTTCACCCGAAGCTGGTCAGAAAAGAGGAATGGAACCATGTTGTATAGAAAAACCATATGGAATTTGAGAGGATACTAAGAAAGTTTATATATATATATATATATATATATATATATATATATATATATATATATATATATATATATATATATATATATATATATATATATATATATATATATATATATATATATATATGTAGGAGGCACACCGGCCAAAAATCCATAAAAAAAAAAAAAAAACACTAAGATGCCGGTCTCCGAATAGGGTCTAAAGCGATAGACAAAAATTAAAGGATAAGTGTCTTGAAACCTTCTTCTTGAAGGAATTCCAGTTATAGGAAGGTAGAAATACAGAAACAGGCAGGGAGTTCCAGAGTTTACCAGAGAGAGGGATAAATGATTGAGAATACGGGTTAACTTTTGCATTAGAGAGGTGGATAGAACAGGGGTGAGAGAAAGAAGAAAGTTTTGTGCAGCGAGGCCGCAGGAAGAGGGGAGGCATACAGTTAGCAAGATCAGAAGAGCAGTTAACATGAAAATAGCGCTAGAAGATAGCTAGAGGTGCAACACTGCGGCGATGAGAAAGAGGTTGAAGACAGTCAGTTAGGGGAGAGGAGTTGATAAGACGAAAAGCTTTTGATTCCACCCTGTATAAAAGAGTGGTATGAGTGGAAGCCCCACAGACATGTGAAACATACTCTATACATGGACAGATAAGGCCTTTGTACAGAGTTAGCTGCTGAGGGGGGATGAGAAAAACTGGCGGACACGTCTTAGAACACTTAACTTCATAGAAGCTGTTGTAGCTAGAGATGAGATGTGAAGTTTCCAGTTTAGATTATAAGAAAAGGATAGACTGAAGATGTTCAATGTAGAAGAAGGGGCAGTTGAGTGTCATTGAAGAAGAGGGGATAGTTGTCTGGAAGGTTGTGTCGAGTTGATAGATGGAGGAATTGAGTTTTTGAGGCATTGAACAATACCAAGTTTGTTCTGTCCCAGTCAGAAATTTTAGGGAGATCAGAAGTCAGGCGTTCTGTGGCTTCCCTGCGTGATATGTTTACCTCCTGAAGGGTTGGACGTCTAGGAAAAGACGTGGAAAAGTGCAGGGTGGTACCATCAGCGTAGGAGTGGATAGGACAAGAAGTTTGGTTTAGATTATTAACGAATAATAGGAAGAGAGTTGATAATAGGACAGAACCCTGAGGAACACCACTGTTAATAGATTTAGAAGAACGGTGACAATAAAGTGGTCAGAAAGGAAACTTGAGATGAAGTTACAGAGAGGATAGAAACCATAGGAAGGTAATTCTTAAATCAAAGCTTTGTGCCAGACTGTATTAAAAGCTTTTGATATGTCTAAGGAAACAGCAAAAGTTTCACCAAAATATATAAAAGAGGATGAGCAAGACTCAGTAAAGAAAGCCAGATCACCAGTAGAACGGCCTTGACGGAACCTATACTGGCGATCAGATAGAAGGTTGTGAAGTGATAGATGTTTAAGAATCTTTCTGTTGAGGATAGATTCAAAAACTTTAGATAGGCAGGAAATTCAAGCGATAGAACGGTAGTTTGAGGGATTAAAACGGTCACCCTTTTTAGGAACAGGCTGAATGTAGGCAAACTTCCAGCAAGAAGGAAAGGTAGATGTTGACAGACAGAGCTAAAAGAGTTTGACTAGGCAAGGTGCAAGCACGGAGGCACAGTTTCGGAGAACAATAGGAGGGACCCCATCAGGTCCATAAGCCTTCCGAGGGTTTTGGCCAGCGAGGGCATGGAAAACATCGTTGCGAAAAATTTTAATAGGTACCATGAAGTAGTCAGAGGGTGGAGAAGAGGGAGAAACTAGTCCTGAATCATCCAAAGTAGAGTTTTTAGCAAAGATTTGAGCTAAAAGTTCAGCTTTAGAGATAGATGTGATAGTAGTTGTGCCATCTGGTTGAAATAAAGAAAGGAAAGAAGAAGCAGTTATTGGAGATGTTTTTGGCTAGATGCCAGAAGTCTCGAGGGGAGTTAGATCATGAAAGATGTTGACACTTTCTTTTAATGAAGGAGTTTTGGGCTAGTTGCAGAACAGACCTGGCATGGTGCCGGGCTGAAATGTAAAGTGCATGAGATTCTGGTGATGGAAAGCTCAAGTATCTTTTGTGGGCCACCTTTCTATTATGTATAACACCAGAAAAGGCTGTGTTAAACCGAAGTTTGGAAGGTTTAGGTCGAGAAAAAGAGTGAGGAATGTACGCCTCCACGCCAGACACTATCACCTCTGTTATGTGCTCGGCACACAAAGACGGGTCTCTGATACGGAAACAGTAGTCATTCCAAGAAAAATCAGCAAAATACCTCCCTAGGTCCCTCCAACTAGCAGAGGCAAAACGCCAGAGGCACCTCCGCTTAGGAGGATCCTGAGGAGGGATTGGAGTGATAGGACAAGATATAGATATGAGATTGTGATCGAAGGAGCCCAACGGAGAAGAAAGGGTGACAGCATAAGCAGAAGGATTAGAGGTCAGGAAAAGGTCAAGAATGTTGGGCGTATCTCCAAGACGGTCAGGAATGCGAGTAGGATGTTGCACCAATTGCTCTAGGTCGTGGAGGATATCGAAGTTGAAGGCTAGTTCACCAGGATGGTCAGTGAAGGGAGAGGAAAGCCAAAGCTGGTGGTGAACATTGAAGTCTCCAAGAATGGAGATCTACGTCTACTTTTGTTTGTGGGGGAGGGAGTGAGTGCATGACAGTTGTGCAGTGTGGTGTGTGTGTATCGTAGGTGGAGGTACAGTGTGAACAACAATAACAACAACAACGAAGATGATGATGATGATGATGATGAAGGAGAAGATGATGAT
Organism: Scylla paramamosain; assembly: GCF_035594125.1. Classification (NCBI taxonomy): domain Eukaryota; kingdom Metazoa; phylum Arthropoda; class Malacostraca; order Decapoda; family Portunidae; genus Scylla; species Scylla paramamosain. The sequence continues at coordinate 11,650,292 of NC_087169.1, forward strand.
GATGAACGAGATGATGATGAAGAAGAAGAAAAAACGAAGAAAAAAAACAGAAAAAAGAAAAAGAGGAAGAAAAAATGAAAGAAGCAAAATCAGTAGCAGCTGTACCATTATCACTGATCTATATTAGCTCCGCCAGGGAAGCCGCTGACATTATCGGAAAGAAAAATGGACAAAAGTGCTTAATGGAAGTTCCCTATCTGAGGCCTCACGTTTGTTTTTTGCGGTGGAGTAAAAACTTGCCACACAGGAGTTCCAATTCCTTGTTTTTTTATGCGATTTTAAACGTCTGAAAGGGAATGTAAAGATGTGTGTTTGTTTCAGTCCCCTTGATTTAGAGAGACAAAGAGAGAGACAGGAAGGAGTGGAATGGAAGACTCTCAGCTTCCCTTAATTGAGCAGAAGTGATATGTGAGTTCAGTAGCATAAAGAGCAAGACCGAGAACAAGAAGAACAACTGCAGCTCAATTAGTGAAACCGTCTAACAACGAAAATAGCATCAGTCTTAGCACCTTGTATATCTAACCCACACCCGCATATTAACTCATTCAGACGCCAAGTAGCGGTGTCCCTTCCTTCTCCTTATCAGCCTTGTCTCTCATTGCCGCTCATATATATCTGTCATGTTATAAAAGATTCTGAGGGTAGGAAGTGGTTCACCTCGTCTATTTACCCATATCATAAGATCAGTACAACACAACTCAACAGTGTAGTAATAATAGGCCTCAGGACTTGGGAATAATGAATAGAAAAGTCTACTCTTGCATCACTCCATGTTTATGGCAATTCAAAGGGCAGTATAACAAATGTGAGTATTTAATGGTAGCCAAGCATTTTTCCGCCTGAGAGAGAGAGAGACAGTCTTGTTGATCTTATCTATGGAGGAAAAGGAAAAATGACCAGACAACCTTCAGGACTGCAGTAAAAGTCGTGGTTTTGTCCTGTTTAATGTACCGGATAATTTACTGGCTCATTTGTATTAATACCGCTTCTGAGCCACCTTTTAATAGTTTGATTGTGAAGGATCATTAAAATAAAATCTTAAGTTTCAAGATGATAACAATTGCGAGCTTAAGGTAATTATTAAAGATTCGTATCTCAACATAACAAAATACCTACTTGATGCTCGCAATTTTTATATAACCTCTCCTTACATTACTTTTATTGAATCAAAATGTATCCTGCTATAACCTAAAGGAAACCTGCATATCCTTGAAAATATTAAATGTCAGTGCTTTGTTGTTTTAATTTAGTATACCCTGAAAATTCTGAGATTTTTTTTTTTTTCTTTCAGTAGTGACCATGGAGATATTATGAAAAGAAGACGCCTTCCCGTGCCGTCCCCATCCAAGTGAAGCCAGTGGGCGGAGCTTATCTAGTCTGTGGGCGGAGCTTACGATCAGCAGATAGAACCAAACCATTGCGATCTCCCGGGTTGAGCCAAGGGAATTTACCACTTGTTTTTGCTTACTAGACGAAAAATAAGAAATAGATTATTTAAGTTACGAAAAGTACATTATAGTTTCCTAAATATGTTATGTACACCTATTATCAATGGCATTTATGCCAAATAACCACAACATCCAAAGAAATACAACAGACTTTTCCAGGAGATATATAGTAAAAAGATTGTTTTTTTATTGTTTGTTGTATGACAAGACACAAACAGTAAAACAAAAATTCAATAATTAGATGCTGTTTAAGTGTATAGTGAAGTGGTATCATACATAATTCTAAATGAGTGCTCTTCAACCTTTACTGAGAGAGAGAGAGAGAGAGAGAGAGAGAGAGAGAGAGAGAGAGAGAGAGGTGAAATTTCATATAAAGTCAATTAGCAATATGCAAATATATAATTATTCTGTTTGAGATCAATACCAAGAAAAATCAACATTCGGGCCATCTTTCACCTGATATGCGGTTTATTTCTTCTCCATCTTTCACCTGATATGCAGTTTATTTCTTCTCCTTTGCATATATGCACATGGCTATGAACATGTGAACCTGATCGCATTCACACTTATGTTCACCCCAAAAGATAGCTTCCCACTTCTTACTTAAAGAAAATTAGCGAGAAATCTAAAATGAATGAATTATAACGCCTCCAACACATAAACTTGTGAGTGTGCCTAGACAAGTTTAAGGCAAAGAACGAGATGGAGGTGTGGCACAGGTTATGTCAAAGACAATGAAGATAGAAGATCTAGTAGCTAGCACCAGTAATGATCAGTGGTTTTGTGTGTCTTATTATTATTGAAATTATTAGTACGTAGACCTCTAAGAGGAAACATAATTTTTTTTTTCTAGAACTTTGAAATTACTATTAAGATGTAATATTGGACTGTTTGTGATTTTAATATTCAAATGATAAGAATACCTGTGACAACTTTGCAATGCGCTTTACAGAGCGTACAGAATCGTAAAACTATAGAAACTGGGTGAATGAACTAATGCCTTAATCTAACCCTACACTTGATCTATTAGCGTCAGACGTAAGAAGTAAAATGTTGTGAAAATGTTGGATTAGAACGATTTAACCATCGTATTTTCATAATTTAATTTAATTTTAATTTGGTATAAAGAAGAAAAGAGTAGTGTTATGAAAGGAATTCAGTATAGAAAGAAACTGAAAAAAAACTAGTCAGTAGAAGTAATAAACATTGTGAATGTACCGATACGAACCAGTTAGTTAAAGAATGTGTGTCCTGTGTTACTGAATTGTATAAAAAGGTATTCAGAGATTATTATGATGTAATGTGCCCTGCAAGAGAAAAGGTTATCAAAGTAGAAGATCTTGCATCTTGGTTTTCATCAGAAATACGAGAAATTCTATTAGCGGAGGACAGAAGGTTGAAGAAAAGACTTCAGAGTTGCATATTGAATATGCTAGAACTACAAATTACGTACATAACTAGTTTGACATCCATCCATCCATCTTTCCATCCATGCAACTATCCACTCATTCATCCATCCATCCATCTACAGTCTACACTCTCATCAATCCATCCATCCATCCATCAGTTAATCCATCAGTCTTTCCCATTCATCCATCCATCCATCCATCCAACTACTTACTCATTCATCCATCCATTCATCCATCCATTAATCCATCAATCTTTTCCATTCATCCATCCATTCATCCATCCATCTATCCATCCAACTGTCCACTCATTCACCCATCCATGCATCCATTAATCCATCGATCTTTCTCATTCATCTATCTATCTATCTATCTCATTCATTCTATCTATTTTTTCATCCATCCAACTATCCACTCATCCATCCAGCCGTCCATCCACCCATTCAGCCATCACTCTTTCTACTCATCCATCCATCCATCCATCCATCTATTTATCCTCTCGTTCATCCATCCATCTATTCATTCACCCATCAATTTTTCCACCCATGCAACTATGCACTCATCCATCCATCCGCCTAGTATGGATGGATGGACCGGGTTTTCGTTGCCTTGTGGTGGTCTTGTCAATACTGTGTGATGTTTATTTATGTTTTAGGACGTGTGTGTGTGTGTGTGTGTGTGTGTGTGTGTGTGTGTGTGTGTGTGTCGTTTAACGTTCATTGTTGTTGCTTGTGACTGTGTATGTGATCACTGATCGCCTTTGGTATGCCTGAGAGAGAGAGAGAGAGAGAGAGAGAGAGGGGGTGTATGTATTACAAGAGAAAACCTGGTGTATAAAAAAATGTTGAGTATTATATAAAAATGGAGCAAATTGGTGTTAAAGACGGAGTTTACCTCACTCCTCCAAAAATACGATAACAATCAGGGACAACATTCTCGAAGACACTCGTAGCAATGGCTTCGTATTAGCTACACCGAGCTAAAAAGACCAATTACGATGCATTCTTAAATGGCTTCTTAGACCTGTGTAACTAAGATGTTCATAGCTGCACCTCATTTACTTCAACCAATCAGCGAGCGCGATACGAATCGGCTGGACCACCTGAACACACACCTTCAGGCAGTGAGCCACTGATAGCCAAACGCGTTATAAAGCCCAACTTTTTCTGTGCTGAAATGTTTACGTTAGTGTAGGAGGTGAAGAAGAGGAAAATTATATTATTGCAGCAGTGTGTGCACGTGGGGGTGTTCCAAGGCAGGTGGAGGAAGTAGAAAAAAATGTGCTGATCTGCGATCGCAGGTCAGAACAAAGGCAGCAAAATACAAAAGAGAATTCATGAAAACAGCAGTGGGTTGGATTAAGCTTGATTTGGTTTAGGTTAGGTTATAGTGGATTAGGTTTGAAGCTGTGTCAAATGAGCATGCACTTGAACCTGAGATATTATGTTTAGCTTATTATCACAGGGATATTGATCATAGAAAAGAAACATTCATCTTTTGTACTTCTTACTTTGTGTGTGTGTGTGTGTGTGTGTGTGTGTGTGTGTGTGTGTTGGTGAATGTGGAAGAAAATGCCCAGACGGACAGAATTCATTTTTCTGTTTAAAGAACATATAGTGAAAAAAAAGTTACATTTACAGTTATCATGTTTGGAATGATTGGGTTAATTATAATTAGCCTTGGTTTGTGTTGGCTACATACACTGGGTCATGTGTGATGCTGCTCTGTTGAATATTAATGAGTGTAATTTCCAGAAATGTGATTTCACTACTCTCCTAGCAAGTCAGTTAAGCATAAATTAATTACACAAAGTAAAAGACTACTCGGTGCGTTTGAGAACTACTTGATATTTGTTATCAAACCAATCTTAATGCTTACTTTCGGTTTCTATGACGATCTTATTTTCAGACAAGGATATGTTCACATCGCACGGTATCCATTGTTGTTGTTGTTGTTGTTGTTGAGAAGGAGAAACTGTTGTTCTTAATGAGCTACGAGAGCCCCGACCCTGTCCTAGTTATGAATGTTCCATGATTCTTAGTTGCGAACGATTTTGCTTTCGAAAATGACCAACTAGCTCTAAGATGTTTTTTAGCCCGCTAAGATAACTGTAGAAGCGTTCAGGAATGAGGCCCCAGTTGGATAAGAACACAAGGTCTGGATGAGTTTTCATTTATAACGCAGAGAGAAATGAAAAGGAATGTGATCGTCTATTATACGCAAAGGAAGTCTTAAGTCTTGTCCACCTAAGTTGAAAGACACTGTATGTATGATTGCTGGAAACAACATTAGAAAATAGAAAATGAGGAGCGGTACGCCGGCTTTTCTTTGCACTTTCAATGTTCAACTGAGTAATGTTTTGAATGGGGATAGATGAGACAGCGGACCAATAGCGCATTGGCTTCACATTCGTGACGTCACGTCCGCTCCTCCAATAATACCTCCATAGTTGGTTTCTTCTAGTGGCTCCGTTGCGAACACATAATTTATACAATATTAACTTCCCTTAATTAACATAAATTTATCGAACCTGAATCTAATGTGATCTAATCTAACCCTTAGCAAATATGTACATTCTTAAAACAAATTGTATAAAATTGCGGCGTAGCGATATTTCAATTTAGTGTCCTCTTGAAATAAAACATTACTTCATCTTTCTTTATCTTATCGAACTGAAATCTATCCTGATATAATATAGCTTAAAACAAGCCTACGCATTCTTTGAGATATATGAAATTAAGTTTTGTGTTACTTTAATTTAGTTGCCCTTTAAAATAATTACGTTTTCTTCAATGGTTTGGTTTGTTTTGGTGGCGCCGTGAGGAAGACAGAAAACAAATTAGCCTCTCTCCTCGTGGTATCTATATTGTGTGTTGTGTTGGCCTCCCCACTCACCACACAGGCTTCTAATACTAACATTACTTGCCCCACTGTGAGCCAAGCCTGGAGGTAATATATAGCGGGAGTTTCAGGTGTACTAGTGATGTATTTCAGGTGATATCAGTTACGCAGGTGTGACACCCCAACCCCGGCATGTAACGAGAATTTGTGGGAGTAAAACTTTTTTTTTATTTTTTATGGATTTCGTGATGTTGAGTTAATGTGGTGCAATCATATAGGTGTTATTACTCGTGTTTTGTGTTTGATTTAAACTGCAATATACTGAGGGTGTTGTTCGTAGGTTAGGTTAAGGTATAGTTCTGTGTGATGAGGAATGAGATCACTGCTCTTGTACTGAAAGCCAGCGTACATCTAAAGGATACTTCCTCCACAGACAGTAGTTATTTTGGGGTAGAAATGTATTAATACTGATATTCTAGTTTTTTTTTTAAATGTTCATTCCCCACTCAAGTATAAATATTGTATTATAGTTTCTAGCAGAATAAATTCGAGGTGGGCTTCCCAGGCCCTAAATGTGAGTAAGGGGCTAAGAAAGCCACACTCTGCTGATGCGCCAGTCCTTACATACACAAATACTCCCAAGTTGCATCAGTACACATAAATAGTGCATCATAAGCAGCAACTTGTATTAGTCATAGTATTCAAATAATAAATCACCAAGATGGATGCTAAGGCGACTTTGAATAAATTGGCATTATTATGTGAAACTACAGACTCGGGTAGGGAATTCCAGAGACCAATATTACTTTACAGCAAAGGAGCACTTCTTAATAATAATAATAATGATAAATGGTTTATTATTAATATCCAAGTTAGTATGAACTTGGGATAACTTGTGCTGATAGCCTTGAGTGGTATGGACAGTTGGAAGATAGAAAAAATCATCTAAATTCAGAGAAGATTTACGATGAATAATTTGCCAGAATTTTTTTCAGATCATGTGTTAATAACCTTTTAACAGAGAATAGGTTTAAATCCCTTAGTCAGAATATTACAAATTCTCAGGACCACCAACACATTTGGTCCAACAACACTATACAGACCCAAGTGCCTTAACATCACCAATTTCATTAGTCAAGTAACTGATTTACAGCAAGAACAGGAGGGTCCAAGAAATTATCCCTGAGGAACCCCACTAAGTACAGGCTTGGGGCTGCTGCTGCTTTTTTTTTTTTTTTTTTTTTTTTTTTTTTTTTTTTTATATATATAGTTAAAAACTCTCATATCCAGTCCAGAATCTTGTTCCTTTTTCTTAATTTGAACAATTTCTGAGCCAAAAAATTCATGAACAACCACATCAGATTCTTTAGAAAAGCTGAATAAAATTAAATACACATTGTCCCCTTGGTCAACCCAATTAATAATGTCATTATGTGTAAGGAGTTGATCTACCAGATTTAAACCCATACTGATTAACATCCAACAAATTACCAGCATTAACATATCAAAATATTAAATCAACTAGAACATGTTCCATACATTTAACAAGAAGACAAGTTAGAGACACTGGTTTGTAACTCACTAGAGCATAATGAGAGCCTTTCTTGTAAACAGGTACCACTGATCAATGTTTCCAAACCAGTGATAACCGACTGATATCCAGTAACATTAAAAATCAGCCAAACAGGATAAAATAGACTATCAAAGCATGACTTCAGCAAACAAGGATGCACTTCATCAGGATTCATTGAAGAACTTGGATTCAACTTGAATAGTACCTTTTTGACATCATGAGATATAATCATGTCCAATATTATTTGGTCATGTTCTTGAAAAACAGATGGAGAATTAGGGACCTCAGCTGTGTAAACTAACAAAAATTCACTAGCAAAGATAGCCATAGATTGAGAATCAATAATAATCTGATCAGGTAAGACTTTAAGTGAACCAGAACTTGGTCTGCCAACTTTTTTGTTCCTTATTTAAGAGTAAATCAGTTCAGGATTATGCTGGAGATTGCCAATTAATTATGCCTCATGTTCTAACTGTTTGGTAACAAAATAATCTCTATATTGGTGGTTAACATTAAAAAATTCCTGAAGTTCCTCTAAAACATCAGCATTTCTCCCATACAAGGATCTAGCATCCTTGTAAGAATTCCACTTATGGGAACACAAAAGCTTAAGTTAGCAAGGAGGCCTACATTTCTTTGATAAAGAATGTTCTAGAGATTTAACCTGGGGTATATACAAGGCAATCAATGGGTACAGGATTGACAAGAGTTTGGAATATATCTGTTCAACATCTAAATAAGCAAATTAGAAGTCCCCAATCAATAGAATCCAAGATAGACTTAATCTTAGAATAATTTCCCCTGTGCCACAATGTACGGTCATCATCAACAGTTGATACAGAACCTTAAAAAATTAAAGAGCAAATAGTTGAGCTATGACTTTAATGAGGGAATGGAACAAGAACCTTCACCTCTCCCATTCTCTCTTCATCATTTGTCAAAATAAGATCTGGTACATATCCAGATGTGGGTAATAAGTTGGTTCTGTGATCCACTGAATCAAGCCCAACTGATTGAATATATGAAAAAATCTTTCATTTAGTTATGAGAGGTGCCTATCAGGTACATCATTACACCAGTTAATAGTTGGTAAGTTGAAATCCCCAAGGATTACAACATCCTTTTCAAGACAAAAATCACCAGGAAGAGCAAGTAATGACTCATTTTCATCAGCTGAATTTGAAGGTGGTCTGTATACAGTCAACACATAAAAATAAAAAATCACAAAGATAAAACAACAATAACATTAGGAAGAGGTACTTCCATTTCCTAAATTCAAAATAGATTTAATATAAATACACACACACCATGTTTCATACCAAAAAACATCATACCTAAATGATATGTAACCAAGAATATTAACAAACGAACTAGAAGATAACAGCCAGGTTTCACTCATCCACAGCACATTAGGGTTGGCATTAAGAAAACCAACCTCTAACCTTTTTTTTTTTTTTTTTTTTTTTTTAGGTCTATATATGTTCGTATACAAAAAAAAAAAATGTAAAAGTAGTTGAGTCTGTACCGTTCATTTCATTTAAAGTACAAGTTAACACAGGTTTTGTCAAACGAGACCAATTTATATCACCAAGACCTAAACAAGTGTGTGTTCTTCATTAAAAGTGTCAAAATCTTTCAAAATCTAACTCCCCTTGTAATTTCTGGCACCTAGCCAAAAACATCTCCAATAACTTTGCTTCTTCTTTCCCTCCTTTATTTCAACCTGATGGCACCACTGCTATCATATTTACCTCTAAAGCTGAACTCTTCACTCAAACCTTTGCTAAAAACTCTACCTTGGATGATTCATGGCTTGTTCCTCCCCCTAAGCTTTTGATAGAATCTGGCACAAAGCTTTGATTTCAAAATTACTCTCCTATGGTTTCTATCCTTCTCTTAAGTTTCCTTTCTGACTATTTTATTGCTTCTGTGGTAGACAGTCACTGTTCTTTTAGATCTATTAACAGTGGTGTTCCTCAGGATTCTATCCTATTACCCACTCTCTTCCTATTATTCATTAATGATCTAAACCAAACTTCTTGTCCTATCCACTCCTATGCAGATGATACCACCCTGCACTTTTCCGCATCTTTTTGTAGATTTCCAACCCTTCAGGAAGTAAACACTTCTGTCAGGGAAGCCACAGAATGCCTGACTTTTGATCCACCTAAAATTCCTGATTGAGGCAGAGCAAACTTAGTATTATTCAATGTCTCAAAAACTCAATTCATCCATCTATCAACTCGACACAACCTTCCAAACAATTATCCCCTCTTCTTCAGTGACACTCAACTGTCCTCTTTTACACTGAACATCCTCAGTCTGCCCTTTTCTTATAATTTAAACTGGAAACTCCACATCTCATCTCTAGCTACAACAGCTTCTACGAAGTTAGGTGTTCTTGAGTTGTCTTCACCAGTTTTTCTCATCCCCCCATCTGCTAATTCTGTACAGGGGCCTTATCCATCTATATATGGAGTATGCTTCACATACTTTCATACTTCACCATCTTTCAGATGGGATGGAATTAAAATTTTTTCATCTTATCAACTCCTCTCCTGTAACTGACTGTCTCCTCCCAAGGAGGAGATAGTAGGCACCTGCCGAAACAATAATTATTCCCAGTAAGGTCTAAAGCACTAGATCAGGGGGTGCTGTGAACTTATCATTAAACCCAGTTGTGACCTCACTGAATGTTTCCCTTTGTGTCTCACAACACAAGGGGGCAGTCACAGCCTGCCCTCTAGAGACAACTCTCTTCCTCCACACAAAACTACAAGCACCTAATAACACACACACCCTTCACTGAAAAATTTTAAATTATCATGGCAACTCCTACACCAGCCTCAGAGTCCCCATCTGGGGAGGGGACCACAAATGTCCCCAGGTTGGACTGCCCTTCTAACGACAACCCTAAGTGTCTTGACACCCCCCTCAACTTTTTCTTTATGAACTTCTGCAACATTCGTGGTCTAAGATCTAATTTTCAATCTCTAGAACAGCACCTCAACTCTTCTAAACCTCATCTTTTTCCTCACTGAAATTCAGGTGTCTGAGGCAACTGACAGTAGCCCCTTTTCTGTTCCCTCCTACTTTCTCTATCCTCATTTTCAATCCAAAGCTGGATGCTGCATTTATGTGTGCAATGACTTAACCTGCTCTGGTGCCCACACTCTTGAATCTTTCGAGTTTTCCATCATCTGGCTACGACTACAGAGTCACTCTCAAACTAAATTTATCTGTGCTGTGTACCTCTCACCTAACTCCTCTGACTATAAAAAATTCTTTGACTACTTAACTTCCGTAGTGGAGCACATTCTGCCTCTCATCCCTTTTGCCGAGATCTCCATTGTTGGAGACTTCAATGTTCACCACCAGCTTTGGCTTTCCTCTCCCTTCACTGACCATCCTGGTGAACAAGCCTTCAACTTTGCTATCCTCCATGACCTAGAGCAACTGGTGCAACACCCTACTCATATTCCTGACCGTCTTGGAGATACGCCCAACATTCTTGACCTTTTCCTGACCTCTAATCCTTCTGCTTAAGCTGTCATCTTCTCTTCTCCATTGGGCTCCTCCAATCACACTCTCATATCTATATCTTGTCCTATCACTCCAATCCCTCCTCAGGATCACCCCTAAGCAAAGGTGCCTCAGGTGCTTTGCCTCTGCTAGTTGGGGGGGACCTGAGGAGGTATTTTGCTGATTTTCCTTGGGATGACTACTGCTTCCGTGTCAGAGACCCATCTTTGTGTGCTGAGCGCATAACAGAGGTGATAGTGTCTGGCATGGAGGTGTACATTCCTCACTCTTTTTCTCGACCTAAACCTTCCAAACCTTGGTTTAACACAGCTTGTTCTTGTGCTATACATGATAGAGAGGTGGCCCACAAAAGGTACTTCAGCTTTCCATCACCAGAATCTCATGCACTTTATATTTCTGTCCAGAACCATGCCAAGTTTGTTCTCCAACTAACCAGAAACTCCTTCATTAACAGAAAGTGTCAAAATCTTTCAAGATCTAACTCCCCTCGTGATTTCTGGCATCTAGCCAAATATATCTCCAATAACTTTGCTTCCCTCAAACTACCATCCTTTTGCTTTAATTTCCTGCCTATCTAAAGTTTTTGAATGTATCCTCAACAGGAAGATTCTTAAACATCTATCTTTGCACAACCTTCTATCTGATTGCTAGTATGGGTTCCATCAAGGCCGCTCTACTGGTGATCTTCTGGCTTTCCTTACTGAGTCTTGGTCATCCTCTTTTAGAGATTTTGGTGAAACTTTTGCTGTTTCCTTTCTGACCATTCTATTGCTGCTGTGGTAGATGGTTACTGTTCTAAATCTATTAACAGTGGTGTTCTGTCCTGTCACCCACTCTCTTCTTATTATTCATTAATGACCTTCTAAACCAAACTTATTGTCCTATCTACTCCTACACTGATGATACCACCCTGCACTTTTACACATCTTTTCCTAGACATCCAGCACTTCAGAAAGTAAACATTTCATGCAGGGAAGGCACAGAATGCCTGACATCTGATCTCTAAAATTTCTGATTGGAGCAGAGCAAACTTTGGTATTGTTCAATGCCTCAAAAACTCAGTTCCTCCTTCTGTCAACTCAACACAACCTTCCAGACAACTATCCCCTCTTCTTCAATGACACTCAACTGTCCCCCTCTTCTACACTGAACATCCTTGGTCTGTCCTTTACTTATACTCGTAATCTGAACTGGAAACTTCACATCTCATCTCTAGCTAAAACAGCTTCTATGAAGTTAGGCATTCTGAGACGTCTCCACCAGTTTTTCTCCCCCTCCCAGCTGCTAACTTTGTACAAGGGCCTTATCCGTCCATGTATAGAGTTTGCTTCACATGTCTGGGGGTTCCATTCATACCACTCTTCTAAACAGGGTGGAATCAAAAGCTTTTCATCTCATCAACTCCTCTCCTCTAACTGACTGTCTTCAGCCTCTCTCTCATCGCCACAGTGTTGCATCTCTAGCTGTCTTTTACCGCTATTTTCGTGCTAATTGCTCTTCTGATCTTGCTAACTGCATGCCTCTCCTCCTCCCCCAGCCTCGCTGCACAAGACTTTCTTCTTTCTCTCACCCCTATTCTGTCCATCTCTCTAATGCAAGAGTAAACCAGTATTCTTAGTCATTCATCCCTTTTTCTGGTAAACTCTGGAACTCCCTGCCTGCTTCTGTATTTCCACTTCCTGTGACTTGAATTCCTTCAAGAGGGAGGTTTCAAGACATCCTTCAGTTTTTGATTACTGGTTTGGACCCTTTTCTGGGACTGTCATCTCAGTGGGATTTTTATTCATTTATTTTTTTATTTTTTTATTTTATTTATTTATTTATTATCTATTTTGGGGGGATTTTTGTTGCCCTTGGCCAGTGTCCCTTCTACATAAAAAAAAAAAGCGTCCCACATTGTTGCTGTGTTGCATCTCTTGCTATCTTCTACTGTTATTTTCATGCCAACTGCTCTTCTGATCTTGTTAAATGCATGCCTTCCCTGCTCCCTTAGCCTCACTGCACAAGACTTTCTTCTTTCTCTCACCCCTATTCTGTCCACCTCTCTAATTGGTTACAAGAGTTAACCAATATTCTCAATCATTCATCCTGTTCTGTGGTAAACTCTGGAACTCATTTCCTGCTTCTGTATTTCCTCCCTTCTATGATATGAACTCTCAGGATGGAGCTTTCAACACTTATCCTGTAAATTTTGACAACCGTCATCTCAGTGGATTTTTTTTTTTTCCCCTCTCGTAGCCAGTGCCACTCCTACATGAAAAAAAAAATCAAATCTTTTGTTTAACTCTAGATTAGTTTTTAATTGCTTATTTAAACTAATTTACATATAAATATGAAGATTAAACAAAAAATAAATAAAATCCTAAGAAACAATAACCCTCCCCCCTCAAAAAAAAAACAGTTGGTTAGATTTTTTTTAAACAGGTTTTTTCCAACCCTGCAGCACATGCACATCATTATCATCCATAAAGATAGTTACATAATTTAGTTTTGTTCTGCAAGGAATTAACATTAACATGGGCAGTATTTGAAGTTACTGGGTTTACATCATTAACATCATTGACTATTGAAAAGGGGGTTAATGTTAGAATGTTGCAAGAGATGTGGGGACAAAGGAGCTGTGTCATCAGAAGGTGGTATTACTGTTGTTGCATTAGAATTTGAACCTTTTACTGAACGAGGGACAACTAATCTAGGTCGAGAATCAATATTCCCAGATTGCCAGCTTTCAGCTCTGGCACCACGTGGATTGTTCCTCATAGCTTGTCTCTGTCTGTACCACTTTTGGTGCTGGGTATGTTAAATCTCTATGTATGTATGTTGTTTTGTAAGATTTGTGTTCTTTCAGTCTTTTGGTCTGACTTAAGGAGTGTCTATCACTATCATTAGGAACGTCTGCCCTATAAATACCCTTTGCATTATCAATACATTGCAAATTCTCAACAACATTTTTTTGGTAACAAGAAAATAAAACAGCCTGGAAAATATTATGTACACCAAGAGACATCAGTACTAGGTACCTCTCTGATAATCACAGAATACCAACAATGTTCTCTGTCTTATGTATTCTTAAGAATTATCAGCCCCAGTATGCTGATGTGTGAAGTGTAAGTATTATATTGTCAGTGCCACCATAGTGCATGACTCGTCTAACTGTTGGGATATTGTGTGATTTTGAACTTCTCTCAGCCCTTATTTCTGTGAATTTTGGTAATTCTCTGCTGGTTATACAGAAGTAAAGTTTAGTCAGGTGTTGACACACCTTAGGTGAGTGTTGGGTGAGTGTTTAGAGGTGCATTGGCATTTGGCAGAGTAAGTGTGTAGTGAATAGGGAGGGTGTGAGATACCATAAAACCCACATAGATGAATGGAATGGACTCAGTAATCAGGTTGTTAGTGCTGCATCATTAGGGAGGTTTAAAAGGTTAGACAAATTTATGAATGGGAATGATAGGTGGAAATAGATACATATGTTTCATAGAGGGGCTGCCACATGTAGGCTTGATGGCTTCTTGCAGCTTCCCTTGTTTTCTTATGATCTTATGTACTACCTCTGTCATTAGCCAGTTACTTAGGAGTTATATTGTGAAATTCCTAAGATTTTTAAGGTTGAGAGATGCAGCAATGACTGCTGAGAGAAAGAAGACTCATCAAGTTAAGAAATATGGAAGTAAAGTAGCTCTAGGTTATACAGTGTATGTGTCTCTGTGTCATACTTGTATATTTCTCTTTTTAGTAGTATCTTCCAAAAAAGATCATGAGCATGAAGAAGAAGTATAAGACTTTCAGCAAACGTGGCCCAAGGAATGCAAAAGGATCAAACTTCAAGTACAAGAAGAAGAAGAGTGAGATAGAGAAGGAAGAGATTTCACTGCTGGAGTCTAGCAAAACAAAGGTGTGGACAGAGGCAAGGCAGGAATTAATTAAATGGTGGAAATTATACCTATTTTGACTGGCTCTGGTTATTTGTTTAACATTATACAGATAAAATGTGTGTTTGAAACCTCTATTTGCTTATTGTATGAAATTATTTTTTTATTTGTAGTGATGTTGGTAATGACTAAAGTAATAATGAAATGGCTGAAAGATGCAGTAGATGATAGAGTTTCACTGAAGATTTGAAAGTTGACTGTGAGTTTTGGAGAGAACTAAGCAAAACATTGATTGACTTCATACTTTACCATTTCTACTTTTCCTTCTTTAACTACAAATGACAATAGAATGATAAGATGAGACTACACTAACCTTCACTAACTCTTCCATAGCTTGATGGCTTAAACCCAGAGGAAATTGAAAGTTTTGGTGTCCTTCCACTAAGCAAGAAAACCCTAAAGGGCCTCCAAGAAGCTGGCTTCACTGTACCCACTAAAGTGCAGCGGCAGTCACTCATTTTTTCACTCCGGGGGCAGGATGTGGTGGTAGCCGCAAAGACCGGCTCAGGGAAGACTCTGGCTTTCATCATACCCGTCAGTAAATGTGTATTATTGTGATATGTGATATTTTGGTAGTAAATGACAATAGTAAATAGGATGATTCTTCATTATCTAGCCATAAGTTAGTGCAATGTTTTAGTAGTAAATGACAGCAAATAGGATGATATCTTTAATATCTAATCATAAGTTAGTGTGATATTTTACTACAAGATGATAATAGCAAATACTCATTGGGTGTTTTTTTTTATTTAGTCATGTTAGTGCAATATTTTAGTAGTGAGTAACAACAGCAAATAGGATCATTTCTTTAATATCTAGTCATAAGTTGGTGCAATATTTATTGTATTAGTTTATGTAAGTCAAGTAACAAGTGTGATTATGCAGAATTGCCATAGGTATGAAATTCTTTAAGATTCTATCATCCTCTTTACCATATGGATGTTTTGTTGGTTTTGTAATCAAGATAGTAACATTTTTTTCAGCTGCTTGAGTTGCTGTATCACAAGAAGTGGACAGGTATGGATGGCCTTGGTGTGTTGGTCATCACCCCAACCCGAGAACTTGCCTACCAGATATTTGAAGTGCTGAACAAGGTGGGCAAGGAACATGACTTCTCAGCTGGCCTGGTAATAGGTGAGTGTATGAGTTTAAGTCAGACAAATATGAACACTTATGTGCACCAGATGCAGAAATCAGGGTAAAGTAACTTAATGTTGCTTACAAATTCCTTTTGCAGTCATCCTTCTCTATATCAGTTACTATGAATGAGTGAAGATTGTGTGTTCTTTCTTGGCAGGTGGGAAGGATCTAAAGTATGAGTGGAACCGCATTAGTTCCTGCAACATAATGATCTGCACGCCAGGTCGTCTGTTGCAGCACATGACGGAGAATGCGGAATTTGTCTCTGATAATGTCCAGGTGAGGTTTTACCCATAACATTCATCATTATTATCCTTGCCATTGTCATCATCTTCATTATCATTATGAGCCTTTTTTTTTCTCTCATTATCCCTTGATGACAATGCTGTACATAGTAGCTGAACTTTTTTCAATATTCAACACAGTAGATAATCTCTTGCATTCTTTCACAGATGCTGGTTCTCGATGAGGCAGACCAGTGCCTCTCAATGGGCTTTGCAGACACCATGAACTGCATCCTGGAGGAGCTGCCTTCAGAACGGCAAACTCTCCTCTTCTCTGCCACACAGACCAGGTAAAGACTAGGGAGGTGGGCAGAGGGAAACATGTACAGAAGATAAGAAGGCACCTCTATTTGTGTGCATTTGTGTCTTTGTTCATGTTGTGGTCATTTGCAGATGTTTAAATCATCCTCATTTTGCTTAATGTATTTATTTTTCTTATGAGGTTGGTCAGCCTATGAGTACCAGCCATATTTTCCATTTGTAGCTGATCTCTTCTAAAAGCTTCATCTTGTACCGTCATAATTGAAATGCCATTTCCAAGTTGTAAGTATTTGCATTTGCTAACTCTATCTAGTCATTTATAATTCATGAACTGTAAAGTTTATTCTTCAATATTTTGGGAACCCCATGCTATTTTAGATAAGAAATATTGTTATATTTTACTATTTATGCTTATTATCATTACTGCAATGCTTTCTGTGTTGCTTCAGGGACGTCAAGGATCTCATCCGAGCTGGCTGCAACAATCCAGTGTTTTGCTCAGTCCATGAACACTCCAAGACCACCACTCCTAAGAGTCTGCAGGAAAGCTATGTCCTATGCAGCGCTCAGGACAAGTTCACCTTCCTGTGGTCATTCATCAGGCACCACCGCAGACATAAAATACTAGTATTTCTGGCAACGTGCAAGCAGGTGAGGCTCAGACACTGTAAGAATGGTTATGGATGTACCCTTCTTTAGTTGATAGATTTTATCAAAGAAAGATAATTAATGTGTTTCTTAAGATTGCTACACTGCTACTTTAAGATTTTGAGATTTACATATCTAATTGATAAGTACACTTGAGCATGTAGTTATATGAACAACCCTCCTACCAGTTGCTACTACATGCCTTTAGCAACTTTAGCTGTGAGCTGCACCTAAGCTGCTAGTATTGGTTTAATAGAACTAAATGATGATAGAGATTATGGTGTTCTTGTGCCCAGGTCCAGTACTACTTCCACATGCTATGCAAACTCCAGCCAGGCTTGTCAGTGATGGGCCTCCATGGCTCCATGCATCAGCTGCGCCGCATGGCAGTCTATGATGAATTCTGTCATAAAAAACACGCTGTGCTCATTGCCACAGATGTTGCAGCACGGGGATTAGGTGAGGAGTGTGCACATATGGAGATACTTAAGACAAAAGAGCTATGTTTGGATAAAAAGAAAAGTTACATTATAAAAGAATTTGCTGTAAACTTTATTGGTCTAGTCAGTAATATGTAACATCCTATATAAGATATTGTGTTCACCAGACTTCCCTGCTGTGGATTGGGTGGTTCAGTTGGATTGCCCAGAGGATGTCACCACCTACATCCATCGTGTGGGAAGGACTGCACGTTACTCCAGAAGTGGTGAGGCTATCCTGCTCCTCACACCCTCAGAGGAGCCTGCCATGCTGGACTGTCTGAAGGCCAAGAACATTCCCATTGAGAAGATTGAGTGAGTGATGTGTTCCTGCTGGTGTTGTGCTAGTTTGTGGAAAGGAGTTCAGATAATAGAAGGAGTGCTATTATGATGCTCTTGTTTATGTATAGCATGGAAGCAGGGACTAAAGTAAAAGTCTATCTTTGGTTTAATATAGTAGTTTGTGTGGCTGGAAAAGAGTTAAAGTAGTAGTAGTGATATTTTAATGTTCTTGTTTACTAATTGTGTGGAGAAATAAAAGTTTGTCCCAGTGTTTCTGTGTGCATATAAATATGCTACAAAGGATAAGTAAGTTATGCAGTGTTCCTCCTCCTGCTCCATCACAAGTCTCTGGTAAATGTATCTTACCATTGAAAATTTATACAATTAATTATTTGGCTTTGCAGTGTTGACCCAAACAAACTGCAGGGAGCCAATGTGAAGATGGAGATTGTCCTCAGCAAGTACAACAACCTGAAGGAGGAGGCCGTGAGGGCCTTCAAGTCTTACTTGAAGCACATGGCTCTCATGCAGAACAAGAAGGTGTTTGATGTGGCATCCATTGATTTTGATGCCTTAGCCAGGTAACTGCCAAGCTCTTTTTATATGCTAAGGGTTCTTTCTTACAGTTATAGCTGGACAATCAAGATCAATAAAAGGTCGCTCAGAGATCACTCAGGTTAATCATTTTGACCTAATAAGTAATGTATCACACATACACTTAACAAGTCTAGTCAGGGATTCATTCTCCAGCAAGTGTCTCTCATTTCCAATTTATCTTGCCTTCAGTTTTTCAGTGTCTCCATGATTCTTTAAAAGGGAATGTGTATTAGATTTGAAACAGTCTACTTTTCTGTCTAAGGCTTGTATTATACTCATATTTTGATGCTTTGAAATTGAAGAAGAAGAACAATTGAGTTTTATTACATGCAGTCCAGATCAAGATTTCCCAGATTACAAATTATTCCTATTCCCACTCGTCCAGGTCCCTGGGTTTGGTGGTGACACCAAGGTTAAGGTTCATAGAAAAGCAGCTGAAGAAGAAGTCTGGCAGCAAAATGACTAAATCAGCAGCAGGAGGCAGCTCAACACAAAGCAATTCAAACATCTCCCTCACATCAAGACTCACAACCTTGAACTTTGGTGCAGGTATGTGTGCATGTGTGCATGTTTGGTCTCTAGTCACTAATATTTAATCATTTGTTACCTAACTTTTAACACTGTGGGACTTGTACTGTCATTTATACTACATATTCTTTACCAACTCTGCCACGAGAATGTGGTTAAACATAAAACCAGCCAGGTGAAAGTAATGATAACTGTGTATGTGTAGCATGTGATGTTTAGTGTTCTGAGAGTTAACAGCAGAGCCTTATAGTCAAGAAGGATTGAAATACAACACTACATAATATACATGTTATTGACAGATGACAGTGATGAGGATGGTGATTTTCTCAGTACTGCAAAAGACCAGAATATTGGCCTCTCCTCTGAAGACTACCAAGACACAGAGGTGGTGGAGGAGCCTCAGAAAACCCAGACCAAGAAGAAACCCTTGACTAAATATGCTGTTGTCAAGAAACTCCTGAAGAAAAATATTCAGATTAACCAAAGAGTTGTATTTGATGAAGAAGGAGAGGAAATTTTGGATCCCAGAAAACAACAGGTAATCATTGGTTGCTTCAGCTGTCACTCACTGTTTTATGTTACTTAACCTAACCTAACCACCAATCATTTCAACTATCAATCACTGTTTTTTTATGTCACCTAACCTAACAATTGATTATTTCAACTATCGATCACTGTGTTTATGTCATCTAACCTAACCACTAATCATTTCAACTATCAATCACTGTTTCATGTCACTGATGAAAGTAATTAAAGGTGGAAGGAGTAGGATGAAAGGAATGTATGAGACAGGTACACAAGACTATTTACTAATCCTCCAGGCTTCTTCCTCCCTCAGGTCTCCCAGGCAGCGCGTAAAGAACTTCAGGAGCAGCAAAGTGGTATCAACATTTCCAAACTCAAGCAGGTCATGAGTGAAGAAGACAAAGTTGACAAAAAGATCTATGCCTCAAAACTGAAAGAGAAAAATTGGTTAGTTAATGGAATAAACTTTATCTTGATCTCTGTAGTAGATGAATTCTTGGATGTTTCTATTATATTTTGTATGATCATTAACTACAAATATTTGCTAACTTTTTTGTAAAATGCACTGGGTGTAACATGAGTTTCATTGGATATTGCCAGAGGTGAAAGTACTGGTTACTCTAGCTGGAAAATGTTCTACACACATATGCATTTTGAGGTGCTGTTTAGCCATAGCATGAAATTCAAGTATGGTCTGGCAACAGACACAACAACCAGATCATGATTTCTATAAGTTTTGGAGCTTTACAGTATCCCATGACAAGATGAGTAACAACAATGGACCATTACCAATTACCAGTAAACTTTACACAATGATACTATGGATGTAATAAATGACAAAATAATAGACTGCATGGCACCATGCACTGCCTGGGCAGGGAGTGGGAAGGAGTGAGGCTAGCAGCAGATCAGCTGATTGTAGTCAGATCACACAGTTTCCCTCCAAGATAATGACTGAATACATTCAGATTGTATTAAATAACTTAAAGTAATGTGGAGTGTGTGGAAAGTGTTTCTCCGTCATGATTACCCGCTTGGCCCACCCATTGTATCTATCACCAAGCCACACTTAAATTTCATAGCACAGCTAAACAATGCCTCAAAATGCATATGTGCATAGAATATTTTCCGCTTAGAATAACCTGTACTTTCACCTCTGGCAATATCCCCAGAAACTCATGTCACACCTTATATACAAAGAATTTCACAGGTCAAATGTGTAGATTGGAATGCTGACATCATGTGATAAAGTTTGAAGTCTCTAAGTATGGTATGTGTCATTCAGTCATGACATTTCATTTTAATGCATGAACACTGAATACGGATTAAGTAGTGTTATTTTTCTTTTTAACAGGGAAAAGAAGAGAAAAGAGAAAGAGAAGAACAAACTTAGGAAAGGTGGTAATGATGATGATGATGATGATAATGAAGCAGAATTTGAAGATGATAGTGAGGATGATGATGATGTTGATGACACCACTCAGGGTATCATTGATGACTTGCCTGACCCAGAGAAGTACTATGGTGGTGATTTTGGAGAGGAGGAGGAAGATGATGATGATGATGATGATGATGATGATGATAAAGATGAAGTGCCACAGCCACAACCTAAGAAGAGGTACAGTTCTGAATTACATGTTTTTGGTGTATTTCATGAAACACTTGTCTTTTATTTCTTTTGGAGTTTGGATAGATATTCTGGTAATTTTTAATTACTGTAACTTTATTTCATGAAACACTTGTCACATTTATTTTGAGTTTGGATGAATATTCTGTTATATATATATATATATATATATATATATATATATATATATATATATATATATATATATATATATATATATATATATATATATATATATATATATATATATTTCTCTCTCTCTCTCTCTCTCTCTCTCCAAATCACTTGCCTATGCATTTCATCTATTTACTGTGTATGTGTTTGTTTCAACCTACACCAACTACCTCTACATTTCTGTCATGTATTGTTCATTTTCCTGGAACCAGCTGCATATATATTTCCATCTCTCTACTGCTTCTGCATTTGTCTACAACTACTTCTGGTAGTATTATCATTCAAGGGAACAGAAAATGTTTCAACTTTCCTCCACTGAATAAAAAATGTTGCACTTTTTCATGCACTCTGTCCTTGTTGCTTCTTAGTCTGCTTTGTATGAATTGTATTGCTAATAAAGATAATGGTGATGTCTTCCAGTGTGAAGAGGCGAGCTAGAGAACAAGCAAGGGAGGCTAAGAGGGCAAGGCAAGCACAGAGCACTACTCTCAAGTCCTTACCTGTTGATGAGCAAGAGCAGCTGGCCCTCTTCCTCCTCAGAAACAAGCATTAATATCTGCTCTTCCATCAGGAGAGGGGGAAAAAACATGCCAGGTTAAGTCACAGAGAACTGAATATTATATTGTTTTAATAAATAACAAAACTGTTGACAAAAGTTATTCCTATACCAAATTATTACATCATTGATTTTATTTACATATTTAACATCATTTATAAGTGTGTGTGTGTGTGTGTGTGTGTGTGTGTGTGTCGATGCAAGTGAGAGCATATGTGAGGGAATGTGTAATTTTTTGCCTCAAGAACCCAACTTTGAGATAACATTTACATAAATATAACTATTAAAGGTTAGGTTCAGTCTCATTTATACATTTTGATGAGTGCCCTACCAAAGATAGGGGAAAATACAATAAGCAATACAATATCACAACCTACTGACAGAGTACTGTGTAGTTATCAGTATTTCGATACAGGAACCTGTTTTGTGCTGTTTGTCTTCAAGTACTTTCCATACAGCCACTCTTGGGAAGTTTCTTCATCACCTGAACCTTCCAAGTGCTGACTCAGCCACAAGGAGAGAGCATATCTGAAAGCAAAGGTAACACAATCAAGAGACAGAAATAGTGGGATGATAGTCCCTCACTGAACTACTTTATTTCTGTGTTGATTTGTGGAATATATGTTTCAGACATCTGACAATTATGCAATTGTAATGGAAATTATTAACAAATACAAATTTAAAAAGAATTAATGGAGAGAGATTTGGGAAAAAATATTACGAGATAAAGGAATAAGGAATTCAAGCAATAAATGACTGAAGAGGAAAATGTGAAAAGAGAAATGACGAGTTGTAAAATAGGAAGAGGAAAGAGATGCATGATGAATGTAAGAGGGAAAGGGGAGATGAATACAAGGAAACATTAGAAAAAAAAAGTACTACTGTAAATTTTAAAGGCAATAAAAAAAATATGTAAAGTGTAAAAGGAAGGTGAAAAGTGACAGACAATACAGGGAAAACAAGTGAAACAGTGATCTACCCTCTAACTGATATGGAGCTGGTACTTTCTGAATGGACCTTGTAGAATCATTGCATCTTTTTACTATCCAAGTAATGCTTAGTATAAGAAAAAGAAGTGATGATGATAATGATGGAAAGCTTACTATACTACATAATAATAAATGCAGCAAAAGATGAGACTGCTTCACCTGCTTCCTGTGCTGATTCTGTCTCCAGTCAGTGCATTTGGTTCCTGCTTTCGTGTGAGAATAGATGATTCCAAATCACCCTCTAAATGTTCTGAAATGAAAACATGTTTATGAATATATATTATTAAGCTGCTCAAGATACAAAGCATTGCAATAGTGATATCCTTCAGTGCTGTGCTGTAAGGTCACACTTGCCTCCCTCCTGGTTAACAAGTGTGATGGGAATGTGGTCGTTGTTGTCTACAAACCCCGCCTTATCAAGCTGATCTTTGTTCCACACAGAACGTTTGATGAGGTCCACTGACAGCCAGGCAGCTGCATCAACCTCTTCTGGACACAGCTGACAGAAATCATTACTACCTTTATTACAAGTTACTTTGTGTATATCATAAATTTTATACACATACATAACAATAAACTGAGTTTATACTTTATTATTCAGATCACAACACAAGTGCAAACTCCAGATGTTCTAGTCATATGCTCACCTTGAACTCCTTATTCAATTGTTCTGATGCTCTGCTGAGGGTGATGTGTAGGTACACCACCACATGATGTCTCTTGGGTTCTCCCATGGCCAGCACTGGGGGGTAGACAGACTCCCACAGACCCAGGATGTGGCTGCTCTTTCTCTCCTCTTCTGTTACCTCTAATCCTGTCTCTTCACACAGCTCCCGCAGCACAGCATCTTCCAGACTCTCTCCATCCTCTGTGGTCCATGGAATAGTCCCCAAGGAGACATGGTAATGATGATTTTTTTTTTTTTTTTTTTTTTTTTTTTTCAATGTATGAGGGACATCGGCCAAGGGCAACAAAAATCCAATGAAAAAAAAGCCCACTGAGATGCCAGTCCCAGAATAGGGTCCAAAGCAGTAGTCAAAAATTGAAGGATAAGTGTCTTGAAACCTCCCTCTTGAAGGAATTCAAGTCATAGGAAGGTGGAAATACAGAAGCAGGCAGGAAGTTCAAGAGTTTACCAGAGAAAGGGATGAATGAATGAGAATATGGGTTAACTCTAGCATTAGAGAGGTGGACAGAATAAGGGTTACAGAAAGAAAAAAGTCTTGTGGAGCGAGATTGCGGGAGGAGGGGAGGCATGCAGTTAGCAAGATCAGAAGAGCAGTTAGAATGAAAATAGCGGTAAAAGACAGCTAGAGATGCAACATTGCAGCAATGAGAGAGAAGCTGAAGACAGTCAGTTAGAGGAGAGGAGTTGATGAGATGAAAAGCTTTTGATTCTACCCTATCTAGAAGAGTGGTATGAGTGGACCGCCCCCCCTCAGACATGTGAGGCATACTCCATACATGGACAGATAAGGCCCTTGCACAAAGTTAGTAGCTGGGGGGTTGAGAAAAACTAGTGGAGACATCTCAGAATGCCCAACTTCACAGAAGCTGTTTTAGCTAGAGATAAGATGTGAAGTTTCCAGTTCAGATTATAAGTAAAGGACAGACCAAGGATGTTCAGTGTAGAAGAGGGGGACAGTTGAGTGTCATTGAAGAAGAGGGGATAGTTGTCTGGAAGGTTGTGTCAAGTTGACAGAAGGAGGAATTGAGTTTTTGAGGCATTGAACAATACCAAGTTTACTCTACCCCAATCAGAAATTTTAGGGATCAGAAGTCAGACGTTCTGTGGCTTCTCTGCATGAAATGTTTACTTCCTTAAGTGCTGGATGTCTAGGAAAAGACGTGGAAAAGTGCAGGGTGGTATCATCAGTGTAGGAGTGGATAGGACAATAAGTTTGGTTTAGAAGGTCATTAATGAATAGTAAGAAGAGAGTGGGTGACAGGACAGAATCCTGAGGAACACCACTGTTAATACATTTTGAAGAACAGTGACCATCTACCACAGCAGCAATAGAATGGTCAGAAAGGAAACTTGAGATAAAGTTACAGAGAGAAGGATAGAAACTGTAGGAGGGTAGTTTGGAAATCAAAGCTTTGTGCCAGACTCTATCAAAAGCTTTTGATATGTCCAAGGCAACAGCAAAAGTTTCATCAAAATCTCTAAAAGAGGATGACCAAGACTCAATAAGGAAAGCCAGATCACCAGCAAAGCAGCCTTGACAGAACCCATACTGGTGATCAGTTAGAAGAGATAGATGTTTAAGAATCTTCCTGTTGAGGATAGATTCAAAAACTAGATGGGCAGGAAATTAAAGCAATAGGATGGTAGTTTGAGGGATTAGAATGGTCACCCTTTTTAGGAACAGGCTGAATGTAGGCAAACTTCCAGCAAGAAGGAAAGGTAGATGTTGACAGACAGAGTTGAAAGAGTTTGACTAGGCAAGGTGCAAGCACGGAAGCACAATTCCAGAGAACAACAGAAGGGACCCCATCGGGTTCATAAGCCTTCTGAGGGTTTAGGCCAGTGAGGGCACAGAAAACATCATTGTGAAGAATTTTAATAGGTAGCATGAAGTAGTCAGAGGGTGGAGGAGAGGGAGAAACAAGCCCTGAATCATCCAAGGTAGAGTTTTTAGCAAAGGTTTGAGCAGAGTTCAGCTTTAGAGATAGATGTGATAATGGTGGTGCCATCTGGTTGAAATAAAGGAGGGAAAGAAGAAGAAGCAAACTTATTGGAGATATTTTTGGCTAGATGCCAGAAGTCACAAGGGGAGTTAGATCTTGAAAGATTTTGACACTTTCTATTAATGAAGGAGTTTTTGGCTAGTCAGCATGGTGCCAGGCTGAAATATAAAGTGCATGAGATTCTGATGATGGAAAGCTTAAGTACCTTTTGTGGGCCTCCTCTCTATAGCACAAGAACAGGATGCCAGACAATATCACATCTGTTATGTGCTTGGCACATAAAGACAGGTCTCTTACATGGAAGCAGTTGTCATTCCAAGGAAAATCAGCAAAATACCTCCTCAGGTCTCCCCAATTAGCAGAGGCAAAATGTCAGAGGCACCTCCACTTAGGGGATCCTGAGGAGAGACTGGAGCAATAGGTAAGATACAAATATGAGATTGTGATCAGAGCTCAATGGAGAAGAGAGGGTAACAGCATAAGCAGAATTAGAGGTTAGGAAAAGATCAAGAATGTTGGGCATATCTCCAATACAGTCAGGAATACAAGTAGGGTATTGCTCTAGGTCATGGAGGATAGCAAAGTTGAAGGTTAGTTCACCAGGATGGTCAGTGAAGGGAGAGGAAAGCCAAAGCTGGTGATGAACAATGAAGTCTCCAAGAACAGAGATCTCCACAAAAGGGAAGAGAGTCTGAATGTGCTCCATTTTGGAAGTTAAGTAAGTAGTCAAAGAATTTCTTATAGTCAGAGGAGTTAGGTGAGAGGTATACAGCACAGATAAATTTAGTTTGAGAGTGACTCTGTAGTCGTAGCCAGATGGTGGAAAACTCAGAAGATTCAAGAGCATGGGCACAAGAGCAGGTTAAGTCATTGCGCACATAAACACAACATCCAGCTTTGGATTGAAAATGAGGATAGAGAAAGTAGGAGGGAACAGAAAAGGGGCTACTGTCAGTTGCCTCTGACACCTGTGTTTCAGTGAGGAAAAGATGAGGTTTAGAAGAGGAGAAGTGGTGTTCTACAGACTGAAATCCACTAAATTACTGAAATCAATTTATTAATTCTAGGAGATTTACTTTTTAATGGGACATGAAAGTATACATGCATTACAAGATGCATGATCCACTAGATCTATTGATCTAATGTACTTTGTGCTTTTTTTCAACAGCTTTCCTTAGGGTCTGGCGTCCTTAATGTTTTTTTCTTATTTAATAAGTTTTGCTGACCTTGGCCAGAAGCCTTCTTATATATATATATATATATATATATATATATATATATATATATATATATATATATATATATATATATATATATATATATATATATATATATATATATATATATATATATATATATACTGTGTGTGTGTGTGTGTGTGTGTGTGTGTGTGTATGTGTGTGTGTGTGTGTGTGTGTGTGTGTGTGTGTGTGTGTGTGTGTGTGTGTGTGTGTGTGTGTGTGTGTGTCTGTGTGGATAAAAATTCCTGTGAATTTCTACTAATCAGATATGTAAGACATACCCACATGACCACCTGGAGGCACCCAGATGCCAGGGAAGGTCCGCATGTGTCCAGCCCGGTGGGTGAGTAGGAGCCTGTGGTCACTGGACTCAAGGAGCACTGCCACCCCAACGTCCACCCCTCGCATCTTTATATCTGAAGGAAGGCCATCCCTCCCCTCCTTGTCCAGATGCTGAATGGGACAGAATGGTGGATGCTGGTGGGACAAAGGTACTTGGTTAATATTATGCAGCAGGACTATAAGGCCATCCCTCCCCTCCTTGTCCAGATGCTGAATGAGACAGAATGGTGGATGCTGGTGGGGCAAAGGTACTTGGATAATATTATGCAGCAGGACTATAACCCTTGCATCACTAACTATATTACATTTGTTACTTGCAGAAGTCAAGTAACATTTTGCACTCACTACTTACCATATGTTTTCCTCAATATTTTATTTCATGTAAGAGGGGTACAGCCCAAAGGCAACACAAATTAATAAAAAAAAAAAAAGGCCCAATGAAATCCTCTGATCTATGAATCAGTTACATTTTCTAAAGAGTTATTAAAAAAATCAGAGGACAAAAGGACAAAACACAGTGGAAGCAAATGCAGAAGGTTACTTGACTTATGAACATAAACGTATGAGACAATATAGTAAGACTCGCCATGATTTTGTAAAGGGAGGGTCTAGCATTACAAGCTGATGGAGAAACATTCTCTGTTGGACACTGTAGTAGCAGCTTATTGTCCTGCAGGGAGCACTCTACCAGTCCCTCCCCATCCAGGCCCAGGGAATCTAGTAAACATTCATTAAACTGGGCACAGGTGTACAGTCCTTGAGTTGCCCGGCGCAGGTGGACGAGAACTCTGGTGTAGCTTGGTGAGGTCATCACTTGTTAGTCTACTTGAGAAGCTGTGACAAGCTGAAAGAGATGAGTAAAAGGTAGAACAATAAGGCCATGAAATGATGATGATGATGTAAGGAAGGGTGATACCAGGTTTATTTTATTTTATTTTATTTTTCATTACACTAAATAAGCAAAAACATATAGTAAAATTTTACTCTTTCACCAACCCCTCTATTCCAGAAGAAACTTTTTTTACTGGTAATTTTCTGCCAGTTTTGAATTAATCTGCCTTTCAATTTTCCTGAAAATCATTAGTTTTTATCTTTTAACCCTCCAATCCTGCTTACCTCAGAAACTAATAATTTGTGATAAAAACTAAAAAGCAGATTAATAAAAAAAAAACAGGCCAAAATTTACCAGGAAAAAATAGTTTCAATAAAACTTGTCCCCACAAATAAGTAACATGGCAGTAGC
>NC_087169.1:11683641-11706141 GCF_035594125.1 Scylla paramamosain
CGATTATATATATATATATATATATATATATATATATATATATATATATATATATATATATATATATATATATATATATATATATATATATATATATATATATATATATATATATATATATATATATATATATATATATTAGCAAACGAACTAAACTTTACACCATCAGGTAGGACAAATCATGAAGTCGCTGAAGTTTGACTGTCATTGTACCCAGACACTGTAAAGAGGTGAAGAAAGGAGAGGAGTACAGCTCTGGGAAAAAAAAAAAAAAAACAACAACTTATGAGCAAACTGAACTTCACACCACCAGACAGGGTAGAAATCATGGAAAGACGCTGAAGTTTGAATAATTCTACAGTAAACACTCCAAGCGTGACTTAAACTTCCTTTTGTATATTAACGAATTAAATGAATTTCACACAACCAGACAGGACAGAAATCACGGAAATACTGTCACGCTGACGTTTGAGTTATTATAAGAGTTGAAGAAAGAAAAGTACAGCTCTGGAACAACTTTTTTTATGTTATTAATTAATTCATTCATTTATTATTTACTTATAATATATGCAAGATGAGTACTTTATTAGCAAATGAACCGAACCCCACACCACTAAATTAAACAGATATCACGAAAGGTCGCTGAAGCTAGTCTATCAGTCATTCTGTATTAATGAAGCCCAGCAGGAGGTGATGGAAAAGGGAGAAGCAGGGAGAGGCGAAGCCGGCTAAAGTTCAACAACTGTGAAAGTGTCGTACAGCACTGACACTGAAAAGTACATAAGTTATTCACTTGATATTTACTGTGTTACTATTTGCTTATCATATACGTCTGCCAGTTGAAATGATTACATACAAAAAAAGCTGCGATAAACAGTAATATATGTAGTAAATGGAAGTGATAAAAAAAATATATACATTATTTGAGTTAACAGAACGGTATAGATAGATGACAAAATATACGTTTTTACTTTTAATACAAATAGACAACTTGTTCAGATCACTAAAAACACCAAAAAAAGTATACAGAAGGAAAGAGAGAGGAGAGCGTAGCAACTGCTGAATGATCAAGGCAGGGAAGGTACATTCTAAGAGAGAGAGAGAGAGAGAAGGGGCGGTGACTTTCTTGTTTTATTCCGCCTTATCTCCTCCCTCCCTGTGTGTCTTTCTATGAGCGCTGGCGTGAACGTGTGTGCTCTGCTTCTCCCCGTGCACACAAGTAAGGGAGCTCCTGCCATTGGTGTGTTTGAAAGAAAATACGCATAAATGAGTTTTGCTGGTGGTGTTTGTTGCTTGCTTGTTTGCTTGTTTGTTGCCCGCTGTGGTTACGAAGGTCACTGTGTATTTTTAGCCATGTGCATATGACCTCTTGCCCTCTTTATTTGTGTATTCTTGGTTATTTTTGAAGTGTTGATAATTTATAGGCAACCGTCTGCTCCAAAATTGTCAAGTTTCATAACAATCTAACCAAGGCGTTTCACTCCTAAATCTAGCTTTGTGTGTAACTATAGTATGTGGTATCTTGCCGTCTTAATTGCTTAATCTGGAGTTACATTGGTAATGGTCAACTAATTGTCTCACCTTAAAAATTTTCATAATTTGACCTAGCTCATAATTTGACCTAGCCAAACCAAGGTATTTCTCTTCAGAATTTGTGGACAACCGATTATATCACCCTATACTGTGTGGATAGCCAGATGTTTCAGCTCTGAATTTATGATTAACTATTTAAGGTAAAAATAGGTACTTATTTCTGAACAGCCAACTATTGCATCCTTATATGTTTTAACAACCCACCATTTTACCTCAACATTTTCTGTAGCTATTTCAGCCTTGAATTTTTGTACAGCCAACTGTTTCACTCCTGACGTAACCAGTGGTGATGCTAACCTAACCTTACAAACCATACACTGTGTCTGTACTGTATGTTAGAGTGAAGATTATTTATTCCAGAAATGTGAGTACAGTACTAACTTCTTTCTAAACATTTACTCCTATTGCCTAGTGTAGCAAAATAATTTTCATGGTGTTTGGTAGAGAATAACAAAACCATTACGGTTATTTTATTTCTTATATTGGACAATAGGAATGAATATTTGTACACTCCAGTAGTTATTATTCACATTTTATGAATAGCTTTCACTGTTCATAATGTTATAACCTCTTACCTATTTCATTACCAGCTTATTCCTAACACTCCTCTACATCATTTTCTTCCATTATCTTCTGTATCAGTATCCTTCATCCTGTAATTCTTAGCATTCTCCATGTCATTTCTCTTTCTGGTAGTTTTGTTTTAGCTGTGATGCAGTCAACTCTCTGAGTGTTGGTATCTGTTAGTATATAATTTTGCTGTGACTGGCTAAATAACAATCTGTGACAGTAGCATAAGAAAACTACATTTGGCACCAGTAAGTGTAAAGTGAGGGACAAATAGGTTGTGTTAGTTGCTGTTATGTGTCAAGTCATGGTGAATGGAGATTTCAAGGTGACATTGGCAGGCTGTTGGATTTTAGTATGTGGTGGCTTTTTTTTGCTGTTTTTCTTTTTTTCTGATGTGGTTTTGTTTTTGTCTTGGAGGAAAAAATATTGACTCAAGTTTTTCTATAGTTTTACCTCCAAAATATTTAAGGTTCATGTGATAATGTCTCTAAACACAGTGGCAAAACAAGATATGAAAGATAGGAAAGGTTTTAAGGTCAAACACTAGTTTGTGCAAAGTGCCAGATATTGTTGTAAATCTAGAAGTGTCATTGGTACAATTCACACTTATAGCTCAGACATACAATATTATAAAAGATTCATAACAGAATATGAGGACAACTTTGCACAGTCACAGCGAGAAGACGACTTATCCACACTCACTGCTGTCGTATTTTGTGTCTTCTCCACTTTGTCCTGTTGATATAATTTCTTTGCAAAATCAGGCAACTGATAGATTATTAGCAGATCAGAAAACTTAAGTTCAAGGGAAGCTGCAGAACACAGTGGAAGTGAGTGGAGAATATTACTTGACTTCTGACCATAACTGTACTGCTTGAAAGTTGTAATATAAGCTCTGGTGCACTGAGATCAAACTTGTAGCTAAGAGTTAGAGTAATATAAAGGATTCTGAACATGTGTAAGAAAAGCCTAAAGCAAGAAAAGAATGGTTTTCCTGGCATGGCTGTTGGGGTTTTTCCTTTACCACTGTTACCATTAACCATACTTATAGTGTTTTTGTTTCCACAGGATCATCTCGGGCACGATGTCAAGCTCAGAAGATATGAAGCGGGTAAACATTATTCTTTCTCTCTCTCTCTCTCTCTCTCTCTCTCTCTCTCTCTCTCTCTCTCTCTCTCTCTCTCTCTCTCTCTCTCTCTCTCTCTCTCGTAAAATTGATAGCTACTTTCCATTTTCATCCTTTCTTTCCTTCCTTTTCGTAGAATCTTGTAATCAGTCACTGTTTCTTTCATTTTCTCTCTCTCTCTCTCTCTCTCTCTCTCTCTCTCTCTCTCTCTCTCTCTCTCTCTCTCTCTCTCTCTCTCTCTCTCTCTCTCTCTCTCTCTCTCTCTCTCTCTCTCTCTCTCTCTCTCTCTCTCTCTCTCTCTCTCTCTCCCTCCCTAGCAGCTTCTGCAACACAGGTTTCTCTCTCTTTTATTTCACTCATGATTTCCTTGCCAAGAAAGAAAACTGGCTCTGCTTTCTCCACTCTTCAGTTTTCCTGTTTCCTTCATAGTTGTGTAATGCGAATGAGGTGGGATAAGTTGCTTGAAGACTGTGTTATTTTATTACCTAATTTTATTATTTGTATTTTACTTATATATTTCCTATCTTTTTATTTTGTTTGTATTTTGTTTTATTTCGTATACTGATTTATTTATTTATTTATTTATTTATTTATTTATTTATTTATTTATTTATATTATTTATTTATTTATTTTATTATATATATATATATATATATATATATATATATATATATATATATATATATATATATATATATATATATATATATATATATTTTTTTTTTTTTTGTGTGTGTGTGTGTGTGTGTGTGTGTGTGTGTGTGTGTGTGTGTGTGTGTGTGTGTGTATGTGTGTGTGTGTGTGTGTGTGTGTGAAGGAAGCTAGCCATTTTTTATTTCATTCTATTTATGTGTTTTATTTAATTTTATTTATTGAGTTGTTTTTTTTTGTAAGTGAGAGAGGTTAGCCAAGGTATAAAAAGGAAAAAAAAAACTGTGGGAGAAAATAACATTTGATCACTGCTTCCCACAACTGGTGCATATCATGTGAGTCTTGTATCTTATCATTACCACTAAACGTTTCAGGGTTCACAGGTGAAGGGTTCATAGATATGCCATAAGATTCTTTATAAAGAAGAAATCTTCCGATAATTATCATATTATCTTTTTAATGGAGTTAGTTATTTGGATCTTTGGACTTGCTTACATATTTGGTTTACTTTTGTCAGTGCTGTTAGTGATTTTAGCTTCTTATCAATTACAAGTTTTGTGTTCATAATTTTGTAAATTTGCATTATGTAACTGAATATGCAACATTTTTTGTGGTAGGAACTGTGCAACATTGGGCACTTAATGAAATACTTTATCAAGTACATAAAACATCTTGGAAAAAAATCAATAAATTAATGAAACAAGATAGGGTACTGATAGAGAACATAGGATAAAGTTCTGAGGAGATACCTGAGAGCTGAAGCACTTGATGAATGGCTGCACATACCAAACTGCCCTTCTCTCACTGAATACTACTAGGGCAAGGTGAAATGTGTATTGTAAAGGAATATTGAGAAGCTGAAAGTTTAAATGGTTGATGCAAAATTTAGGGAATGAGAGACTAACATTTTGACAGGAAGTAGATGAGTAATACTGAATTATGTGAGAAGGGAGGGGCACTAGGTAACAAGGAGTGGATGGTTAATGTTGAATCAGTGAGGGAAGAGCACCAAGACAACAGGGAGTGGATGAGTATACTGAATCAGTGAGGGAAGAACACCAAGACAGCAGGGAGTGGATGAGTATACTGAATCAGGTGAGTGGAAGAGTAGCACCTATACAATAAAGTAGATGATTGCTGCTGAATGAAGTGAATGAAAGAGGAACAAGAGTAGCATTTAGGCAGGTAGGGGTGGATGAGTGATGAGTATTTGAAAGAGTTCTTATAACTTACTGTATACATAAGCTTAATATGGTCAATCAAAATATAACTAAAATGAACATATGTCTATCTGTGGACTCCCCCCCCCTCTTCCACAACAGGCCATCCAGCGTGCCCGTGAGGCCTTCCAGTGTGGCACAACCCTCAGCATTGACTTCAGGAAGAGGCAGTTGAAAGCCCTGAAGCGCATGTATGAGGAGAATGAGGCAGCGTTCTGTTCAGCACTAGCCCAAGACCTGAAGAAGGTGAGGAATGGGTCTGCGTGCTGGTGATAGTAGTAGTAGTGGTGTGGAAGGTCATGGTATTCCAGCAGAAAGTGTGAGTACATTTTGCCTCTAAATTTATTATATATTATCATCTTTATTGATAGGGTACATCTGTTGTGTTTTTTCATTTGTAGTGTATATGATTTGAATTAGACTTATATTGTTCAGTTTCCATGTATATTTCATCAAGTGTAGTCTCAATGGATGTTCTTTGTAAAATGTTCCTGGCACCCCAAGTTTTGCCAGGAAGTGTGTGTGTGTGTGTGTGTGTGTGTGTGTTTACCTAGTTGTATTGTATAGGGCATGAGCCAAAATTCATTTTGGCCTATCTCCATAACCATATTTATCCAGTGCATTGTTTGCCACAACCACCTCTTCCTTCAAATTGTTCCAGATTTCAATAGTAATGTATGGAAAGCTGTTTTTCTTGATGTCGCTCAAACATCCACTCTTTATTATCTTCCCATGCCCCCTCATCTGTCTCTTTCTCCTTCCATCTGTGGTACCAAGTAATTTCTGTCCATTTTTTCTATATTGTTTACTAATTTATACATTGTTATTAGGTCTCCTCTTTTTCTTCTCTCTTGTAGTGTTGGTGATCTAATCTCTTCAAGTCTCAATTTTAGTACCATCTTTGTCACTATCCTTTTTATTCTTTTCAGTTTCCATATATCTTTTTTCCTATATGGAACCCAAACTGCTGCTGTATATTCCAGTTTAGGACATATCATGCTTGTTATAATTTTCTTCATTTTTTTATTTAAATAGTTAAACACCACCCTAATGTTTGTTAACAAGCTGTACATAGAGCTGGATATCCCATTTATGTGCCTTTCAGGTGATAGTGTGTCCTGGATCATTACTCCCAGACCTTTTTCTTCATTACTTTTCGTTATTATTTTTCTTCCCCATTTGTAATTCCATGAAGGTACCTTCTCTTTTTACTTTTTCCTATTTCCAACATGTGGCATTTTCTGCCATTAAATTCTAGCTTCCATCTTTGGCTCCATGAATGTATCTTGTCAATATCCTTTTGTAACTCTTTGCAGTCATTTTCATCCTTATTTTAATTTTGCATCATTAGCAAAAAGGTTTGTATAACTATTTAGATCTTCTGTCATACCATTTACATATATTTGAAACATAATCGGTTCCAATGCAGATCCTTGTGATACCAGACTTGTCACTTTGTGCCAGCTTGAATTAGTGTCTGATTACTGTTCTCATTCCCTGGCTTCCACATGAGGCTTTTGTGGGGAACTTTATTAAATGTTTTTTTTTTTTTTTTTTTTTTTTTTTTTTTTTGAGATCCAGGTATACCACATCAACACATCCTTCCCTTTCTCGCACTCCATCTGTTACTATTGTATAAAAGCTCAGTAGATTTGTGACACAGGATCTTCCTTTCTTGGATCCAAATTGCTTTTCTGTAATCATTTTTTTATCTTCTAAGTATTGCACTGATTTTTTTTTTTTTTTTTTTTATGTAGGAAGGACACTGGCCAAGGGCAACAAAAATCTAATAAAAAAAAATGCCCACTGAAATGCCAGTCCCATAAAAGGGTCAAAGCAGTGGTCAAAAATTGATGAATAAGTGTCTTGAAACATCCCTCTTGAAGGAATTCAAGTCATAGGAAGGTGGAAATACAGAAGCAGGCAGGGAGTTCCATAGTTTACCAGAGAAAGGGATGAATGATTGAGAATACTAGTTAACTCTTGCGTTAGAGAGGTGGACAGAATAGGGGTGAGAGAAAGAAGAAAATCTTGTGCAGCGAGGCCGCAGAAGGAGGGGAGGCATGCAGTTAGCAAGATCAGAAGAGCAGTTAGCATGAAAATAGCGGTAGAAGACAGCTAGATATGCAACATTGTGGCGGTGAGAGAGAGGCTGAAGACAGTCAGTTAGAGGAGAGGAGTTGATGAGACGAAAAACTTTTGATTCCACCCCGTCTAGAAGAGCAGTATGAGTGGAACCCCCCCCAGACATGTGAAGCATACTCCATACATGGACGGATAAGGCCCTTGTACAGAGTTAGCAGCTGGGAGGGGGAGAAAAACTGGCGGAGACGTCTCAGAACACCTAACTTCATAGAAGCTGTTTTAGCTAGAGATGAGATGTGAAGTTTCCAGTTCAGATTATAAGTATAGGACAGACCAAGGATGTTCAGTGTAGAAGAGGGGGACAGTTGAGTGTCATTGAAAAAGAGGGGATAGTTGTCTGGAAGGTTGTGTTGAGTTGATAGATGGAGGAATTGAGTTTTTGAGGTATTGAACAATACCAAGTTTGCTCTGCCCCAATTAGAAATTTTAGAAAGATCAGAAGTCAAGCGTTCTGTGGCTTCCCTGCGTGATATGTTTACCTCCTGAAGGGTTGGACGTCTATGAAAAGACGTGGAAAAGTGCAGGGTGGTGTCATCAGCGTAGGAGTGGATAGGACAAGAGGCTTGGTTTAGAAGATCATTAATGAATAATAAGAAGAGAGTGGGTAACAGGACAGAACCCTGAGGAACACCACTGTTAATAGATTTAGGAGAAGAACAGTGACCGTCTACCACAGCAGCAATAGAACAGTCAGAAAGGAAACTTGAGATGAAGTTACAGAAAGAAGGATAGAAACCGTAGGAGGGTAGTTTGGAAATCAAAGCTTTGTGCCAGACTCTATCAAAAGCTTTTGATATGTCCAAGGCAACAGCAAAAGTTTCATCAAAATCTCTAAAAGAGGATGACCAAGACTCAGTAAAGAAAGCCAGAAGATCACCAGTAGAGCAGCCTTGACGGAACCCATACTGGCAATCAGATAGAAGGTTGTGAAGTGATAGATGTTTATGAATCTTCCTGTTGAGGACAGATTAAAAAACTTTAGATGGGCAGGAAATTAAAGCAATAGGACGGCAGTTTGAGGGATTAAAACGGTCACCCTTTTTAGGAACAGGTTGAATGTAGGCAAACTTCCAGCAAGAAGGAAAGGTAGATGTTGACAGACAGAGCTGAAAGAGTTTGACTAGGCAAGGTGCAAGCACGGAGGCACAGTTTCGGAGAACAATAGGAGGGACCCCATCAGGTCCATAAGCCTTCCGAGGGTTTAGGCCAGTGAGGACATGGAAAACATCATTGCGAAGAATTTTAATAGGTGGCATGAAGTAGTCAGAGGGTGGAGGAGAGGAAGGAACAAGCCCAGAGTCGTCTAAGGTAGAGTTTTTAGCAAAGGTTTGAGCAAAGAGTTCAGCTTTAGAAATAGATGTGATAGCAGTGGTGCCATCTGGTTGAAATAGAGGAGGGAAAGAAGAAGAAGCAAAGTTATTGGAGATATTTTTGGCTAGATGCCAGAAATCACGAGGGGAGTTAGATCTTGAAAGGTTTTGACATTTTCTGTTAATGAAGGAGTTTTTGGCTAGTTGGAGAACAGACTTGGCATGGTTCCGGGCAGAAATATAAAGTGCATGAGATTCTGGTGATGGAAGGCATAAGTACCCTTTGTGGGCCACCTCTCTATCATATATAGCACGAGAACAAGCTGTGTTAAACCAAGGTTTAGAAGGTTTAGAACGAGAAAAAGAGTGAGGAATGTATGCCTCCATGCCAGACACTATCACCTCTGTTATGTGCTCAGCACACAAAGACGGGTCTCTGACACAGAAGTAGTAGTCATTCCAAGGAAAATCAGCAAAATACCTCCTCAGGTCCCCCCAACTAGCAGAGGCAAAACGCCAGAGGCACCTTCGCTTAGGGGGATCCTGAGGAGGGATTGGAGTGATAGGAGAAGATAAAGATATGAGATTGTGATCGGAGGAGCCCAACGGAGAAGAAAGGGTGACAGCATAAGCAGAAAGATTAGAGGTCAGGAAAAGGTCAAGAATGTTGGGCGTATCTCCAAGACGGTCAGGAATACAAGTAGGGTGTTGCACCAATTGCTCTAGGTCGTGGAGGATAGCAAAGTTGTAGACTAGTTCACCAGGATGGACAGTGAAGGGAGAGGAAAGCCAAAGCTGGTGGTGAACATTGAAGTCTCCAAGAATGGAGATCTCTGGAAAAGGGAAGAGGGTCAGAATGTTCTCCACTTTGGAAGTTAAGTAGTCAAAGAATTGATTATAGTCAGAGGAGTTAGGTGAGAGGTATACAGCACAGATAAATTTAGTATGAGAGTGACTCTAGTCGTAGCCAGATGGTGGAAAACTCGGAAGATTCAAGAGCTTGGGCACGAGAGCAGGTTAAGTCATTGCGCACATAAACGCAGCATCCAGCTTTGGATCGAAAATGAGGATAGAGAAAGTAGGAGGGAACAGAAAAGGGGCTACTGTCAGTTGCCTCAGACACCTGAGTTTCAATGAAGAAAAGAAGATGAGGTTTAGAAGAGGAGAGGTGGTGTTCTACAGATTGAAAATTAGATCTTAGACCGGGAATGTTGCAGAAGTTAATGAAGAAAAAGTTGAGGGGGGTGTCAAGACACTTAGGGTCGTCGACAGAAAGGCAGTCCGACCTGGGGACATTTATGGTCCCCTCCCCAGATGGGGACTCCGAGGCTGGTGTAGGATTCGCCATGATGATTTTAAAATTTTTGAGTGAAGGGTGTGTGTGTTATTAGGTGCTTGTAGTTTTGTGTGGAGGAAGAGAGTTGTTTTTAGAGGGCAGGCTGTGACTGCCCCCTTGTGTTGTGAGACACAAAGGGAAACGTTCAGTGAGGTCACAGCTGGGTTTAATGATAAGTTCAAAGCACCCCCTGAACAGTGCTTTAGACCTCACTGGGAGTAATTATCGTTTCGGCAGGTGTCTACTGCCTCCTCCTGTGATGTATCTTTAATTACTATTTCACAGAGCTTGCTTACAATACTTGTTAGTGACATTGGTCTGTAACTTAATGGTTCCATTTTACTTCTCCATTTGTGTATTAAGATTATGTTAGCTCTTTTCCATTCCTTTGGTACTTTTCCTTCTTTCAACAAACTGTTGATTATATTCCATATGGGTTCCTTCATTTGTTCTCTGCATTCTTTTAATATCCATCCATTTACTTGAGCTGGTCCCATAGCTTTTCTAACATCCAGCTCTTCCAGCAGTTTCTTGATTTCTTGTCTCTTTACTTGTATCTCCTGTATTCCTTCATTCTGTGATACCACTTTTGGTGCCACAGAATCAATTTCCTTTATAAACACAGATTGAAAACTCTCATTCATTAGCTCACTTATTTCCTCAGTAGTTTCATAAATTCTTTCTTCTCTTTTTAACTTGTTTATGTCATCCCTGTGTTTCATTTTTTTTTCCACTTACATATCTGTAGAAGAGTTTGGAGTCTTCCTTGCATTATATTACAGTCACTTTCAAAATTTCTTTCTTCTTCTCTTCTTATTATACCATATTCATTTCTTGCCTCTCCATATTCTTCCCTAGTATTTCTGTTCAGATTTCTTATCATTTTCCTCCATGCCCTGTCCTTTTTCATTTTTGCTTCTACACACCTGGCATTATACCATTCATGCTTCCCAATTCTCACTTTGTAACTTGGTACAAACTGTTGCACCCAATCTCTATACCCGCTCAAAAAAATCACATAATTTTTCTTGTACTACTTTAGCTTCATATAGCTCTTTCCAGTGAATTTTTCCATAAAATTTATTAAGCTCTGCTAAGTTTGCCTTAGCATAGTTCTATCTCTCATTTCTAAATTGTTCATTCCTGTGCAACACTGTTTCCTCCTGCAGTACTATTTCAGTTGTCACTTGATCACTTCTTCCCAGTGTACTCAGTGTATACTTAGTCTACTTTCTGTGGTTTTTGTAAACACTAAGTCCAACTGTGATGGGTGTTCTTCTCTGCATCTTGTAGGTTTGTTCACCCACTGTCTCATTGTATTCACCATCATGGTTTGCATAAGTTCTTTGCTCCATGATCCAACATTTTCTTTCACTTCTGTCTAATCCTAGTTAATTTCTATAGTGTTGAAGTTGCCTACTAAGAACACTTTGTTACTTTTCTTTATAATTTTCTCTGTGCTGTTTCCTGTTTCTAGTTGCATAGTTTTATATCTATTGGTCTCCCATGCATTAGTTTTTGGTGGTATGTACATCACAATAACTTTCCTTTTTTACTTCCTTTGATCTTAATCACAACACTCAAAGTTTCCACCATTCCATCACCATATTCCACTTCCTCAGCAGCAATATCCTCTTTTATCAATATCATCACTCCTCTTCCTCCCTTTTCTTTTCTGTTTCTCCTCCATGTGCTATAACCCTCCTTTCCAAATCTCAGCTTTATTTCCTCTTTTAGTTTGGTTTCCATTAAACATACCAAATCTGGTTTATTGTTCTTCAGGTAGTCTTTAAGTTCCAATAGGCTCGACACTAAACCATCTATATTTTTATATATAATTTTTAAGCTTCCACTTGGTAATCTTTTGTGGCATCTTTGTGCCACTATTTCCTCACTTTCATGTCCACAGTTTTTCAGATGAATCTCCTCATTTGTTCCCTTGTTTTCTCCTTTTTTTTTTTTTTTTTTTTTTTTTTTTTTTTTTGATTGGGCCTCTACTCTCATATCTTTCAGTGTGTGTGTGTGTGTGTGTGTATTTACCTAGTTGTGCTTTATAGGAACAGAGCTATGCTCGTGCTGTCCCATCTCCATATCTTTTAATATCCAACTTAGCCTTGAATCCATGTATACTTTCTGCATTTATTATCTCCTCATCCAGACTGTTCCATACATCAATACTTCTATATGGGAAACTATACTTTTTGACGTCTTTTCTACAAGCACTCATCTTCAGCCTCTTCTCATGTCCTCTAGTGTCCCGTGTATCCCAGACCATTAAGTCGCTCCGGTCCACCTCCTATACTCCCTCATATGCTTTATGTATCGCAATCAAGTCTCCCCTTTCTCTCCTCTTTTCCAACATTGGTAGATGTAGCCTTTCCAGTCTCTCTTCATATGACAAGTCCCTGATACTTGGTACCATCTTCGTAGCTGCTCTCTGAACTCTCTCCAACTTCCTAATATCTTTTTCTTGTATGGCAACCACACTACTGCTGCATATTCTAGTCTAGGTCTTATCAGCGACATGATTATCTTCATGACCATCTCTTCATCCATATATGCAAAGGCCTGCGTTATTCTTCTCAACAAGGTATAGGTTTCTCCTGTAATTTTGCTAATGTATCTCTCTGGGATCAGGTTCTCAGTCACTGTAACACCGAGATCCTTTTCCTCTTCTGCTCCACTCAACCTTACACCATTCAACACATAATTTCCTTTTACTCTTCTTGTACTTTTTCCAAATTCTATTACCTTACACTTCTTTAAATTAAATTCCATTTCCCATCTATAACACCACTCTGATATCTTGTTCAGGTCTTCTTGTAATGTTTCACAGTCCTCTGCACTCTCAACTTTCTTCAGCAACTTTGCATCATCTGCAAAAGGCTCATGTAGCTGTTCACACTCTCTGTCATATCATTTATATAGACTGCAAAGATGATTGGTGCAAGTACTGAGCCTTGGGGTACTCCACTTATGATTTCCCTCCATGATGATTTTTTATCTTTTACCACCATTCTCATTTCTCTGTCAAGAAATTTTCCATCCATCTCAGTAGGCCCCCCCTTAGCCCACCATTATGCTTCAACTTCCACAACAATATCCTGTGTGGCACTTTATTAAAAGCCTTCTTTAGGTCTAAATAAACACAATCAGCCCATCCATCTCTTTCTTGCATTATATCCACCACTCTAGAATAAAAACTCAGTAAGTTTGTAACACATGATCTCCCTCTCCGAAATCCAAATTGTTGCTTTATTATCACTTCATTTCCTTCCAGGTACTGCATCCATTTATCCTTCACCAATCTTTCACACATTTTGCACACCACACTTGTTAGAGACACAGGTCTATAGTTTAAGGGCTCCTCTTTACTACCACCTTTGTAGATTGGCACTATGTTGGCTCTCTTCCATTCAATTGGGACTCTGCTTTCAATTAGGGAGCTTTCAATAATATTATGTATTACCCATGTCAACTGTTGATTGCACTCTTTTAGTATCCATCCTGACACTCCATCAGATCCAGTGGCCTTCCTAATGTCTAGTCCCTCCATCTGTTTCTGGACATCCTCTTCAGGCACTTGGATTTCTCCCAGACCCATTTCTTCACTCATCTCACTTTGCCACACAAATGTTTTCTTTTTTGTGGATACTGATTGAAAACTCCTCTTCATTATCTCTGCCAATTCAGCCTGATCCTCACACATTCACCTTCAATCTGCTTATTCCTTCTCTATTTTTCATTTTGCTGTTCACATATCTGAAGAGTAGTTTTGGTTCCTCTTTGCATTTGTCCATAACATCTTTCTCATAATTTTTCCTTCTCTAATAACCCTTACATATTAATTTCTTGTAGTTGTGTAGTTTTGCCATAGCTCCCTCGTATTTTTCCTCCGCCATTTATTCCATGCCATTTCCCTCTCCTCCCTAGCTATTTCACATCTTCTGTTATACCAGTCATTGTTATATCTTGTCTTTGTCTATACTTTTGGTACATATCTTTTCACTCCCTCTTCATAAGTATTGATGAAAGCTTCCCACTTCTTTTGCACATTACTTGCTGTGATAAGTGTACTCCAGTCTGCTTCACTAAAGTATCTCCTCATTTGTTCAAAATTTGACCTACCATAATTAAATCTTTCACTTTTATAATCTTCACATCTACTTTCCTCTCTTTTTTCTTTAATACAAAACCTTATCATGACATGTCACTTTTTCCTAGTGGACAACTATAGTTCATGTCTTCTATAATATCTCTTTCTTTTGATAATATCAAATCAAGTCTTGGTAGCTCCTTTCCTCCTAGTGTTTTCCTCAACCCACTGTGTCGTAATATTGTTCATTGCCAGTTTCAGAACCTTATCTCCCCCATGAGTCTTCTCCTCCTCGTGTGTGTGTGTGTGTGTGTGTGTGTGTGTGTGTGTGTGTGTGTTTGTTTGTTTGTTTGTTTAATTACCTAGTTGTGGTTTACGGGAGGGGAGTAATCTCATAGTATTCCATCTCTATGTCTATCCAGTTTGGTCTTAAAACCATGGACAGTTTTGGCATTCACAATGTCTTCACTGAGTTCATTCCATTTGTTAACACTTTTGTGAGGAAAACTATACTTCTTGATGTCTCTTCTACAGTTAACTTTCTTCAACTTCTTACTGTGGTCCTTTGTACTATGTGTATCTAAATTTCTAAAACATTCTTTGTCCACATTTTCCATACTATTTATCATTTTATTGATGTTTATCAAATCTCCTCTCCTAGATCTCCTATTTTCAAGGCTAGGAATTTCCAACATTCTTAATCTCTCTCTCTCTCTTCATAGGTCAACTTACTCAACTCCAGAACCATCTTAGTGACTGCTCTTTGTACTCTTTCCAATTTTATAATATTCCTCCTTGTATGAGGAGACCACACCACTGCCACATATTCCAATCTTTGTCTTATGAAAATCAACAAGTTTTTATTATTCCTTCACCCAAATATGAGAATGCCATTCTCACTCTTTTTAACAAACTCCAGTAACTTTATCAATGTGTCTGTCCAGAGTCAAATTTTTGGTAATTGTTACTCACAAATCCATTTCTTCTTTTGATTTC
This sequence comes from Scylla paramamosain, assembly GCF_035594125.1. Taxonomy (NCBI): domain Eukaryota; kingdom Metazoa; phylum Arthropoda; class Malacostraca; order Decapoda; family Portunidae; genus Scylla; species Scylla paramamosain. Next base: position 11,698,686 of record NC_087169.1, read on the forward strand.
TTTAACTTCACACCATCCATCTCATAATGATACTGTATTCTTTTTTTACTCTTACCAAACTCCATTACTTTACATTTACTTAAATTTAATTCCATTTTTGTCAAGATGTACCCCATCTATTTATCTTATTTAAACAATCTTGTAGTATCATACAGTCATTTACATTTTCTACTCTTCTCATCAGCTTAGCATCAACTGCAAATAAGTTGATATAACTATCTATTTCTTCATTCATGTCATTCTCGTATATTACAAACATTATTGGTCCCACCACTGACCCCTGTGAGACACCACTAGTTACTTTCAGCCAAAATGAATTTTGGTCTTGTATTACAGTTCTCATCTCTCTATCATCCAGATAATTCTCCATCCACTCCAGCAGTCTTCCTCCAATTCTTCCATATTTTTTTTTATCTTCCATAGCAATCTTTGGTGTAGTACTTTGTCAAAAGCCTTCTTCAAATCTAAGTAGATACCATCCACCCATCCGTCTCTCTCCTGCACAATATTGACTACCCTTGAATAAAAAGACAGTAAGTTCATGGAGCATGATCTTCCCCTTCTAAATCCAAATTGACAATTTACCAAAACTTTATCTCTTTCCAAGTGTTTCATCCATCTTTCCTTTATTGTTCTTTCACATGGTTTTCCTACAACACTAGTCAAGGACACTGGTCTATAATTTAGTGGGTTTTCCTTATTTCCTCCTTTGAGTGTAATATTTGCTCTCTTCCAATCTTTTGGTACACTTCCCTGTGACAATGGTGTCACCACTATATTGTGAATTTTATCAGCCATTTGTTCTCTATGTTCTTTCAATATTTAGTTTGATACTCCATCTGGACCTGATGCTTTATTTACATTAAGTTCTTCCATCATCTTAAGTAGTGTGTGTGTGTGTGTGTGTGTGTGTGTGTGTGTGTGTGTGTGTGTGTGTGTCTATACTTGTTTGTTTGTTTGTGTATTGGTTCTGATTATCATACTCTGCCTTCTGCTACACAGCCCAAGCAGGAAGCCATACTGCTGGAGCTGAACCTGCTGAAGGATGACATCACTTACATCCTTTCCCGCATGGACGATTGGATCAAGCCAGAGAAGGTGAGTCATGAGTGAAGTGTGCAGGTGTTCTCTGCAGGTGACCACTCACTTTGGAATTTATGACATACAGTAAAATCCCTCTTATCCAGCATCAACAGGACTGCCGACATGCCAGATACTTGAATATTGCCAAATACTTGAATAGAAGTGAAATTATGTCCACAATCACCACCCTACACTCACACATCTTACCATAACAAAGATCAGCTGATCTTAATCAGCAGCTGATCTGATCAGCTGCTTAAGTGTAAGCACAACACACTTCCTCTTTTCTACAACTTTAGGCATGATGAAGGCGTCAGGCAATAAACAGTGCACACGCGGGACTGAGTCACTGAGTAAACACAGTGCAGTGGGCCACAGGTGGCGCGAAGCAGTGCGCTCTGGTGGCGAGGGGACGAAGTATGCCTCATGCGGGAATTTTAATTGATTTTATGAGTACACATTGATTTTTTATTGATTTTAAGGCTCAGGGAAAAATGTGCCAGATACTTGAAGCTGCTGGATACTCGAATGCCGGATGAGAGGGATTTTACTGTATTTTGTTGCCAGCTGTAGAGGATAGGTGATTTTATAAAGGGTATTTCCACTCTTCATCATAGAAACTAATGAAAATAGCCATATGATAACTAAATTACAGATAAAGGAATACCTAATATGATAATGAGTTGCTGTCTGTTTGTCTGTCTGATATTGAGTTTCCTCAAGGGACTGCTGATAAAGCAGTCCCTTGAGGAAAGCTTCCATTTATTCATGTCAGTACATTGCAAACTTTCTTCATCATATGTTTGAGAACTCAGTTATACCACTGCATGAGAAGACTTTCTCAAACACACCCGCAGCATGTTTGAATATTTCTGTGTTTACAGATTGCTTATTTAATACAGCCTTGCTTAATGAAATTGTTAAAGTGCAGAAATTGTGCTCATTATAAACAGTTACTTGTGAAAATGCATTTTTGTTCAGTAAGTTATTTTTCCTTCCTCCAGATTGCACCAACCATAATGACCATGTTTGACCAGCCATTGGTGTACCATGACCCCTATGGTGTTGTCCTTGTACTAGGGGCCTGGAACTATCCTGTGCAGCTGGCCCTCCTCCCTGTCTCCGGTATTTTTAAATAATTTTTCTTTGCCAACTAGCCTTCTCCTTTTTGTCATCATCATCAAACTCTTCTTACTCTTTCAATACAAGTATGTATTGCATTATCTTAACTACCATCAGCACTTTGAGTTCTTATTTTCAGTTTGATGTCCTCCATTATCTCAGTCATTAGTATACAGGAAACTCATAAAATTAATAGAAAGATACATGCAGTGCTATTTTAGCCACACAACAACACAGTCATATGCATATGGTTCCAGTAAGAAAAAGAGAGTACATGTTATGGGACAAGATGAACAGAAAAAGGCACATGTGAGTTAAGGAACTAAGATTTAACAAACCCCCTTGAGACTCACTACTGGCTTTATTCTCAACACAGGAGCCATAGCAGCAGGCAACTGTGTCATCATCAAGCCATCAGAAGTCTCGCCAGCTACAGCTGAAACAATTGCCAAGCTCCTTCCTAAGTATTTGGATAAGGTAGGTTATAGATTACACAATACTTGAATACCCACTCTCTGTTTTGCTGTCAGTGCCATTTCCAAAGTGAATCTTAAGTGAGAAATTACTGTGTGGCATCACAGACATACTTTAATGTTTTGGGTCATATATCACTTCGTATTCTACTTAGGACATTTTATGTTATATCATTATACTCAGTAATGATTGCTGAATCTAAACATGATTTTAAAACTTTTGCAAATAGGAAATTTACAGAAATATGATAAGTTAAAGTGAAAGATCATATGTAAAATTATTATAATGTATTTCACTTATTGCAGCAATTTGCTGTGATTTTGCAATAATTATTAGAATAAACAATCCCATTTTATGGAACAAACTCCCCTGAATACAATTTTATATATATATATATATATATATATATATATATATATATATATATATATATATATATATATATATATATATATATATATATATATATATATATATATATGAAATGTTCTATAAGCAGTATATGGACATGTAAATGAAACTTTAACAATCTGCGGGCATCATAGCACTGTGAGAGCACTCACTCAGCTGTCAGTCAGTCACTCAGAGTCATTAATAGAAGCAATATATCCACTCTGTTGCTTGATTATGCAAAACTTTGTGTCTGTTTATTCTTTCTGTGCTTCTTTTTTTACAGTGAAGTCATAGATAACCGTTCCAATCATTATTTGTTTCAGTTAGCACTGTTTGATAAAAGCTAGTTATAAAGAGAAGGAAAAGCCTGGCTGTTGGTGGTTTAAAAAAAAAAAATTGCAGTGAGGTCTAAAGCACTGTTCAGGGGGGTGCTTTGAACTTATCATTAAACCCAACTGTGACCTCACTGAATGTTTCCCTTCGTGTCTTACAACACAAGGGGGCAGTCACAGCCTGCCCTCTAAAGACAACTCTCTTCCTCCACACAAAACTTCAAGCACCTAATAACACACACACCCCTCACTCAAAAATTTCAAAATCATCATGGCGACTCCTACACCAGCCTCAGAGTCCCCATCTGGGGAGGGGACCATAAATGTCCCCAGGTCGGACTGCCTTTCTGTCAACGACCCTAAGTGTCTTGACACCCCCCTCAACTTTTTCTTCATTAACTTCTGCAACATTCGTGGTCTAAGATCTAATTTTCAATCTGTAGAACACCACCTCTCCTCTTCTAAACCTCATCTTTTTTCCTCACTGAAACTCAGGTGTCTGAGGCAACTGACAGTAGCCCCTTTTCTGTTCCCTCCTACTTTCTCTATCCTCATTTTCGATCCAAAGCTGGATGTTGCAGTTATGTGCGCAATGACTTAACCTGTTCTTGTGCCCACACTCTTGAATCTTCCACCATCAGTTTTCCACCATCTGGCTACGACTACAGAGTCACTCTCAAACTAAATTTATCTGTGCTGTATACCTTTCACCTAACTCCTCTGACTATAAGAAATTCTTTGACTACTTAACTTCCAAAGTGGAGCACATTCTGACCTTCTTCCCTTTTGCAGAGATCTCCATTCTTGGAGACTTCAGTGTTTACCACCAGCTTTGGCTTTCCTCTCCTTTCACTGACCATCCCGGTGAACTAGCTTTGCTATCCTCCACAACCTAGAGCAATTGGCGCAACACCCTACCTGTATTCCTGACTGTCTTGGAGATACACCCAACATTCTTGACCTTTTCCTGACCTCTAATCCTTCTGCTTATGCTGTCACCCTTTCTTCTCCATTGGGCTCCTCCGATCACAATCTCATATCTGTACGAGTATCTTGTCCTATCGCTCTAATCCCTCCTCAGGATCCCCCTAAGTGAAGGTGCCTCTGGCATTTTGCCTCTGCTAGTTGGGGGACCTGAAGAGGTATTTTGCTGATTTTCCTTGGAATGACTACTGCTTCCATGTCAGAGACCCGTCTTTGTGTGCTGAGCGCATAACAGAGGTGATAGTGTCTGGCATGGAGGCGTACATTCCTCACTCTTTTTCTCGACTTAAATCTTCTAAACCTTGGTTTAACACTGCTCCTTCTTGTGCTATACATGATAGAGAGGTGGCCCACAAAAGGTACTTAAGCCTTTCATCACCATAATCTCATGCACTTTATATTTCTGTCCGGAACCATGCCAAGTCTGTTCTCCAACTAGCCAAAAACTCCTTCATTAACAGAAAGTGTCGAAACCTTTCAAGATCTAATTCCCCTCGTGACTTCTGGCATCTAGCCAAAAATATGTCCAATAACTTTGCTTCTTCTTCTTTCCCTCCTTTATTTCAACCAGATGGCACCACCATTATCACATCTATCTCTAAAGCTGAACTCTTCACTCAAACCCTTGCTAAAAACTCTACCTTGGACGATTCTGGACTTGTTCCTCCCTCTCCTCCACCCTTTGACTACTTCATGCTACCTATTAAAATTCTTCGCAATGATATTTTCCTTGCCCTTGCTGGCCTAAACCCTCGGAAGGCTTATGGACTTGATGGGGTCCCTCCTGTTGTTCTCTGAAACTGTGCCTCCATGCTTGCACCTTGCCTAGTCAAACTCTATCAGCTCTATCTGTCAACATCTACCTTTCCTTCTTGCTGGAAGTTTGCCTACATTCAGCCTGTTCCTAAAAAGGGTGACCATTCTAATCTCTTAAACTACCGTCCTATTGCTTTAATTTCCTGCCTATCTAAAGTTTTTTTAATCTATCTTCAACAGGAAGATTCTTAAACATCTATCACTTCACAACCTTCTATCTGATCGCCAGTATGGGTTCCGTCAAGGCCGCTTTACTGGTGATCTGGGTTTCCTTACTGAGTCTTGGTCATCCTCTTTTAGAGATTTTGGTGAAACTTTTGCTGTTGCCTTGGACATATCAAAAGCTTTTGATAGAGTCTGGCACAAAGCTTTGAATTCCAAACTACCCTCCTGTGGCTTCTATCCTTCTCTCTGTAACTTCATCTCAAGTTTCCTTTCTGGCCGTTCTATTGCTGCTGTGGTAGACGGTCACTGTTCTTCTAAATCTATTAACAGTGGTGTTTCTCAGGGTTCTGTCCTGTCACCCACTCTTCTTATTATTCATTAATGATCTAAATCAAACTTGTCCTATCCACTCCTATGCTGATGATACCACCCTCTGCACTTTTCAGTGTCTTTTTCTAGACATCCAGCACTTCAGGAAGTAAACATTTCATGCAGGGAAGCCACAGAACTCTTGACTTCTGATCTTTCTAAAATTTCTGATTGGGGCAGAGCAAACTTGGTATTGTTCAATGCCTCAAAAACTCAATTCCTCCATCTATCAACTCGACACAACCTTCCAGACAACTATCCCCTCTTCTTCAATGACACTCAACTGTCCCCCTCTTCTACACTGAACATCCTTGGTCTGTCCTATACTTATAATCTGAACTGGAAACTTCACATCTCATCTCTAGCTAAAACAGCTTCTATGAAGTTAGGCATTCTGAGACGTCTCCGCCAGTTTTTCTCACCCCCCCCAGCTGCTAACTCTGTACAAGGGCCTTATCTGTCCATGTATGGAGTATGCTTCACATGTCTTGGGGGGTTCCACTCATATTGCTCTTCTAGACAGGGTGGAATCAAAAGCTTTTTTGTCTCATCAACTCCTCTCCTCTAACTGACTGTCTTCAGCCTCTCTCTCACTGCCACAATGTTGCATCTCTAGCTGTCTTCTACCGCTATTTTCATGCTAACTGCTCTTCTGATCTTGCTAACTGCATGCCTCCCCTCCTCCTGCAGCCTCACTGCACAAGACTTTCTTCTTTCTCTCACCCCTATTCTGTCCACCTCTCTAACGCAAGAGTTAACCAGTATTCTCAATCATTCTTCCCGTTCTCTGGTAAACTCTGGAACTCCCTGCCTGCTTCTGTATTTCCACCTTCCTATGACTTAAATTACTTCAAGAGGGAGGTTTCAAGAGACTTAGTCATCAATTTTTGACTACTGCTCTGACCCTTTTATGGGACTGGCATCTCAGTGGGCATTTTTGTTTTATTTAATTTTTGTTGCCCTTGGCCAGTGTCCCTCCTACTTAAAAAAAAAAAAAGGGCAGTACTAAAGTTTGCCTCTTCATATTTACAGGTGCATTTCTTTACAGTGATGTCATAGGAGATTGTAACATTCAGGGCAGTACTAAAGTTTGTCTCTTCATCCTTACAGGTGTATTTCTTTAGTGATGTCATAGGAGATTGTAACATTCATGATTTTTTTTCAAGCTGTACTCAATGAGGTAGAAGCTAGCTCTTAAGAGGTGGTAGATTTTGACCCTTGGTGATTTGAAATTTCATGTCAGCGCTATGTAATTCTAATAGTATAAATTAAATCACCACATAGTAGATCACCAAGTGAGTACTGTGTGACTTCAAACAAATGACAGAACTATAATTTATGAATTATCTCCATGGATTATCATGCCTGCAATATTCTGGTACTTTACCCTCCATCCTACAGTGATTTAACTTTAAATGTTTTATACAAATTATAACACCATTTCTAACTAGCTGTTTTGCAAAGCACCAAATTTTTAGATAACACAGGACATACTTTTGCAGCTCTAGATAGATAGCTACATGTGTTTCTGCATACAGCCTATCATTAAAATAAGGATCATTAACTATGTCTTCCTTAATGATAACTAAGCAATTTTATGCAACAATTCAAGCTTTGTTAGTTACTTTTATTCATTATTATTGTTCTTGTTGACATTTTCTATTATTATTTTATTATTATTATTATTATTATTATTATTATTATTATTATTATTGTTA
>NC_087169.1:11708641-11733641 GCF_035594125.1 Scylla paramamosain
TAGGCCTCCCTGAATCCAAAATTGTCATTAACATACATGTATATGATCACCATATACCTTCTTTCCCTCAACAGCCTAATTACATATTATTTATCTTATTAGTATTAGTATTATTTATATATTTATTAATTATTATTATTATTATTATTATTTATTTATTTATTATTTTTTTTTTTTTTATGTAGGAGGGACACTGGCCAAGGGCAACAGAAGTCCAATAAAAAAAAGGCACACTGAGATGCTGGTCCCCAAATAGGATCCAAAGCATTAGTTAAAAATTGAAGGATAAATGCCTTGAAACCTGCCTTTTGAAGGAGTTTAAGTCATAGAAAGGTGGAAATACAGAAGCAGGCAAGGAGTTCCAGAGTTTACCAGAGAAAAGGGTGAATGACTGAGAATACTGGTTAACTCTTGCATCAGAAAGGTGGACAGAATAGAAATGAGAGAAAGAAGAAAGTCTTGTGCAGTGAGACTAAGGGAGGAGGGGAGGCATGCAGTTAGCAAGATCAGAAGAGCAGTTAGCATGAGAATAGTGGTAGAAGATAACAAGAGATGCAACATTGTGGTGATGAGAAAGAGGCTGAAGACAGTCAGTTAGAGGAGAGGAGTTGATGAGACAAAAAGCTTTTGATTCCACCCTGTCTAAAAGAGTGGTATTAGTGGAACCCCCTTCAGATATGTGAAGTATACTCCATATCCGTGGATGGATATGGCCCCCTGAACAGAGTTAGCAGCTGGAAGAGAGAGAAAAACTGGCAGAGATATCTCAGAATGCCTAACTTCATTGAAGCTGTTTTAACTAGAGATGAGATATGAAGTTTTCAGTTTAGATTATAATTAATGGACAGACCAAGGATGTTCAGTGTAAAGAGGGGAACAGTTGAGTGTCAGTAAAGAAGAGGGGATAGTTGTCTGGAAGGTTGTGTTAAGTTGATAGATGGAGGAATTGAGTTTTTGAGGCATTGAAACCTTACATTAATACCCATACATTGCACATGAACTAGTTTGCATCCAAGAATAAGTTTCTCTAACTCCAAAACCAACCTTAAGAAATAATGAATGCCTTCCCTCTCTCCTAACAGCCCCGTTTATATTGATGATTCCGTGGACATGGAGGTGGCTGTGCGTCGCATCCTGTGGGGGAAGTGCATCAATCTGGGCCAGACGTGCATTGCCCCAGACTACATCCTGTGCTCCAAGCAGCTGCAGGACAAGTTTGTGGAGGTGGCACGGCGTGTGCTGGAGGAGTGGTATGGCACCAACCCCAAGGCTTCCCCTGACCTGTGCAGGGTGATCAACGAGAAGCACGTGGAGTGAGTTGACTGGTGATTTTGTTGGTATGAAGCTTTTGTTTGAGTGAGATAAAAAAAAATGGGGAGTGTGTAAGTTTGTTTATAAGATTTTCTTGATTTTCTTTCTTTTTCTGTCTTTTTGTCAGTTTTCCCTCATTTCTTTCTTTTCTTTCTTTCTGTCTCCATTTATTTATTTTATTTTTATTAACCCTCTCACGCAATAGTAAATTTCATTAGTTTTCTTCCAACACCCCATTCTATTGACAGACATTTGTGGTCTCTCCATACACTTTGCAGAACTCTGATTTAGAAGCGGTTTTCTTTCCTTTGAAACTCATAAGTAGGCATGTACATGAATTATATATATATATATATCATTAGATTCTCAAGTAAATTATCTTTATGATGATGACAAAAGAACTCAATTAATAAATAATTTCACTCATTTTTCCCTCAAAAATAAAAAAAAACAAAAGAAAAAAACAATGTTCACAACCTCATAGGTCAGAACTTTCCCTGAAAGAATTCTGCTTGCTGCACATCACATAAATGATCTTTTATGAGCTTTACGATGGTACTATTGGTATTGTGATATGTCAGTTAGATCTCAAGAAAATTAAGGAAAACTGAAATCAGCACTCATCTCATATTACATGCAGACAGCCTGAGTCATGGGCTGAAAATGACAAAGCATATTCTTGGACAGTGCTGTCAGTTCATTATCTTTGTGAAACTTTTGCTCATCTTTGACTCGCCATAAATTTATGTACTTCAGAAACTTTATTTTAAATTGATTTAAATAAGTTTTTTGATTCACTTGTGCATTGGCACAGTTTCACTTGAAGACATTTTGACATGTGCATCTGGTGTGTGAGAAGATTAATTTATTTGTTTATTCATTTGTTTTATAATGCTTATTTAATTTAATTAATTTATTTATTTTGTTTTATTTGTTTATTAATTAATTTATTTTAAATATTTTTATTTATTTTATTTATTTATTTATTTATTTATTTGTTTATTTATTTATTTATTTTAAATATTTATTATTTATTTATTTATTTATCTTTTTATTTATCTATTTATTTATTGTATGTATCTATTTTTTACTTATTTATTTATTTTATTTATTTATTTATTTTTATTTATTTTTTTTTTTTTATTTTTTTTTTTTGTGTGTGTGTGTGTGTGTGTGTCAATAACTACAAAGTTTTATTTTATTTTTACCTTTATTTTAACCAAAACCTGTTATTATTATTATTTCTTTGGTGTTCCATGTTATTTTATTTCTTTCCTATTTCATAAGTTTTATTTATTTATTTACTTATTTATTTATTTATTTAATTAATTAATTAATTAATTAATTAATTAATTTTATTTATTTTTACTTCATAGATTTTTGCTCTTTTCTTTTTATTTTGTGAGCCAATATATCATAATGTAGTAATGTAACTGTTGGCATGAAGGAATATCGTGCTCTATATTCCATTTTACAATAGGAAAGAAGAAAAAATGTTCAATGATAATGAGAGGAATGCCCGTGTGCTGTATTGCATGTATTGTAATGTTGGTGAAAAAGCAGAAGCAGCAGCAGCAATAGTTTCATTACATTAATAACAATTAGGTATAGGAAAGCCACTTAATCATGCTTTACATAATGTCCAGCCATCCTTCTCTTTCCTATTAGCCGTCTTAGCGAATACCTGAAGGAGGGTACGGTGGCAGTGGGTGGGGAGGTGGACAGGGAGCAGCTGTACATTGCTCCAACCATCCTTACTGATGTCTCTCCTAAGAGCAAGGCAAGGCACAGCGTCACTAGCATTAATATTATCATCATTTTTATATCATTCCTGTCATCATCATTGTCACAATCCTCAATGTTGTTATCATCATTCCTGTCATCATTATTATCACAACCCTCAATGTTGTTGTTATCATTACCTTCATCTTAATCACCATTTTTTATCATGACAGTGTTGAGCTTTCTGTTTCTGACCTACTTTGGGAAATTTGTATTTAGAAGGTCTTACATTATCTTTTATTGGTTTCTCTATTTTGTGCCATTTTTTTTATCCATATTTTCATTGTCCCAAATTTTATCTTTTACTGGTTCTTCATTTATTGCTCTTCTGTTTGATATCTTCATTGCTCTTGACTTTGATCATGTAAACTTTTATGATGACTTTCATATTTTAACACCATTTTTTATCATTTTGGTTGCATTTGGAAATCCATAGTTAAGCTTTAAACACTTATGAAGGTTTACAGGACTAGACAAGTAAAAATTGTAGCCTGCATTGTTTTTGATGAGTCTGCTTTATATAGGGTACTCTTGCTTTAGGTGATGACTGACGAGATCTTTGGCCCCATCCTACCCATCATCAGTGTGGAGTCTGCCTATGAGGCCATCAGTTTCATCAATGCAAGGTGAGGCTTCATGCCACAAGTTGTATCTTGTACCTTTCTGATGGCCAGCTTGTATCAAGTGTTGATAGGCAGCTTGTACCAAAGATCACTTTTTTCGCTGTTGGTACAGAGTATGCAGCTAACTTTGCTCCCAATTGAAAGTAATTGTTGTTGGCTTTCATTGATGATAAAATAGATCCTTTACCTTTTCCTTTTAAGAAATTAGACCTCATTCTTTTTGCGCTGTATAATAGTTTAGTTTAGCAAGGGAAAGCAATTTTGTAGTATTTTTGTATTTTTTTTTTTCATGTAAATGAAAATAAAGCAGTCATTATTTCTGTTGAATGAATTGTTATTATTAGCAAGAAAGTAATGCATTTAGTAATTATTGAAAATATTATTTGTACACATTGGTAATTATGAAGTATCATCATTCATGAACAGTGTTAAGAAGAATATCATCACTGATGCACATTATTAGAGGGAAAGTATTGTATTATTAATTTATTGTCACTCTTACAGTGTATAGGGAAAAGTTCTGTCATTCATGCACAGTACCAAGTTAACCATTAGTATTCATGCACAGTAGCAAGTAGAGTATCACATGATGTTAAAGGAAAAAATTTGTTCATAGATCTGGATATCAGTGAGTGTTGCCACAATTACATGTATGTGTCTGTCCCCATCACACTCGCTGCTGGTGTTGCCGTGTTGCCGTCCCGCCCACTGTAGAGATGCACCCCTCACCTGCTATGTGTTCTCAACCTCGTCCAAGCAGCAACAGACCTTTGCTCAGCAAGTGCTTTCTGGGTCTATGTGTTTTAATGATTGTGTTGTTCATTTCTCCAGTGAGTGAAGAAGATTTGGTTGTTGGCAGTGGTGGGTGCTGGTGGTGGTGGAGAGCATTGCTGTTCCTTATGGATGCTGTAATAGTGCAGCTCTTGATATTTCAATGGAACTGGTTTCTTCAGTTGTTGACTTACTTGTAGTGTAAAACTGTCTGATTTTTTCTTGATGCCATAATAGCATAGTTTGTGGCATTTCTGTGAGCCATTAGCTCCTTCCACTTTTAACTTGCCTGTTCCCAGTAGTAATGGTGGTGGTAATAGCTGGCATCATTGTGATTCCTTCTTGGTGCCACACTGATATTGTTCATACCATTTCTTCTTCAGTTGTTGACTTCATTTCTGCTCATCACCTTTCTTGTTTATCTTTCCTGTGTATGACAGATCATGGATGAGATGTTTGATCTGCATAGCAATGAAAAGAAAGAAAAGATCACAAGTCTTTAGCACACCAGTCATCCTACACAGGACAGCTTTTTTTAACTCATTATCACCTCTTGCCCTCATCTATATCTATCTATCCTCACAAGCTGGACTTAATATGCTCAGTCATTATGTCTTGGTGTTTGTGAACTTGTTGCTATCAATTCTAAGAAGGGTGTAAATAATAATGAGTGTAATATAGAACCCTTTCTTTGATCATTAACTTGAACCCTTCACTATTTCTTGATTATGGAAATGAAATGAGTTTGGCAAATTGACAAAGTAGTTTTTTGTATTAACATTATTTGCTTGTGTTTACAGGGTAAATTTTTCTCCTTTTCTATACATACTGACATTCTTAAGTAATTTTCTCATAATAATGTTTTTTCCAGGTGGATTGAGTGTTTTTATACACAAGATGAATTCTTTGTTCATAATGTACTTAGTGAGGATTATTAGAATGGACGACCCAAGAATTATATAGGTACTTAATGCAAGAATTTGATGTAATTCTTTTCTAGGAACACTAGTTTATTTATTTATTTAATTATTTATTTATTTTATTTTTATTTTGTTTATTTATTTATTTTTTTATGCTCAAGATATAAAAAATCTAGTGAGTTTTGATCATTCATGAAATAAGAGCATGCCATAGGCTCTAAAACTTCTATTAACTTAATCTTTTCTCCCAATAATTTTTCCTGCTTTGTTATTATTTTCCAGGTGTCATAAAGGTTTCTGCATGGATGGGTGATCTTTGCTTTACTGAGACATAAAGATCTTCAGTTCACTATGACTACTACTTCATGCAATACTGATAATGTAGTGTTTGCTTTTTTTTTTGCTTTTCAGGGAGTAGAGGTTCACTTAAGAGAATACCCAGGATAAACTGGTCAATTTCTGAAACACCTTTGTAAAAGAAAATGCTTATTATGAATAGAAATTGGAGAGTGTTGAATTAGGACTGAATGAAGGATGAAAAACATGCTGTATGTTGAAGTGATGTGTGTGTGTGTGTGTGTGTGTGTGTGTGTGTGTGTGTGTGTGTGTGTGTGTGTGTGTGTGTGTGTTTCAAAAATTTCTTCCCTGAATACCACACTCACTTCAACAGAGTTTGGTGTTCTCTGTCAGTCTTAAACTCTCAAACCTGCTGACTCTTCATCCTTTGTCAGGCTTTGTAAGGAAACTGTCAATAGATCAGAGGATTTAAGATTGATGGATTGTACTGGGCACAAGCCAAAGCTCATTTTGTCCTGTTTCCATATCCATATTTATCCAGTTTCTCTTTAAACATTTATTTACTTAATTGTATTGTACAGGGCATGAGTCAAAGCTCATTTTGTCATGTCTCCATAACCATATTTATCCAGTTTCTCTTTAAACATGTATACACTGTTTGCCACAACCACCTCTCCCTTCAAATCATTCCAGATTTTAGTAGTTTGATACAGGAAGCTGTATTTCTTGATGTCACTTGAACATCCACCCTTCTTTATTTTCTCCCCATACCCCCTTGTCTGTCTCTCTCCCTCCTCCATCTGTGCTACCAAGTCATTTCTGTCTGTTCTTTCTATATTGTTTATTAATTTGTACATTGTTACTTCTCTTTCTCTTCTCTCTTGTAGTGTTGGTAATCCCAGCTCTTCAAGTCTTTCTTCATAGCTTAAATCTTTCAATTCTAGTACCATCCTTGTTGCTATTCTCTGTATTCTTTCCTGTTTCTTTATATCTTTTTTTTCTATGTGGAGCCCAAACTACTGCTGCTTATTCGAATTTAGGTTGTATCATGCTTGTCATAATTTTCTTTATCATTTTTTTATCTAAATAGTTAAACGCCACCCTAATGTTTATTAACAAGCCGTATGTAGAGCTGAATATTCCGTTTATGTGCCTTTCAAGTGATATGTCTTTCAGGTGGATCATTACTCCCAAATCTTTTCTTCATTACTTTTTGTTATTATTTCTTCTCCCATTTCGTAATTCCATGAAGGTCCCTTTTTACTTTTTTCCCATTCATAACATGTGGCATATTCTGGCATTAAATTTTAGTTCTCATCTTTGGCTTCATGCATGTGTCTTGTCAGTATCCTTTTGTAACTTCCTTGCAGTCATTTTCATCCTTTATTATTTTCATTATTTTTGCATCATCAGCACCAACTTGAATTAGTGTCTCTGATTACTATTCTCATTTCCCTCCCTTGTAAACAATCATCCCTCCATGATGATGATGATCCATCCATCACTATGTTGATCCCTTTAGTCCTCCTTCATTCTCTAACTTCCACATAAGGCTTTTGTGGGGAACTTTATCAAATGCCTTTTTGAGATCCAGGTGTACTTCATTAACCCATCTATCCTTCTCTTGCACTCTCTCTATTACTGTTGTATAAAAGCTCAGTAGATTTGTGGCACAGGATCAACCTTTCCTGAATCTAACTTGCTTTTCTGTAATTGTCTTTTTATCTTCTATATATTGCACTGATCTATCTTTAATTACTATTTCACAGACCTTACTTACAATACTTGTTAGTGACATTGGTCTGTAACTTAATGGTTCCATTTCACTTCTCCATTTGTGTATTAAGATTATGTTAGCTCTTTTCCATTCCCTTGGTACTTTTCCTTCTTTCAACAAACTGTTGATTATATTCCATATGGGTTCCTTCATTTGTTCTCTGCATTCTTTTAATATCCATCCATTTACTTGATCTGGTCCCATAGCTTTTCTAACATCCAGCTCTTCCAGCAGTTTCTTGATTTCTTGTCTCTTTATTTGTATCTCCTATATTCCTTCATTCTGTGATACCACTTTTGGTGCCACAAAATCAGTTTCCTTTGTAAACACAGATTGAAAACTCTAATTCGTTAGTTCACTCATCTCAGTAGTTTCATAAATTCTTCCTTCTCTTTTTAACTTGTTTATATCATCCCTATGTATCTTTTTTTTTTTCTACTCACGTATCTGTAGAAGAGTTTGGGGTCTTCCTTGCATTTTATTAGTCACTTTCAAAATTTCTTTCTTCTCTTCTTATTATACCATATTCATTCCTTGCCTTTCCATATTTTTCCCTAGTATTTCTGTTCAGAATTCTTATAATTTTCCTTCATGCCCTGCCCTTTTTCATTTTTGCTTCTATACACCTGACATTATACCATTCATACTTCCCAATTCTCACTTTGTAACTTGGTACAAACTGTTGCACCCCTTCTCTATACTTGCTCAAAAATATCTCATAATTTTTCTTGCACTACTTTAGCTTCATATAACTCTTTCAAGTGAATTTTTCCATAAAATTTATTAAGCTCTGCTAAGTTTGCTCAGCATAGTTCTATCTCCCATTTCTAAATTGTTCATTCCTGTGCAACACTGTTTCCTCCTGCAGTACTATTTCTATTGTCACATGATCACTTCTTTCCAGTGGACTCAGACAATGTATATTTGGTCTACTTTCTGAGGTTTTTATAAACACTAATTCTAACTGTGATCATTCTTCTTCTCTGCATCTTGTGGGTTTGTTCACCCACTGTCTCAATATATTCACTGTCATGGTTTGCATAAGTTCTTCGCCCCATGACCTGACATTTTCTTTCACTTCCATCTCCTCCCAGTTAATTCTTTTAGTGTTAAAGTCACCTACGAAGAGCATTTTGTTACTTTTCCTTATAATTTTCTATATGCTATTTCCTGTTTCTAGTTGCATTGTTTTATATCTGTTGGTCTCCCATGCATTAGTTTTTGGTGGTATGTATGTCTTAATAACTTTTTTTTTCTTTGATCTTAATCAAAACACTCAAAGTTTCCACCATTCCATCACCATATTCCACTTCCTCAACAACAATATCCTCTTTTACCATTATCATCACTCCTCTTCCTCCCTTTCCTTTTCTGTCTCTCCTCCATGTGCTATTACCCTCCTTTGTAAATCTCAGCTTTATTTCCTCCTTTAGTTTGGTTTCCTTTAAACATACCATGTCTGGTTTATTGTTCTTTAGTTAGTCTTTAAGTTGCAATAGGCTTGACAACAAACCATCTGTACACTTCAGATCATTCCAGATGTCAGTAGTTTGATGCGGGAAGCTGCATTTCTTGATGTCACTCGAACATCCACTCTTGTTTACTTTTTTCCCATGCCCCCTCGTACATCTCTCTCCCTCCTCTATCTGTAGTCCCAAGTCATTTCTGTCTATTCTTTCTTTATTGTTTACTAATTTGTATACTGTTATCAGGTCTCCTTTTTCTCTTCTCTCTTGTAGTGTTGGTAATCCCATCTTTTTAAGTCTTCCCTCATAACTTAAGTCTTTCAAATTTGGTACAATTTTTGGTGCTATCCTCTGTATTCTTTCCAGTTTCCTTAAATCTTTTTTCAATGTGGAGCCCAAACAACTACTGCATATTCAAATTTAGGATGTATCATGCTTGTTATAATTTTCTTCATAATTTCTTTATCCAAATAGTGTATGTGTGTGTGTGTGTGTGTGTGTAAATTAAACAGTGGCATCACCAAGCTTTATTTCATGCAGGGAGAAGCCTCTAGTGTTGTACATCTTCTCAGCCTTAGAAAATATCCAGAAACTGCTCCTCTCCCACACGAGCAGTGGCGGCTCATGTGTTAATGATACAATGGTTCACTTATCAGGTAGAGGTGCCCTGCTGCCAGTACCTGGGGGAATGAATGTGTGGGGTTTGTGTGGCCTGTCATGTTTATGTGTGTGCCTGTTGGTAATGTAAAGGCTTTTATGTCCTCTATAGATTTTTATGAAGCTTTACAAATGGCCAATGATTATCTTGTGTAGAAGATCGGCACAGTATTGTTACTTCTGTACATTTTGATTGACTTTAAGGCCAGATTTTTTAAATGTGGTGTTAGTATTTACTAATACCAGTGTAGCTGATTCTTAGTATGTCATGTTTTTAAACCTTTCAGCCGTGGTGTTAGTATCAGTTCGTTGGAGACACCACAGGTTATGTAGATAAATGTTGGTATGTCCTACCCTTCCCCAACAAGAAATGCCAATGATATTCACAATTCATACGCAACTGAAACTTATGTTAAAAATATGACAATATATCAGTATACTTCTGTGCAAACAGAAAATAGTGTCCATCATCATCATAAGGAAGAGAAGGTATTTATAAATGCATGCATTCGTGCACCTTTACCCATGTTACTTATGGGTTCATCTACATTGTGCAGATTACCTGCCAGATTAAAAAGATGTCCATTTCCATCACCTCTCCAAGGTTTACAGCATCTTCACTTGATAATTACAACATTTAAGTATTTTTAATGCACAAAACATCGCTTTAGTTATTCCTGGTCAGAAACGTTATACGCTCTAATAACTGGGCTTCATCAAGCTTGGGCTAGTAAACAGCATTATCTAAATGGAAAAAATTATGATTATTTAATTGTATTTAGTACATCATATTGAAAATGTGAAATTTTGAACTAAACTGGCAAGTAAAATCAAAATTGGCTATATATGATACAGGCATAGGAGATTGTAGGCTATGTGGTGGCTGGCAAGTTGGCTATCACTGGGTGGTACATACTTACATCTCACCAATTTCAGTATGAAACCACTATGGTAATATTCTAGAAATCTTTCCTGCCATTATTACTCATTGTTTTAGTTCCATTCTTTTGTAGATACATTTGAATAGTTTTTTGGTAGTTACAGGGGAGATGACATTTTTCCCCACTCTGTTACCTTTTATGTCTATTTAAATGTGTCTGTGGAAAAAAATGGAACTAAAGCAACCAATAATAATGGTTGGAAAGGACTCTTTAAAATATTATCACTACAATTTGCAGATTGATTTTGATAACTCTTGGCAACTAATCTCATAACCACAAATACAAAGACTCTATAGAATGGGCTTAATAACTTGATTTCATACTAACTAGTTGGCATCTAAGAAACATTTTTAGCATAGTTTTGGATACTCTTGAAAATGATTATTCCATTGTAGACATTTGCAGCACATCTAGAACTTGATCTTGTCAATCAAGCTGAGGAGGTGAGGCTTCCCAGAGTTGTTCCCAGAGACCAGCAAAATCTGTTCACATGCCTCTCTGAGGAGCACCTCTCACCTGCTTGTACATTCCAACTACTAAAGAATGTATAGCCCCAACTAGCAACAACATGAGATGGAAGAGGTTAAAATAAGTACAAATAGAAAAATTATAAATATGTAAAATAAATACAAAAGAAAAATTTTATATATATGTATATATATATATATATATATATATATATATATATATATATATATATGTGTGTGTGTGTGTGTGTGTGTGTGTGTGTGTGTGTGTGTGTGTGTGTGTGTGTGTGTGTGTGTGTGTGTGTGTGTGTGTGTGTGTGTGTGTGTGTGTGTGTGTGCGCGCGCCCAAATGCACTGTTCAGGCAGGAAAACTGTAAAGCATTGATCAGCTCATTGCTTTGGTGGACACACAAAAATCTTCAGAGCTGCCAACCTGTGCAGAAAGTGCTGTTGATCTTGGGTTATCCTAAAACCTTGTTGTGTCTCCTTTCCCAAGTAAAAAAAAAAAAACATATTTGCAAAGTTAGTAAGAAGAGATACAATGTGGGGTTTGCTGTTGGGATTTACTAACACCAATGTTTAAAAAATCAGGCCAGAGTCACTGTGTGACTGGAGATGTTTACCACCTTACTTGTAAATTTGGCTTGCATTCATATTGATTCCTTGTAGATATTGTAGAAGGTAAACAGGTGTCAAAGCCAAGTCAGTATTAGGTAACAGATACAGAATTAATTCACAAAGCCTGTGCACAAAATAAGGATACAGTATCTTATTTAACATGCACATGATAATCAGAGTTTGCCATTGATATTGAAAACTCACCACTGTTGACACACATCTGTAAAGTCGCACTTTGTTATCTGCAGCCAGAAATCTCCTGGCCTTATTAAGTTTGATTTTTTTTTAATGAAATATTTAAAGTTTGTCATCTTTCATTACTCTTCAATTGTAGTTCAGTCTTGAAAACTGAAAAAAAAAAAAAAAAAAACTTGCAGGCCCACTAAGCCATTTGGTGGAAATGGCTGGCAGAAAGCAGGTGGCATAATAAGTGTTGCCAGGGATGAGTGACAGAAAGCTGGAAAGTATTGAAGATGCTGTGTGGTGGCATACTAATGCACTGCAACACATGGAGGCAAGATTTGGCAACTTAAAAAATTAAAGCTTTAGGATCTAAATAGGAATTCTACATGATTTTAACATACCACAGTTTTTCACAAAATTAAGTATGTGGCAGAAAATGGACCACAATAAAGTAAAAGTATCATACAAAGCACAAAAATAAGGAGTTGATGAGCATGTTGCTTTTAAAATATACATTATGCTTTAAATCTGGTGTTTGGTGCCTTCTCTGATGTCTTTTATATATCTTGCTTGAGTAGTAAGCATGTAGTACCTTTCAGTACAAGATCTCAGAACTTTCTCACCATGTCTTTTCACCATAGAGCGAACCCCTTGGCTTTGTACATTTTCTCCACCAAGCACACCTTAGTGAAGGAGATGCTCAGTCGGGTTCCCTGTGGAGGGTGTACGGTCAATGACACAATGTTCCATGCTGGAGGTATACTGGTTTTCTCTTACATAGCCTTGCTCCATGCCTTGCTGCATCTGTCTTGTCTTGTGGCTTGTGGTGCCTCATGTGAATAGCAGTTATCCTGTTGTGTGTATGCTATGGTGTCCTTGTACAACTGACCCTCACTTTTCAGATTTCAGGTAATTAGCAAGGAATCTGGAAAAATATTTTAGAATTTGATGATCTTCATATTCACTTTACTTATCACTTTTACATCAGCATAATATGACAAGCAGTAATAGGTAAGATATATAATACTTGTAAAGTAATTTGTAGACCTATCATAAGTCATAAGTTGAATTGAGTGAGAGCATAATTGGAATGTAACTTTAGAATTTTTGCATACTTGACTTGCCTTTTTTTGTCTGGAAAATTGAGGGTCTGGTGTACCTCCATTGGTGTTACATTGTCTGCATATGGCTTCCTTAATCAGGAATTTTCCATAGTATTTTTGTTAGCAAGCATTTCAAAATCTTAACATTTTGCTGTTAGATCAGTTTCTGACCTGAGGTTGTGTACTCAAATTATTTCATAATCATTTATTTACATTTCTTAGTGCATACATAGAGAACAGAGATGCTGATGTCACAGTGGCATGTGTGGGATGACTAACTCATCTTACAGTCAGCGAATAGTGATCTTGCATTGCAGCAGCACATGCTGCTTGGAGACAGTGTATTACTTAATATGCATAAAAAATAGTCTAAGATAGATTGACTCATTGGCATCTCAAGTGCATCTTGCCTTCTCATTTATACCCATATCAACAATGACTAGTATTAATTACTAGAGCCAAAATTCACTGGGTCTTTTGGAGACATAACTCTCTCTCTCTCTCTCTCTCTCTCTCTCTCTCTCTCTCTCTCTCTCTCTCTCTCTCTCTCTCTCTCTCTCTCTCTCTCTCTCTCTCTCTCTCTCTCTCTCTCTCTCTCTCTCTCTCTCTCTCTCTCTCTCTCTCTCTCTCTCTCTCTCTCTCTCTCTCTCTCTCTCTCTCTCTCTCTCTCTCTGGGTTGAAATGTATTTTGTCATGTAGTGGGTTTGTAGTGAGGAGGGTGTGGCAGACAAGTCATGGTGACATCATTCAATCGTAAATCTTCACATGTTGGGCTTGAATTGTGTTCCTGTAGCAAAACATGTGAATGAGAGAACGCAAAACTTCCAGAATCTCATATGAAAATTCATCAAGGCAGGCAGTGAGGAATTATCTTTCCACAGCCATGGTGGTGCCATCCCCACTGCTTCCCTTCAGCTGCTTTGCTGTAAGAGTTGGATTAGCATCCAACTGCCTTCATAGAGGCCATGTGGTAAAGATAAAGGGATGCCACCACATTGGTTCTGAAAAGACAGTTACTCACTGCCTCCCTTGACAAATTTTCATATGACATTCTGGAAGTTTCATGTTTTTAAATTCCCGGGTTTTGCTATATCGACACCATTCAAGCCCAGTATGTGAAGATCTATGATGGAATGATATCACCATAACTTGTCTGCCTCACACTCATCACTACAAACACCACAGCATGAACAGAACATAATACTGTACATCTCACCTGGAAAACAGAGCCAATCCCACATCACCAAAGACACAGTGGACACTGACACTGGTAACCTGCTTAATACTAATTGTTTTTATTATAGGTATGAGTGAGGAGGAAAGATGCACTTGAGATGCCAATAATTTATTTTGTCCCAGTCCAATTTTTATGCTTGCTGAGAGACATTAAGTAAAACACACTCCCCAAGCACTGTGTGCTGCTGTATGTCTTGCTGTGTTGCATTGGTGACCTGGTCTCTCCAGAGTCAAGGATACAGAAGAAATGCCATTACCTGTTATTTTGAGGGAATTTAACATCATGTGTTCATTAGACTATTCTGTAGCTAGTTTCATGTCTGACTGAAAAACATCTTCATTAGAATAACCTCACCAAGTTGTAATGTATCCGTGTTGTTGTGTTGTGTTGATGTGCTGGACTCCTACTTGTGTTTGTTTCTGTTTGCTTCTGTGTTGGAAGCATTTTGTGTTTATCTTATAGATTTGCCCTCTGTTGCATGTATGAGCATGTTCACCCCAATACTGTTACTTGATTTGTGTCATGGTTTGATAGTTATGTCTTTTCTGTAATAGTTTCTAACAGAATAATTTATTATATAATTGCCAATCATGCATATTGTCCATGACAATGCAATAACTGATTATATTAGATGAGTCACTTGAAGAATTATTCATTTCACTTTGCTAAGAGTGTGTGATATTTTCCTTTTGCTTGTTAGAGGTACTGACATTGTTGCCTTGCAGTCCATGATCTACCATTTGGAGGCATTGGCAACAGTGGCATGGGTGCGTATCATGGCAAGGCTAGCTTTGACAGCTTCACTCACAACAAGGCCTGTCTCATCCGCAACTACAACAAGGTGGCAGAGATGATTGGCAAGTGAGTACTGACAGAGAAAAATTCCTTTGTATCATTGGAAGTAAATACATATGTTATGATACATAAACTCTTGACTTATTTTCTACTTGATGGAAAAAATATTAATTTATCATCCACATGTTTTTGAGGATAATGATCTAGAACAAATAGCATAAAAAAGATATTGGAACTCCATTTAACAAATAGTTATTAATTTGAACATGGTTAGATTTATTGCAAGATTGGCTGTTACAAAATTTTGTGGTCATTTTTCTCTACAAAATTTTGTGGTCATTTTCTCTCTACTAATTAATGTAATGTGCTCGTTTGGTTTTATCATATTTCAAATGCAGTTCTGTCTCCTGTCATCAACCCTATATAAAATTTATGCTTTCCATCTGTCCTTGTACAGGATGCGCTACCCCACCCTACAGTGATACAAACACCAAGAGGCTGTCCATGCTGCTCAAAGAGTTCAGCCTCCCCAGCCTCAAGGCACTCTCATATGTCCTGGTGTTTGGCCTCGGAATTGCCTCTGTCTTCATTGGCCAGGAATTAGCCAAGGTAAGTGTCCCTTCCTGTTTTTCAATTTTTTGTATGGTAAAGGTTATACAGAGGCTTGACTAGGTATTGGAAGGGGACTTGCTTTGGTCAGGTGGAGGAAGTGCATATTTTGTTTTTATATGAAAGGTGTTAAACCACTGGTTGTGAGGAGTAATGCATCTCTGGGATTTGTGTAAGTGACCTGACGTGTGTGTGTGTATGTGTGTGTGTGTGTGTGTATGTGTGTGTGTGTGTGTGTGTGTGTGTGTGTGTGTGTGTGTGTGTGTGTGTGTGTGTGTGTGTGTGTGTGTGTTTTATTGTTGTAGTTGTCCCCTGATGTGAGACTGAATTGATTAATAGCATTTTGTGATCATGTTCATGTCTGGAGACTTTGAGGCAAGCTTTACTGTTGTGACTGACCCTGATTCTCTCTCTCTCTCTCTCTCTCTCTCTCTCTCTCTCTCTCTCTCTCTCTCTCTCTCTCTCTCTCTCTCTCTCTCTCTCTCTCTCTCTCTCTCTCTCTCTCTCTCTCTCTCTCTCTCTCTCTCTCTCTCTCTCTCTCTCTCTCTCTCTCTCTCTCTGTATGTGTGCTATTAGAAATTCAAATAATATATTACTTTATGACATTCTAAATTAAAACACTCATGTTCAATAAAGAGTTTTATGTAATCACATTAAAGGTGTAACTATGAATAGAAAATTACATTGAAAGGTGGTGTGTAGAATTGTTATATGTTGAGAGCTGTAGAATTAGATTAGAATTACTTACCCTTCATTAGGTGTAGAGTTAGATTAAGACTCCTCTTAATTAGCTGTAGGGAGGTTAGCTACCAGCACTTTTCTCCACTTCTGCAGGGCGCATTACGAAAGTGGTTAAGTCGTAGACTGGGCTCAGCTATGGTCAAGGTGCTTTTTCGAACCATCCAGAGATAAATCTTTAGAGAGCAAACCTAACTTTCTATTTCAAGTTTTAATCATTGCAAGTAAGTGGAAGTTGATGCAGGTGTTTTGCCAAAGAGATAGTACAGTAGTCTTTGGGTTTTCTATGTTAAGGGTCATGATAAGTAAACATTCCTCTCAAAAAGCCTGTATAATGAAACATTGTACTATGATGTAGTCTTGAAATATGATGAATGTGGCAACATTATACTGCGAGGTTTATGTATTAGTGTTGTTGGTGTTCATATTGTGCCAGATGAGGTGAGCAGTTGCAAATTTGTGAGGCATTGTGTGTGTTCTTTTGCAGACTGTGGGTCATGATGACTGAAGAGGAAGGTGATGAACAGTGAGGAACTTACAGGTGGAGGAGCAGTGAAGAAAAGTGATTATGTAATTGCAGCACTTTGAAGTGTGTGTGTGTGTGTGTGTGTGTGTGTGTGTGTGTGTGTTTTACAATGTTTTATCAGAATACAGTAGATGAAAGTTATAAAATTGAGAAAAACTACAATATCATAAAGGTTTAAGGCACCATACCTATGCATATTACAAGCTTTATGTATGCTTGCTCCCTTGATGGGTGTGTAGGTTTGCTTTTTTTTTTTTAGTCATTATTATTATTATTGTATTATTATTATTATTATTTTTATTTATTTATTTATTTTTTATATGAAATGTGGAACCAATAGAGTATGTTCAGTTTGACCAGAGAGAGAGAGAGGAGAGAGAGAGAGAGAGAGAGAGAGAGAGAGAGAGAGAGAGAGAGAGAGAGAGAGAGAGAGAGAGAGTTTGTGTGTCCCCAGCATTGCAAGAGAGCTGCCAGGGACCATATGCATAAGCCAGAGTGAAGGTAACACAACAGATAACTCTCATTGTAAGATCTTAAGACAGATCATGAAATCAGTTTTCAAATAGGTATTAGATCATGGTGCATATATTAGAGTGTTTTTAAGACATAATTGTGTTTATCCTTTCTCTTCAAACTCAGAGCCAAAAATATAAGGTGTATTCCTCATTTTATCGCTTATCTATTTTGAAGTGCTATGAAGACAATTGTATTAACAATTTATGCCATCCTTTCCTGTTTAGAGCAAAACAAAAAATTGCAACCCTTGTCTTGTTACTTGTACAGATATTTACTTCTAATAATTTTGCACAATTTATTTATCTTTGAAAATTAAAGCACATGGTGGGCTATTCTTTATTTGTCTGGTACTTAATAAGATACCTATAACAAGAATTTCAGCACCATGTTACTTTAGCATCATAACTCAATTTGAAAATTCATCACAAAATTAGTGTTGCAGTAGCAAAGAACATTAAAGACTCATTAAAGAATATTAGTAAAAAAAGATAAATCAGAGTTGTAAGGTATTTCATTCTCTTTAGTACAAAAGAAATTGATAATTTTTTTTATGAATAGTAAAGGGAAATTTAAAAAGATAAAAAATAAAATAACATGAGATGGTGTATCACCAAAATCCCTGTGCATCCAGGGGTTTTGGTTTTTAATATTATGTTAGATACTTGTCATTACTTGCAGCTTTGATGTAACCAGAGATAACCATTGAGGTTAGGAAGAAAGGAAAACCAGAAAGACAAGGTTTGGTAAGAGACTGGACATGAATATTAAGAGTGATGTGGGGAATGTAACTTAAGTGCCAAAGCAGATTATGATGCACTGATGTAGCCCAAACCTCATGGGACTTCTGTCAGCATGATTACATCAGTAGCCTTAGTGGGTTAGCATGTTTGCTGGCATATGAGACACACACACATATGGAAGGTACCCATTTAAAACTTTTTAGATTATTTGGAGGAAACTTTGTGGGCACATTGTTTGTACTGGAAATTTCAGCACTTTTACCTTGAAATAAGCTTATCTTATAATAAAGCTGTCAATGAGGAGTGTGTGTGTGTGTGTGTGTGTGTGTGTGTGTGTGTGTGTGTGTGTGTGTGTGTGTGTGTGTGTGTGTGTGTGTGTGTGTGTGTGTGTGTGTGTGGAGTGAAAAATTATCTTGCTTTTATTTGGGACCAGCCTTGACACTTTCCTGACAAAGGCTGATATTGAACAAGTCATGTTTGAGTGTTGTGTTTCCTGAGTCCTCTGTGGCTTGGGACAGCAGGATGGAGCCGAGTAGCAGCCATAGGGAGTGTGCTAGCAACAATGACCTTAGCAGGTTTGGTTTTAAGCAACCACTGTTGGTGATCGAGATTAAATTGTAATTTCTGACAGGTCTTTATGATATTAACCCCTAATAAACCAGCTGCTTAGCATATACCATAACGATAAGATAATTAGTTGCCTTAGAAGCTGTGCACTGCAGTTTCATTCATAGGTTTAGGGTTATTCAAAGATGTATTTTGGTTATCCTAGCTGTAGCAGGTTGTGCGCTCATTAGGGTGTATACTTAGTTTTACAAACAAAAAAAAATAAATAAAAAATAAAAAATATCTGTATTATTATTATTGTTGAAAAAATATATTGAATCCAGACATATTGTATTCTTAATACACTGAGAGTACTGGTTAAGATAAAAGAAAATTATTGCAAAGGTGTGTGTGTGTGTGTGTGTGTGTGTGTGTGTGTGTGTGTGTAATTTAAAGGGCCTGAGCTACACTCATGTGGTCCACACTTTAAACACTTTATACACTTTATTATGTTTGTCTGTAATACATATATAAGCTTAAGGTACAATTAATTGAAAGACAAACAGCCCCTTATGAAGCACAAGCTTTTTGGGTACACTTAATATCTACTTAATACTAAAATGTAAAACAACACTAAACTAAAAATCTAATTGAAGAAAATGTAAAAAAAAAAAAAAAATTAATAGCAATAACGAAAGATTTAGGGATAAATGGCTTTGCAAGAACAGGAAGGAAAGGAGAAAAATCATAATTATACATGAGAAATAGAGAAAATTGAAGTGGAATCTGATTATAAACAAGCAAATATTAGTTTTGAGAATAATTAAACAAACAGAAATAAATATGTATATATACTAGAGGTTATAAACTATTTTAGTTACAGAGGATATGAACTATTTGGTTACAATACCAAGAAACAAAATAATTGATATTGATAAAAATTGATTGAAGTACAAGATGTGTCAGTATTGAGACAATAAATATTCTTTTAGTTTTCTCTTAAAGATATTTACGCTGAATTTTTTATGTGTGACAGGGTGCTATTCCATATTTTGGGACCTTTATACATTAGAGAGTGTTGGTAGAGAGTTAAGGTATGATGGGGAATCTGTAGAGAATGCCTGTAGCGTGTGGAGTGGTTATGAGTTAGGGTCAGGGTATTGTTGTTGTTGGAATTTATCAATTTGAACATGTATGATGCAATAGAGAAGTTTGATAAGTCAGAGAGTTGAAGGATTTTCATAGATTTAAAGAGTGGAGGTGTGTGTTGGAAGAAGTCACTATTAGTCATGATTCTAATAATTTTATTGTGGAGGATGTTTAGATTTTGTAGATGACATGGGTAGGTAGTGGACCAAATTGGATTACAGTAGGTTAAGTGTGGGTATATATGGGCATAATACATGATTTTCATAATTTCCACTGGAACAAAGTTTTTTATTTTCAGCAATAGAGCCATTGATCTAGATAATTTTAGGCAAAGGTTTGATATGTGATATTTAAAGGTAAGATTATTGTCAAATGTGACTCCAAGAAATTTTGTCTTAGAAACTTGCGTGATATCTTTATCTAATATGGTAAGTCTAGGTAAGGGTTGGTATTTGGTGGTGGTATTTGTAAATAACATGTAGAAAGTTTTAGCTGTGTTAATTGTTAGGCGATTTGCAAGACACCATTCAGAAAAGGCAGATAATTCTAGGTTGGCTCTGTAGATTAGGTCAGTGGGATTATCACCAATCATGTACAAGGTGGAGTCATCAGCAAACTGTATAGTGTTGAAAGCAGTAGAGGCATTGCTGATATCGTTGATATATATCAGGAAAAGAATAGGGCCTAAGATGCTACCTTGTGGCATGCCAAGATGTATAGGTTTGATGGTTGATTTAGAGTTATTGTAGGATGTAAAATGAGATCGGCCAGTTAAATATGATTTGAACCAATTTTCCACACAACCACGAATACCATAGTGACGTAATTTGTCTATTAGAATGTTTGGGTCAACTGTGTCAAAAGCTTTGCTGAAATCAATGAAAATGGATATTATAGACTTATGTTTATTCAAGGCATCGTGTAGGTCAGAGGTAAACACATTTATAGCGTCAAAAGTATTTAGTCCGGGGCGGAAACCAAATTGCCTATTATTTAAGAATTTTTGTGAATTGAGGTAGTTCATGAGGAAGTTCTTCATAATGATTTCAAATATTTTAGAGAACACTGGTAAAATAGAGATTGGTCGGTAGTTTGAGATATTAGTTTTACTTCCCGATTTATGGATAGGGATAATTTTTGCCAGCTTGAATCTATTAGGGAAAACTCCATCTTTTATTTAATCATTGAATAATTTTGAGAGTGGCTCTGCTAGAATATTTTTGTTCTCTTTGATTATTTTCACAGGTATTTCATCCGTAGGGCATTTTTGTCCTGTCTCCATATCTACACTTGTCCAGTTTTTTCTTAAAGTTGTGCACATTCATTGCTGATACTACATCCTCACTTAGCTTGTTTCAAACTTCTAAAATTTCTCTTTGGGAAACTATGTTTCTTTGTTATTTAAGCATCTTGCTTTTCTTAGTTTTTTTGCTGTGGGCTCATGTGTATCTGGTATTTTCTACTTCTCTTAGTAGTAGTTTCTCATTATCAGTTTCTTCCACTCAATTCAATTTATAAATCAGTATTAAGTCTTCCCTTTCTCTTCTTTGTTCCAGTGTTGGCAGGTTAATTTCCTTTAATCTGTCTTCATATGTTAATTCTTCCAGTTCTGGACCCATCTTTATTGCCATCCTTTGTATCTTTTCCATTTTTTTTTTTTATGTTTCTTTTTGTGAGGAGACCACACTGATTCAGCATATTCCAGCTTTGGTCTAATCATAGTGGTAATTATCTTTCTCATCACATCTTTATCCATGTAGTGGAGTCCTGTTCCAATATTTCTCACCATTTTATATATCTGAATATCTTTTCGACATGTTTCTCCAACTTTTGACTATCCTGTATTATCACTCCCAGATCTTTCTCTTCTCATACTTTTATAATTTCTTCATTTCCCATTTTATTTGTCCATTTTGGTCTCTTCACTTTTTCCCATTTCCATTAATTATGTGACATTTTTTCACATTAAATTTCATCTCCCATTTTTTATTCCAGTCCCAGATTTTATTAAGTCCTCTTGTAGATTTTCACAGCCTTTGTTGCTTCTTATATGTCTGTAATTTTGCATCATCTGCAAACAAACAACATAACTCTTTTCTCTTTCAGGCATATCATTTATGTAGATCGTGAAAACTATTGGTGCCAGCACTGATCCCTGTGGTACTCTACTCTACACTTTTCTTCATTTCAATTTTGTATCTTTTACTATTGTTCTCACTTCTCTTTCCTTTAAGTAACTTTCCATCCAGTTTTTTTATTTATTTTTATTTATTTATTTTTTTCCATTTAATCCTATGTTTTCTAGCTTCCATAGTAGCCTGTTGTGGGGAACTATGTCATTCTTTTTTTTTTTTTAGATCTAAATACACACAGTCTACCTATCCATACCTATCCTGTGGTATATCAGTCACTCTTGAGAAGCTTATCAAATGTGTTGCACATGATCACTTTTGTGTAAAGTCAAACTGTTTTTTCTGTTATTATATAATTTTTTTTCTAGAAATTTTGTCCACTGTTTATCACTTTTTCACAGATCTTACATACTGTGCTTGTCATTGATACTGGTCTATAGTTAGTGGTTCTTCTTTCTTTTCACTTTTATAAATAAAACTTTTATAAATTGGCACTATGTCTGTCCCCTTTCATTCCTCAGGTACTTTTCCAATTGATATTGATCACTTTATTATGTCATATACTGGTTCAATTAATTGTTTCTTGCACTCATTTAAAATGAAACCTGATACTCCATCTGCTCCTGTTGCTTTTCTTTCTTCCAGCTCCTTCATCATTTTATAAACTTCTTCTTTGATTACTGTAATTCCCTACATTTGCTTTTTTTGTCTTCTCATCTTGTGGTTCTTTAAATTCTGATTCTTCTGTGAAACTTTTTGTTCAGCAATTCACTCGATGTCTTTCGGGTCTTCATGTTTCATTACCATCCTTCAAGCTTTGCAGTTTTTCTTTTAGTTTTTCGTTGTTTAGTTTTTCATTGTTTAGTTTTTCCATTTATGGATTTGTAGAACAGTTTTGGTTCATCCTTGCACTTTTCAACTACATAATTATATCCTTTTCATATCCTTTCTCTTCCTCTCCTTATTTTCACATATTAATTTATTGCTATCTTAAAGTCTTCTTTATTTTTGGGAGTTTCAATTTCTTTTCATTCTTATCCATGCTTCATCTTTTTTTTTTCTTTTGCAGTTGAACATCTTGCATTGAACCACACCTGTTTTTTTTTTATTTATTCACTCCTGTCTCAAGTAGTTTCATAAAAATGGCATGCTTATCTTGCACATCATTTGCTCTTTTCAACTTTTCCCAGTCCATTTTTTCATAAAGTTTCTTTAGATCATCTATATTCACTTTCCCAGTTTCTCTTGTTTTCTTTGTATGATTCATCCTCTTCACTGACATCATTATCAGTCTCTATTTCTATCATTACATGGTCACTTTTTTTTTTTTCCATGGGACACATGTATCTTAATTCTTTAGTTAGGTCGATTCCTGTTGTTAATTAATATTAGGTCTAGTCTTGTTGATTCTTCATCTCCCCTATATCTTGTATTTTCAGTCAACCATTGCATCATTGTGTTTTCCATAGCTTCAGAAATCTTTTTCCTCATGCAGTCTCATTTCCTCCTGCTTCAAATGTTTCCCAATTTACTTTTTTGAATTGAAGTCATCAACCAATAATACTTTTTTTTATAACTTTTGATTAATTTACTCAAGCAATGAATGGTATCATCTATTATTTTCCCATAGTTTTCCTTACTCCTAGAATTTATTTATTTATTATTATTATTGTTATTATTATTATTATTATTATTATTATTATTATTATTATTATTATTATTATTATTATTATTATTATTATTATTATTATTATTATTTATTTATTCTATTTATTTATTTATTTTTATTTTTATTTTTTTTTGTGGTACATACGTTGTTATTACCGTTAGTATTTCTCCATTATTATCTTCCATGTTAACACTCACTATTTCTGCTTTTCCTTCCCCATATTTCACTATTTTTGTTTTCACCTCTTTTCTTGTCATTATCATTACTTCTCCGCCTCCTTCACCAATCCTGTCTCTTCTCCAAATATTGTAGTTATTGTTAATGACTATGTGGTTTTCTTCTTTGAGTTTTGTTTCCGTTAAACACACCACCTTCGGATTTTTTTTTTTCCTTTTCTTTCTTTCAAATGGTCTTGTAATAACAGTTTTCTGCGTATCAATCCGCCAATGTTTGTATGCATCACATTGTCCTTCATTTTTACTATTTTATTTTATTTTATTTTATTTCTTAGCGTGTGTGTGTGTGTGTGTGTGTGTGTGTGTAAGAGGGAAAGATTTCATAATGGTATATCATAAATTTTAATCAAAGTGAATGTTGTACTGAAGTAATGCATGTATACATGAAAAGAAACACACCTTGTGGCATGATTACATAACCACTTCTAAACTAATATCAAAGACAACAAATTACAGCAAGAGTGTAAGAAATGAGAAAGGGTGAAATATTAAGAACTGCTAGTCCAGGAAGTATCTTCATTCATCAGGCAATTAATAAGTTTGCATAAAAGGAAATCGTCCTTCTGAAGTTACCACGAGAAGAAAACAAAAATAAAGAGAATCTAGTCTGTTTCCAGTATCATTATTCCAACTATAGCAAACGGCATTTGATCTTAAGCTAAATAATTAGCTCCATAATATGCTTCCTGTCTTCACGTGTCTGTGCGCAATTGTGAAGACGTGTGTGGGCGTGCCAGATGAGGAAGGCGTGTGCCGGGCAGTGTGGGCGGCGGCGCGGTGGAGAGGATTAAGGAGGGACCGGGAAGGGTTTTAGAGAGAAAGGGAGGATTTGGACAGGTGGAAAAGGATCAGGAAGAGACGCTGCGTGAGGTAAGAGTGTGGGGATGGGCTGGCAGCCATAGTTAGGCGGTATAAGGGGTTAGAGAAGGGAAACAGTGAGAGGGATTAGTTAAAAGGGTTACTTTGCTGCCTTCGTTGCATAGGTCAGCTCCTACTGCCTAATAAAAACACCATTATAATAATTACCTGCCACTTGGAACTGTTTGGTATTTGTTTTTATTTTATCTTACTTTTTTTTTTTTTTTTGCTTTACTACTTTTTAGGGATAGACAATTAAGTTTATCTATATGCTTGTAAGTTCACGTATTAATTTAGACCCAGTCTCATTAACAACGAAAGTAAAAAAAAAAA
>NC_087169.1:11743641-11748641 GCF_035594125.1 Scylla paramamosain
ACCCCTACGCACACCTTACCCCCCTACCCAGCTCTCCCTGTCCCCTCCTCTTCCCATCCCCATCCTTCCCCTTTTTACCTCCCTCTGCCTTCTTCCCTTCCTCATCTCACCTTTACCTCTCTTTACCTTCACCCCTCACTTACTCCTCCCCTCCCCCCTCTTCCCATCCCCATCCCATCCCCTTACTACCTCCCTCTACCTTCCCTTTCCTACCCTGTTACCTTCATTTCTCTCCTTTTCTCTACCTTCCCTCATCTATGCCCTATCCCTTCCCCCACCCCTCCCCCTGGACGTGTGGGATGCGAAGGCGAGCACTGCGGCAATTAGCCCTTCGTGAATTACCATATGGATATAAATTGGTTTCCTTAATGGTAGCGGCAGATTGTTAGCCATATTAGTGTATGTGTGTGTGTGTGTGTGTGTGTGTGTACAAGTAAGGCACACGTGCAAATGTTAAGCTGTTCTCTCTCTCTCTCTCTCTCTCTCTCTCTCTCTCTCTCTCTCTCTCTCTCTCTCTCTCTCTCTCTCTCTCTCTCTCTCTCGTCTGTTCAGCAGCGGATGCATTTGTCAGTCATATTGTGTGTGTGTGTGTGTGTGTGTGTGTGTGTGTGTGTGTGTGTGTGTGTGTGTGTGTGTGTGTGTGTGTGAAGGAAGGCACGCCTGAGAGAGAGAGAGAGAGAGAGAGAGAGAGAGAGAGAGAGAGAGAGAGAGAGAGATCCAAATCGCTTACGTAAATACATTGTAGTTTCTTTCTTTCTCTCTTCTCTGTTTGTGGGAAAGAAGAAAATGTATTTTTTGTCATTATTACCATTATTTTTTCTTTCATCATCCTATGTGACCTTGTGTACGTAATTAGAGAAAAATAGAATTGCTATAATCCTCTCTCTCTCTCTCTCTCTCTCTCTCTCTCTCTCTCTCTCTCTCTCTCTCTTACTACTTTTTTTTCATCCATCCGCCCTCCTCCTCCTTCTCCTCCTCCTCCTCCTCCTCCTCCTCCTCCTCCTCCTCCTCCTCCTCCTCCTCCTCCTCCTCCTCCTCCTCCTCCTCCTCCTCCTCCTCCTCCTCCTCCTCAGGTAATTTCCCTCTTCCTTCCTCCATTTTTTCCCCTTGTATTGTTATTGGCAGCTGTGAGTGATTGTGTTGAGAGTTGGTAAGTACGTGGGCGTGTCTCTTTCTGTCTGTCTGTCCGTCTGTCTGTGTGAATGTATGTTTGTTCGTATGTGTGATTCTGTGTTTTCCGTGTGTCTGTGTTTTGTCAGTAAGTCTTTATGAATCGTGCTTCGTGTGTGTGTGTGTGTGTGTGTGTGTGTGTGTGTGTGTGTGTGTGTGTATCCATGCCCTTATTTATCATCACTGCTCTTTCAAGTTCGTTTCCTCATGCAGATGTGATGCACTCTTTACGCACGCACACACACACACACACACACACACACACACACACACACACACACACAGAGAGAGAGAGAGAGAGAGAGAGAGAGAGAGAGAGAGAGAGAGAGAGAGAGAGAGAGAGAGAGAGAGAGAGAAGGTATACAAAAGCCAGAAAAACAACAAAAAATTGGAATAATAATAATAATAATAATAATAATAATAATAATAATAATAATAATAATAATAATAATGGAATATATAAACCCACCACCACCACCACCACCACCACCACCACCACCACTGCTACACAAATAATGCATCAGGACAACAGTGATATATATTATTTGATGTCCTTTAAGAGCGGCTGAGTCACACCTTGGTTCACGTCAATAATGTGATGGATGACTGGCACATTTACCCCTTTCTGCCGCGCTGCAGTGTCTGTGGGGGAGGATTTAAATGCCCGCTTGTGGTGTGTCTGTTGTATCATTCTTTGCCTTTTTACTTGTTTGTTTTATGATTTGCCTAGTAAGTTAGTGAGCTGGTTTGTTAGCTATTGATTTATTTGTTTCTTTAGTTATCCTCATATTTATTTAGTTGTTCATATATTTATTCATTTATATCAGTTATTTAGTAATGAATTAGCTAAGTATGTAGGATTCATTATTCTTTCACATTTTCTATTAATTATATAATTCATGAGTTAGCTGGCTATTTACTTTACTTCTATTATTAATCCACTCATGTAATTTTCCTCATAAAATTGTCGAGATTTTATTTACAATACCACTTAATATATATATTCTCTCATTCACGGAAGTACTTTCTGATAAATTACTGGCTAGCTGACTTACGTACTGTACTCATGGCTTCGAGAGAGAGAGAGAGAGAGAGAGAGAGAGAGAGAGAGAGAGAGAGAGAGAGAGAGAGAGAGAGAGAGAGAGAGGAGGTGTCGAGGCGTTAGCAGCACCTGGTGTCTGGAAAAGGCAACGCTCATTACTTTGTTTTGAAGCACCCGCGGCCCACGTGACCGTAAAACTGCGAGAGAGAGAGAGAGAGAGAGAGAGAGAGAGAGAGAGAGAGAGAGAGAGAGAGAGAGAGAGAGAGAGAGAGAGAGAGAGAGAATGTAGATAAGAAAGACAGATAGTAAATAAAAACATATTCCTGAAACACACACACACACACACACACACACACACACAGACAGCTATGTAAACAAACCCACACTCCCTTCTGTCTGCATCTCTCTCTCTCTCTCTCTCTCTCTCTCTCTCTCTCTCTCTCTCTCTCTCTCTCTCTCTCTCTCTCTCTCTCTCTCTCTCTCTCTCTCTCTCTCTCTCTCTCTCTCTCTCTCTCTCTTAAGTGTAAATAGTTTCCAGGAAGTTTGGCGCCATTATGCAAAGTCTCATTACCTGTGTGTGTGTGTGTGTGTGTGTGTGTGTGTGTGTGTGTGTGTGTGTGTGTGTGTGTGTGTGTGTGTGTGTGTGTGTGTGTGTGTGTGTGTGTGTGTGTGTGTGTGTGTGTGTGTGTGTGTGTGTGTGTGTGTGTGTGTGTGTGTGTGTGTGTGTGTGTGTGTGTGTGTGTTCGTTACCTTATCATACTTCCTTTTAGTTCTTTCTGTAATGAATTTCATACAAGAGACAGAGAGAGAGAGAGAGAGAGAGAGAGAGAGAGAGAGAGAGAGAGAGAGAGAGAGAGAGAGAGAGAATTTCCTTCTGTTTTGTGTCTTCCTTCTTCTGAGAATAAAAAAAAGGAAAAAAAAAGATTCGTGTGATGCTGTGTGTGTGTGTGTGTGTGTGTGTGTGTGTGTGTGTGTGTGTGTGTGTGTGTGTGTGTGTGTGGGATGGCGTGGGCAGGGGCAAGAAAATGATGGTCCATTTAGCCATGTCATTTACCTGTTTTTGTTTGGTTGTTGTGTTTGTTGTTGTCGTTGTCTTGTTGTTGTTGTTGTTGTTGTTGTTGTTGTTGTTGTTGTATTGCTGGTCTTGTTTTGGTGGTGATTATGATTAAAATGCTAACATCTACTGCCACTTATAACAACAACAACAACAACAACAACTACTACTACTACTACTACTACTACTACTAGTACTACTACTACTACTACTACTACTACTACTACTACTTTACTGATACGATAATAATACCACAACTCCTCCTCCTCATCCTCCTCCTCCTCCTGCTACTACTACTACTACTACTTCTACTACTACTACTACTACTACTACTACTACTACTACTACTACTACTACTACTACTACTACTACTATACTTATCACCACCACTTCCACCACCACCACTGCTATCACCACAACTTCCTGCGGCAACAGCACTACCACCAGAGAGAGAGAGAGAGAGAGAGAGAGAGAGAGAGAGAGAGAGAGAGAGAGAGAGAGAGAGAGAGAGAGAGAGAGAGAATGCCCAGGTGACCGTTCGGAGTTAATTAACCATTATTGAAGTCATGTACCTCTCCTCCTCCTCCTCCTCCTCCTCCTCCTCCTCCTCCTCCTCCTCCTCCTCCTCCTCCTCCTCACCCCCTTGCATCAGTATTCCAAGGGGGCCTGTATTTCTTCCCCCTAGCCACTCATTTGAGCTCCATTATCGAGGTGACTGTACAGGTAATTAGTGGTGAGCTGTTGACCTTCAGGTAATGAGTGGCACTGTCTTCCTCCCTCCTCACCTGCCTTGCTTTTATTTTGCCTCTTCCTGTTCAATTTGTTTGCGTTTATTGTAATTTTTTTTTTATTTCTTTGCAGTTGACTTTTCTTAATTTTTGCTTCTCATAAGTATTAATGCATCCTCTTTCAATGTTCATTTTAGCTTTTTTTTTGTTTCTCTTTTTTCTTTGTTTTCCTCTCTGTTTTCATCCTCGGTTTTTTCGTCTTTTTTTTTCTCTTTTCCGTTTGGGTTCTCTCTCTCTCTCTCTCTCTCTCTCTCTCTCTCTCTCTCTCTCTCTCTCTCTCTCTCTCTCTCTCTCTCTCTCTCTCTCTCTCTCTCTCTCGTATTCCCTTGCATCCTTCTCTCCCATCCTCCCTTCCCTTCCCTCCCACAGAAGTCCCCCGCCACGTCACATCACATTTCACCACAGTAACCATACGTATAATGTCACGCCGCGGCCATCTCTTCCTGTCTCCCTCTCTCTTTTTGTGTTGTTTTGTTATATATTTATTTATTTATTTTGTTTAGTTTACACAGAAAAGGCTATGGAATTTATTTATTTATTTATTTATTTATTTATTTATTTATTTATTTATTTGAAGTTCTGCATCGTATGATCTTTGTTACAGTGTGTTAATTTGTATTTGTCAGTCAGTCTGTCAATTAATCCGTCAGTCAGGCAATCCATAGAGCAGTTAGTTAGTCAAGCAGGCAGACAGTCTATGAACCAGTCCGTCAGTTGTCAGTTAGTCAGTCAGCCAGTTAGGTAAGCAGGGAGTCAGGCAGGCAGGCGGCACATGAATCAGTCTGTCAACTAGTTAGTCAGTAAGTCAGGAAGTCAGTCAGTCAGTCATGCACTTCTCTGATAGATTAGAAAATACTTGTTACTCTGCTTGTTTCGTCTCTTTCTTCCTTCCTCCACTTGTTCTTTTCTATTTTTCATTTTCAACTCCCATTTCAAAGTATATAAT
>NC_087169.1:11771141-11776141 GCF_035594125.1 Scylla paramamosain
TGTGTGTGTGTGTGTGTGTGTGTGTGTGTGTGTGTGTGTGTGTGTGTGTGTCTGGCTGGCTGTCATAAAAAAAACATAAGAAAATAAGAGAAGCTGCAAGAAGCCATCAGGCCTACACGTGGCAGTCTCTCTCTCTCTCTCTCTCTCTCTCTCTCTCTCTCTCTCTCTCTCTCTCTCTCTCTCTCTCTCTCTCTCTCTCTCTCTCTGCTACTGCTTTTTTAGCTTTTTTATGTGTGTATGGAGAGAGAGAGAGAGAGAGAGAGAGAGAGAGAGAGAGAGAGAGAGAGAGAGAGAGAGAGAGAGAGCGGTTATGTATATTTACACACATGTTTCTGTTTAAAGCGTTCGTTTCGTAACGTTTACATGGAGACGAAAAATTTCCCTTGTGAGTGAGTGTGTGTGTGTGTGTGTGTGTGTGTGTGTGTGTGTGTGTGTGTGTGTGTGTACGTAACAACCCGTGTACATAGGTGTGGGTGCGCGTTCATGAATGTTACTGAGGACCCAACACATTTCCATGGCGCTTGTGTCCGTGTAGGCGCCTGTATGTACGTGTTGCGTGTACGTGGCGTGTGTGCGTGGTACGTGTATGTGGTGTGTGTGCGTGGTGTGCGTGTACGTGGTGTGTGTTTACATGTGCGTGGCTGTGTAAGTGGCGGAGTGCGTGCCTGCGCTTGTTTGGAGGACTACCTGTGCGTCGTGCTGATGAGGCGCGGCAGGTGTGGTCTGGGTGAGGGATGCTTATTAATTATTGATGCCTCTCCCTCATTCCCCCTCTCTCTCTCTCTCTCTCTCTCTCTCTCTCTCTCTCTCTCTCTCTCTCTCTCTCTCTCTCCCTTTTCATTGCTCTTGGTATATTTCCTCCTTTTTCTCCCTCATTCCTTCCCTTTCGCTCATTACCTCTCTATCTCTCTCTCTCTCCCTCCCTTACCTGTTACTCTTCTCTCCTCCCTTTTCGCTACATATTCTCTCTCTCTCTCTCTCTCTCTCTCTCTCTCTCTCTCTCTCTCTCTCTCTCTCTCTCTCTCTCTCTCTCTCTCTCTCTCTCTCTCTCTCTCCTTATTGTCTTTCTTCTCATGTCTCCTTTCTCTGTCTCTTGTCGTCTCATGCATTTTGGTTTCTCTTCTCACCCTCCTCTCCCTTCCCTCTCCCTCTCTCCCTCCCTAACACAGTCCTCCCAGACATACAGGGACCAGCGACTCACACACACTCACACACACACACACACACACACACACACACACACACACACACACACACAGGTAAGGAGAGTCACCTGTGCGTATGTCTTTTTCTATGACTGTTATTTGGATGATGAAAGATGCACTTGTATTTTTTTGTATTGTTCTAGATTATGATTTTTTGTATGGTGGTGGTGGTGGTGGGCTTTGTATTGGTTATTGTAGTCTCTCTCTCTCTCTCTCTCTCTCTCTCTCTCTCTCTCTCTCTCTCTCTCTCTCTCTCTCTCTCTCTCTCTCTCTCCTATATTTTTTTTTGATTTGTTGCTGATTTTCTTCTGTTATTTATTTATTTACTTACCTAATTTGTCATTTAACTCGATGCTTTGGGTTCTATGTACTCAAAGTTAAAAAGTCGTCTAATGTGGTGCAAGTTTGGTGTGCACGTCAAGGGTGATACTGATGGCAAAGGAATGATCAAGCATTTAAAGCCTCTTAGTGCTTCTAGTTTCATTATTGCTTATTAGAATTATGCAAGGTTACCTAGATATAACAGTGCTATTCCTTCTCCTCTTCTTGCCTTCCTACAACTTTTAGTTACTGTAGTAGTAGTAGTAGTAGTAGTAGTAGTAGTAGTAGTTGTTGTTGTTGTTGTTGTTGTTGTTGTTGTTGTAATAATAGTAGTATTAGTGTAGCAGTTGTAGTAGTAGTAGTAGTAGTAGTGGTAGTAGTAGTAGTAGTAATAGTAGTAGTAGTAGTAGTAGTAGTAGTAGCAGTAGTAGCAGCAGCAGCAGCAACAGTAGTAATAGTTGTAATAGTAGTAGTAGTCGTAGTAGTAGTAATAGTAGTAGTAGCAGTAGTAGTAGTAATAGCAGTATTAGTAGTAGCAGTAGTAGCAGCAGCAGCAGCAACAGTAGTAATGGTTGTTGTAATAGTAGTAGTAGTAGTAGTAGTAGTTTTAGTACTAGTAATAGTTGTTGTAATAATAGTTATAAAATTGGTAGTAATAATAGTAAGTAGTAGTAGTAGCAGTAGCAGCAGTAGTAGTTGTTGTAATAGAAGTAGTAGTAGTAGTAGTAGTAGTAGTAGTAGTAGTAGTAGTAGTAGTAGTAGTA
The DNA here is from genome assembly GCF_035594125.1 of Scylla paramamosain. Taxonomy (NCBI): domain Eukaryota; kingdom Metazoa; phylum Arthropoda; class Malacostraca; order Decapoda; family Portunidae; genus Scylla; species Scylla paramamosain. The sequence goes on from NC_087169.1 coordinate 11,773,432, forward strand.
GTAGTGGAAGTAGAAGTAGAAGTAGTAAGGGAAGAGTAGCACATATCGCCTTATAGTATATTAATGTTGTTGTATCGATGAACTGTGACCCTCTTTAGTGTGTGTGTGTGTGTGTGTGTGTGTGTGTGTGTGTGTGTGTGTGTGTGTGTGTGTGTGTGTGTGTGTGTGTGTGTGTGTGTGCGCGCGCGCCTCTGACGTCACTGTGGCCAGCTCTGCCTCATTGAGTTTTCTCTCTCTCTCTCTCTCTCTCTCTCTCTCTCTCTCTCTCTCTCTCTCTCTCTCTCTCTCTCTCTCATTTCTTTCTTCTCTTCCTTCCCTTTCCCTTCCCTTCGTTCCTCGTTCTTTCTCAACCTTCGTCTCCCCTTTTTCTTTTTCGTTTTCTTCTTCTCCTCCTCCTCCTCCTCCTCCTCCTCCTCCTCCTCCTCCTCCTCCTCCTCCTCCTCCTCCTCCTCCTCCTCCTCCTCCTCCTCCTCCTTCTTCTTCTTCTTCTTCTTCTTCTTCTTCTTCTTCTTCTTCTTCTTCTTCTTGTGATGGCTGTAGTGTTTGAAAGACTAGAAAATTCAGTGGTTCTCAAACTTTTTCATGAGCGACCCTATTTGGAACATTTCATTCCTTCGCGACCCAGAGTAAAGTATAGAGAAAGAAAATGTACAATGATATATACACTTTATTTTGGAAAAAAATAAATAATGTGTACAGCTTGTGTACAGCAGTCAGAGACACCATTACGTGGGGCCCAGGAGGAGGGAGGTTGGGGGAAGATGAACATACATAACAAAAGTAATTTGTGGTTAAAGAAGAATAATTCAATTAAGTAACTGAAATACACTGAAACACTGAAACATGATAACGTTCCTGTGTCCCTGCGACCCATCAAAATTGATCTCGCGACCCAACTTTGGGTCGCGACCCATAGTTTGAGAACCACTGGACTAGAAGAAGAACATTATTTAATAAGAGAACAATAAAATTATAATAAATGTAAGAGAGATAACATACGTCTACCTGCAATATACCAGACTGAGAACTCCCTTGAGGTCCCCTACAAGTCATGTCTCATTGTGGGAATAAAAATAGAGGGGAGGATGTTCCCATACCCTTCACTCCTTTGGTCGCCTTTGTGACGCGCGGGGAATACAGGAGCAGTGTTCCCTTCTCCCAGCAGTGGAGTGTGGCCAGGAATAGAACACAGGAACTGAGGAAAATTAGGGGACTGCAGGAGGTTAATCTACGTATACAGGGCATCTCCTAAGGTAGTAAAAAAAAAAAAAAAAGCTATATGATGATGATAATAGTATATATATATATATATATATATATATATATATATATATATATATATATATATATATATATATATATATATATATATATATATATATATATATATATATATATATATATATATATATATATATATATATATATATATATATATATATATATATATATATATATATATATATATATATATATATATATATATATATATATATATATATTTTTTTATAGATACCTTAGGAGATATATATATATATATATATATATATATATATATATATATATATATATATATATATATATATATATATATATATATATATATATATATATATATATATATATATATATATATATATATATATATATATATATATATATATAAGACTTAATGTCATTTAAAAAGTATATAGTGTTAATAGATTTAACAAGAAAAGTAAATAGAGGAGTAAAGAAAAATCCAGCAGTGACAAAAGTAGCAGGTATAAAGTCAATATATAAAGACCCCTCCTCTCTCACCTTTCCTCCCCCTACCTACCTCCCTCTCCTCTTACCTTTCCTCCCTTCTACTTACCTTTCCCTTATACTTACCTCCCTCTTCTCTCACCTTTCCTCTCCCCTACTCACCTCCCCCTTCTCTTACCTTTCCTGCCCATTACCTGCCTTTAATCACTTTTATACTTAGCTTCTCACACCTTGTCTCCCCCACGCACTTACCCTGCCTTCCAAACACTGCCTTCCCCGCTTATACTTACCAGCCCTTCCTCACCCTCTACCCTTCTACTTACCTTCACCCCCTACCCGTCTCTCTTCCCCCCGCCGAAAAGGACCCTGGAGGAGCATGACTAATAAATCAGATAGCAGGGGAGGTCAGGGGAGGCGTTGACAGGTATACAGACTCACCTTACCTCTACCTGGTGCTGCCCCATTATTAATTACTCGATATTCACCTGGGCGTTTAGTGCACACCTTGATCTCCTTGATGAGCGTGTGATAATGGCCAGGTGATTGATGACTCGATGGGACAGATGTTTTTGTGATGGTGGTAGTGGTGGTGGTAGTGGTGGTGGGGATATAATATATGTATACGTATTTATATATAGTGAGTTAATGAAAATGGTGATATTATGTTGTGGTATAAAGGTGAGATGAGAGAGCTAGCGAAGAAGAAGAAGAAGAAGAAGAAGAAGAAGAAGAAGAAGAAGAAGAAGAAGAAGAAGAAGAAGAAGAATACGTGGTGGTGGTGGTGATGGTGGTGGATGTGGTGATGAAATTGGAGATGCTTGTGGATGGTAGTGATAGTGAACGTTTAACTGGTTGTGAAATGAGTTTATGATGGTGACCGATAGTGAGCGTGGTACTAGTGAAGGACGTGATGCTGAATATGTTGTAATAATGAGGATGCTGATGGTGGTAATGAAGATAATGA
>NC_087169.1:11783641-11788641 GCF_035594125.1 Scylla paramamosain
ATCACTTGTAGATGGCGGGGACACCTCTGGGATGTATACTGCTTCACCCGTGAATTTCTTGTCCCTCTATAATGAACCAAAAGGAGTAACCACGTAATTCAAGGTCATTATCCCCTCTTCAATCTCCGCCTATCCACTACCATCTAACTCCCTCCACCCATCTAACCCGTTCCCTCCCTCCACTCATCTGCTATCCACTCCACCCAGCACACTCCACTCCTCCAGCTTCTCTATCCTCTCTACCCCTCCAACCTCTCCTCCACCCTTTCTACTCCTCTAACTTCTCCTCTACACAATACACCCCAATCTACCAGCCTTTCCTCCACCCTCTCTGCCCACCAACCTCTCATCCACCCTCTCCACCCCTTCAGCCTCTCCTATACCTTATGTACCCTTCCACCCTCACTCCACTTCCACCCTTCACCGGAACCCATAGTATCAACTCTTTAAATGCCATCCCCTCTCCCCTCATCCCTCCCCCTACCCCCCTTCACCCTTCGTAATTTAAAACACCCGCACTTCCCCCTCTCCTTCATGGGGCTATCGGGGTGGTATCGGCAAGCCGGGGGGTGATTGGGTGGCGGACCACGCGTGGCCGATACCCGATACCACGAGAGAGAGAGAGAGAGAGAGAGAGAGAGAGAGAGAGAGAGAGAGAGAGAGAGAGAGAGAATGGAGAACTAGCTTTTTAATTATTCTCTCTCTCTCTCTCTCTCTCTCTCTCTCTCTCTCTCTCTCTCTCTCTCTCTCTCTCTCTCTCTCTCTCTTCTGATCAGACTGATGAGAGAGAGAGAGAGAGAGAGAGAGAGAGAGAGAGAGAGAGAGAGAGAGAGAGAGAGAGAGAGAGAGAGAGAGAGAGAGAGAGAGAGAGAGAGAGAGAGAGAGAGAGAGAGAGAGAGAGAGAGAATCGAAGGAATTGAGAACTACACAGCTTTTGAATTATTGGCTCCCGTCCTCCCTCTCTCTCTCTCTCTCTCTCTCTCTCTCTCTCTCTCTCTCTCTCTCTCTCTCTCTCTCATACCAGGTGAGTGACATTGCATTGATCTACCTGCCGTGACTCAGCCATGCAAGTGAGTCACGAGCACGCACACCTGTTGCTTACCTGAGGGAGAGGGAGAGGGGAGGGAAGAGGGGAGAGGTAAGAGAAGGAGGAGGGAAGGGAGTTTGGGTACGGAAAGATGTTAAGAGAGAGAGAGAGAGAGAGAGAGAGAGAGAGAGAGAGAGAGAGAGAGAGAGAGAGAGAGAGAGAGAGAGAGAGAGAGTAGAAGCATGGAGAAAGGATTAGTTAGGGAAGGATGGGGAGAATCAGAAGAGGGGAGAAGGAGATAGAAAGAGATGTGGGAAGAGAATGAAAGGGTGAAGGAAGGTAGAGAAAGAGAAAGAGAAGAGAGGGAACGAAGGAAGAGTAAGAGTAATGAAAAGGAAGTAAAGGAAGGAGAGGGAGAGAAGGAAGCACGGAGAGAGGAAAAAAGAAAGATAGCTTGAGGGGATAGAGGAGGAGGAGGAGGAGGAGGAGGAGGAGGAGGAGGGTAGATATATAGTAGCAGAGGGGAGAGAAGGGAGAGAGACAAAGGAAGGTAGAGTGAGAGAGAGAGGGAGGAGCAACAGGGAGAGAGGGGAAAGGCAACAAAGAAAACGGATCCATAAAACACGTCAAAGATACATGAATAACCTTTGAGTTCTAAATTAAAGCTTGAGACTAAAACTTAATCTACATAATTAGTTTCCTTTCGATAAATAAAAAAAAAAATAGAAAAGAAAAACTGGCCTTTCTTTAACTTTCCTTTGAAAATACTTAAAACTCTAGATCTTTCTCTTCGTCTTCCTTGAGTTACTTAGGATATTACTTATCTGTCTCGTATTTCCTTTTAAAATACTTAGAAATACTACAGATCTCTCTCTCCTTCCCTGAAATTACTTAGAAATCTACTTATTTGTCTGGTATCTTGCCTTAAAATACTTAAATACTACAGATCTCTCTCTCCTTCCCTAGAACTACTTAGAAATCTACTTGTATATTGCCTTAAATTACTTACAAATACTTAAGGTCTCTCTCATTTCTTCCCTTGAATTACGTACTTTAGAATACTTATGTATCTCGTATCTTGCCTGAAAATACTTGAAAATACTATAGATCTCTCTCTCCTTCCCTTGAATTACTTAGAATTCTACTTATCTGCCTTGTACCTTGCCTTAAAAATACTTAAAAATACATCAACTTTTCTCTCCAATTTTATTTTTTATCTCATCTTTGTAAGTAAGTAGGCACGTGGGGTACTTTTTTCTTAATTACAGGTACATGACGCCACGCCTCACCTGCCGATCATTAAGGCGAATGTTACCTGTGTTACCTGTCCCATCACCATCACTCACCTGCTAATTACTCCCCTGCATTAATTAGAGAGGTCAGGTTGTGAGGGGAGGAGAGGGAGAGGTAATAAAGGAGGAAGGAAGCTCTCTCTCTCTCTCTCTCTCTCTCTCTCTCTCTCTCTCTCTCTCTCTCTCTCTCTCTCTCTCTCTCTCTCTCTCTCTCTCTCTCTCTCTCTCTCTCATTATTGAGAAGGAGACATTTTGGGAGTTAGATTGAAGGAGAGAGAGAGAGAGAGAGAGAGAGAGAGAGAGAGAGAGAGAGAGGGATATATATTCTCTCTCTCTCTCTCTCTCTCTCTCTCTCTCTCTCTCTCTCTCTCTCTCTCTCTCTCTCTCTCTCTCTCTCTCTCTCTCTCTCTCTCTCTCCCATAAAGCTAGTAGGGGGTAAGACCTGTTACTCACGCGGATCGGGTCGCGTGTGTGTGTGTGTGTGTGTGTGTGTGTGTGTGTGTGTGTGTGTGTGTGTGTGTGTGTGTGTGTGTGTGTGTGTGTGTGTGTGTGTGTGTGTGTGTGTGTGTGTGTGTGTGTCAGTCATAGTGTGGTAGTGGTCAGTGGTGGATGGTGTGATAGAGTGAGAGAGGAAAGAGAGAGAGAGAGAGAGAGAGAGAGAGAGAGAGAGAGAGAGAGAGAGAGAGAGAGAGAGAGAGAGAGAGAGAGAGAGAGAGAGAGAGAGATAGAAAGAATACTATGATGGTAGTGGTGGTGGTGGTGGTGGATTATTAAGTGGATAAGCAAAGTGGCCGGGCGTGTTACCTTCTCCACCTAAGACTTAATTGGTGGAACGAAGGTGTATATAATTAGGTGGCAGGTGTGTAGGTGGAGGTGGTGGTTTATGGTTTGAAGTGGTTAGAAAAAAGAAAGTGTTAGTGCTTTGTTGTGGTGGTGTTGTGGTGGTGTTGTGGTGTGATGGTGTGGTGTTGCAGTGGTGTCATAATGTGCTGCCTCTGTGATCGCCTGTGTTCTTACCTGTGTCACCTGTGCTACCTATGGGTGAGTATTGTAGTGTCGTTAATGTTCCTCTGTGTGTGTGTGTGTGTGTGTGTGTGTGTGTGTGTGTGTGTGTGTGTGTGTGTGTGTGTGTGTGTGTGTGTGTGTGTGTGTGTATGTGTGTTTTCGTCTTCATCTAGTTCAGGGTAAAACATCTCTTTGTTATTCTTGTTGCTGTTGTTTCTGTTCACCTTTCTTCTTCTTCTTCTTCTTCTTCTTCTTCTTCTTCTTCTTCTTCTTCTTCTTCTTCTTCTTCTTCTCGTACTTGTTCTCGTTTTTGTTGTTGTTGTTGTTTTTAATAGAGTTTTTTCCTATTATCTCCGTCAGGTATCATATTCTCATTAACAGGTGTACTCATTCTCACTCACCTGGGGGCGTGATTAACTTCCAAACAGGTGTCGTAATGAGACTCGAGTGAAAAAAAGATAGATGAAAGAAAGTTGTGGGTTTAATGATGACGAAGAGGAGGAGGAGGAGGAGAAGGAGGAGGAGAAGGAAGAAGAAGAAGAAGAAGAAGAAGAAAAAAAATGGAGGCTATTAAGAAAGGTTTGTGAGCGTTTAGGTGGTAAAATAAGAAAAAAAATAATCACCATCATCATCACCATCATCACCATCATCACTATCATCACCATCACCTTCAGCAAAAACAAAATCAGCAAGGGCGCAACTAAAGTATGTAAATTATTTTCTCCTCGACAAAAAGAAAATATTCCTCCGACATTTTGAACACTATAATCTATAATCACTTATCTGTACACCTCCTCTTCCTCCTCCTCCTCCTCCTCCTGTTCTTGTCACAGTATCAACAAGTAATCTCTCTTCTTTGACAGATATTGGGGGGAGAGAGTGAGTGGGGAGAGGGAGGGTGTAGTGTGGGTTGAGGGCGGAGGTGTGGGCGGGTGTGGTGACGTGGGCGCAACATGACGTCTGAGGCCGTAACATTATGTAGTGGGCGTGGTGGATGAGACTGGGGTGCTGGGTGGGGCTGAGCTGTGATTCTGGGGCTGGGTGGGGCTGGGAGTACGGAGCGGGGCATGCTAACGGGGACGTGGCGAGGCGAGCCGGGGAGCTGAGAGAACAAGGCGCAGAGGCGTAGAGCTGAAGTGAACGTGCTTGCAGAGACTAGAAGTGAGACTAGATACGACGCTATAAGTATATGGTAAAAAGGAGCATCACTTGAACTAGAGATGATAGGAAGAGCAGGGGAAAAAGATAAGGATAGATAATACACTTGGGTAGAAATGCTTGCAGAGATAAGGGATTAAATGGAGTGAGACTAGAGGAGGCGCTGAGAGAAAAGGGTACAGAGGAGAATCACTTGAACTGTAAGCGATAGGAGGAGGAGGGAACACTTGAGAAGGTCGGAATACGGTAGGGATAGGGGGCACACTTAATTGGAGGTGCTTGCAGGGACTACACGGAGTGGGACTAAATAAATATGGTAAATTACAAAGGATAATCACTTGAACTAGAGTTGATGGGAAGGGAAGGAATCTCTAGAACTAGATAGAGAGGAGATAGGGCAGGGATATAGGCACTAAGAGATTGAGGTACTGGTGTAGATGACTCAAGCTGAGGTGACAGGGAAGTAAAGGGACACTAAAAGAACGTGAGTGGGGAGAAATATGGTAGGGAGATACTGA
>NC_087169.1:11808641-11811141 GCF_035594125.1 Scylla paramamosain
TGTCTATTAATGTCTTGAATCCTTGGTCTTAACTTTCCCTTGTAAATTGTGGTCTTCAAGGAGGTATTCTAAGCCTCTCTAAGATTTTAATTCTCCTGAAAACGATTTGAACCTCCTATAACCAATTATGAAGGTGTCTAGTCCCATGTGAGGGTGTTTGATTCTCCTGAAGGTGATATGATCCTCTTATAAGGTACTATTGAAGATTTTTTTTATTCTCTTGAAGGTGATCTGATCCTCTTATAAGCTACTCTGGGGCTTATGAAGGTGTTTTAATCCTCTGTAAGGCTGTATGATTCTCCTGAAGGCGATTTGATCCCCTTATAAGACACTATTTCTCTCCTGAAGGTGTTGTTATTCTTCTGAAGGCGTTCTGATCCTTCGTAAAGAGACTACGGCTCTTCTAAAGGTGCTGTTGCTCTCTATATAGTTTCCATGCTCTTCTACAGGCACTCCAGTCCTCCAGTTTTCCATTATGATCTTCCTGTTGGTGTTTTAATTCCCTCTAGAATTTTATGGCAGTTTGATCCTTTGGTGAAACACTGTAGTCCTCCTGCAGACGCTCTGGCTTCTCTGTGGGGTTTATGGCGGGATCACAGTATTTGTGACTCAGATGTTGCGCCGCTCCTCAAGATGCTGCGGTCTCTTTGCAGGCAACCGAGGCCCTGCTGGAGGAGAGCCGGGCTGTTTTAGCTCTTTCACTGCTCTGGTTGTCTTTTGTTAACATTGAGATCACTGCAGTTTGAATAAATAAAATAATATGAGGTTAGTTTCATCTTTGCCGAGCTATAGAAGTACGTATTTAAGAGAGTGTAATACAAAAAAATAAGTCTTAAAAGCTGTTGACAATAATGGAAAAGATTGAGTGGCAGCGAAAGGGTTAAAGAGCTTGTAACCATTTCTTTGTAGATGACACCTCCCTGTGGAGGCATCATGGCCCTCCTGTGCATCTTATTCCTTTCATTCTCCTGACGAAGGTTTGGTGGACTGCGGGGGAATATTTTGGACCTCCTTATGTTAGTAAAGGTTTCGCAAGTTGACATTTTTCTTCTGCTCAGTCTCAGTCTCACAATTTCAAGACACTTCATAATGTATCTTTTGGACTTGCTATCTGAGTGTCTTCTTCATGAGCTGCACCTTCACCTTGTTCTTAATGTTTTTTTTTTTTTTTAACTGAAAAATTCAACAACTTTGCCTTAAAAAAACTATGCTCCAGAAAGGCCAACTAGTGTGTACCTTGAAAACCTTGCACCAAATCAGTCATTACTAGTGATAAGTGCTTCAGATGCTTTAATGGATTCTCTCTCTCTCTCTCTCTCTCTCTCTCTCTCTCTCTCTCTCTCTCTCTCTCTCTCTCTCTCTCTCTCTCTCTCTCTCTCTCTCTCTCTCCCAGAACCCCTTACACACAAAAAAGTACGTAAGGAACAATATAAAGTTTAATAACATGCATTCAATAACCTCCACAACATTCATACTATTATCACCCATAAGACCAAAAGCCTTTCCTACATGAATAAAAGAAAATATCCGTAAATAAAAATATAAAGCTTAATATGCATTTAATAACCTCCACAACGTCTTGTACCCACCCATAAGACCGAAAGCTCGACATCTTAACACCAATGCAGATATGATCCCGTAGAAGGCAAGGTGGGAGTCCTGCAGAAGGCGGCGTGGCTTGTGGTCTCTGTTAAAGGTCTTCCTACATGTGACCTGACGGGGAAGTGAGGAGCGAGCGGCTGGCTGGCGGGGTGGCGGGGTCTGTTATTGTCTTAAGAACGTTTGAGGTTTTCTCTTGAGTCGAAGTTGGAAGGTTTCTCTTGCATCAGTACGAGAGAGGGAGAAGGAGAGAGGGAGGGAGAAGGTAGGAAAGGAATGTGAGAGAAGATATGGCAGGAGGAAGGAAGGGATTGCTTGGAAGGAAGGAAGAGAGGAATGAAAGATGGAGTGTGTTGAGGGTAATGAAGAGAGACGAGCAGTGGAAAGGAAGGAATGTTGAAGGAAAGAGGGAAGAGAGACGTGGTGGGAGAGAATGAAGGGAAGGAGGAGGGGAAGGAGAAAAGTGCAGGAAAGGAACAAAGGAGAGAAATAACAAGGAAAGAAAGGGAAAGTAAGAAGGGAAGGAAGGAATGAAGGAGTGGAGTTAAGTAAAGACGAGGCAGTTCGTCTTACTTTGTTATGTTTGTGTTTGTTTTTGGCTTCGGTGATCGTTTGGAATTTGTTTTTTTAATTTTTTGATGCTTCAGTTGTTTATAAGGGGAGGGGAGAATGTGTGTGTGTGTGTGTGTGTGTGTGTGTGTGTGTGTGTGTGTGTGTTAGTTCAGGTAGAAAGTTTATCAATTATTTTTTTTCTTTTATCTTCTTCCTCGTAATTATAAGTTTTTTGTCTGTTTGTTTGTTTACAGTGAAAGTTGGATTGACTTTAGTTTTCCTTCGTTCTTCCCTATTTTTTTTTTTTTTTTGTCATTTAGTTCCTTCTTTTTTATTATTACTTCGTTAC
>NC_087169.1:11821141-11831141 GCF_035594125.1 Scylla paramamosain
CTTCTCTGTTAATGGTCTAATCTCTATGCCATCCTTCGTAATACTGATGTTGCAACCTCTTCTTCTTCTTCTTCTTCTTCTTCTTCTTCTTCTTCTTCTTCTTCTTCTTCTTCTTCCTTTAGTGGTGTTTTCTCATTACATCATAGCTATCTTCTTCCGTCTCTCTCTCTCTCTCTCTCTCTCTCTCTCTCTCTCTCTCTCTCTCTCTCTCTCTCTCTCTCTCTCTCTCTCTCTCTCTCTCTCTCCAATAATAAAATACAATAACAGTCCTTCCTTCTCTTCTCATTTTATCCTTCCCTCCCTTTTTTTCTTCTTCCCTTCCTCCATTTCTTTTTTTTTCTTTCTGTTTTTTTCTCACATTTCCTGAACCCGGTAATATTCTCAGCGTATCACAATCCCTTCCTCCTCCTCCTCCTCCTCCTCCTCCTCCTCCTCCTCCTCCTCCTCCTCCTCCTCCTCCTCCTCCTCCTCCTCCTCCTCCTCCTCCTTCTTCTCCTCCTCCTCTTCTCTCACCACTCCCTCTCCTCATCACGTTTAAATATGCGGGATAGATAAAAATAGATTGGAAGGAATGATAGAAAAGATTGATGGAAGCTGGTGTTGAATGTTCTTTAAGAGTTGAAGGTTGAAAAATGGACTAGAATTTGTGAGTTACTGATTGATTGAAGGTGAAGTGAGTTAATTTCAAGAAAGAGTGGTGGTGTGGAACTGAGCTCATAGGAGAACAGGATGCAAAATGAATAGAAAGGAATGCAAAGGAATAAATATGAACGAGTGTTAGAGACTGAGATTTTAAGGGGGAAAAAGAAAGGAATACAAAGGAACAGAAGGAATTAAACATAGACAAGTGTAAGTGGAGACTGCAGGAGAAAAGGATGTGAAGGAATGGAGAGGAATAAAGTTAGACTGCTAGAGATTAGAAGAGGACAAATATACAAAAGAATGCAAAGAAACAAAGGAAATTAAATGTAAACTAGTGTAGAATAGAGACTAGAAGAAAAGGATGCAAAGGAATATAAGAGACTGCAGAGGAATAAAGGTTAATGGAAGTAGTTGGGGGACAATACAAAGGAAAACAAAGGATTATAGACAAGTGTAAGCAGAAATTGTAGAAGGAAAACATGTAAATGAACATAAATGAATGCACATAATTAAAGGTAGACTAATAGAGATTGTGAGAGGAAAAAATACAAAGGAATGTAAAGGAACAAAGAATTATAGAAACTAATGGAGAATAGAGGACGTGGGGGAAGTTGAAAAGGAATACAATGAAACACAAGGTAATAACAAACAGAAGATTATGAGTCATTTATATCTACAAGTTTAGGCTGGATTATAAAAGAAAATAAAGGAATACAGAGAAATTATAAGAAACCTATTAGTCTTTGAGATCTGAAGGTGTAGGATGAATTAAAGAGAAAATACAAAGGAACACTCGTACAAGGAACAAATAGAAGCTTTACGATGGCTTACAGAAAGAGAAAAATAAATAAGAAAATAAAAGGAAAACATCAAACAGAAATTAAATGACTACTGCAGGAAATATACACTGTGATCTACTAACCAATGAAGAATGAACAAAATAAGACGTAGGAGAGGATAAGAATGAAATACGATAAAACAGAAATAAGGCATAGGATAGAATACCTGAAGGAGGGAGGTGATGCGTTCAATTGTGGGGTTCGCGTCACACATGAGGGAGCCCCGGGCGAGGTGGTGGCGCCCCTGGGGGAAGGTCGCGTGAGGAAAGTGGAGAGGGAAGGATGCACAGGGAAAGGTTGGGAGGAAGGTCACTTTGGGGAATTTGAAGGCAGAGTCCATGGGGAGGGAAGGCGTAAAGGTAGGAATCTAAAGGGTAGAGGTGGAAAGGGAGGAGAGAAGTGGCGATAAGCGCAATAGGAGGAATATAAAGGGAAGAGACCAAAGGGGAGAGACGCGAAGGGAGTAATCCAGAGGAAAGCCGCTAAATGGAGGAGTCTATAGAGAAAAGGAAGGTCACTGTCTTGGAGAGTTTCAAGGGAGAGTCCAGCTGAAACGGGTAAAGGTACTGTAAAGGGAGGAACAGAAAGGGAAGGCGTTGCACTTGGGGTAAAGACTCAAAAGGGAAGGATATTTAAGAGTACAAAGGGAAGAATTTGAGGAAAGAATCTAAAGAGAAAAGTCCAAACTGGAGAGTCCAAAGTGAGTGTCGGTAGTGTTAAAGGTAAAAATAAAGAATAAGTTTAAAGGGAAAGGTCAAGGAATTTAAAGGGAAAAACGAAAGGGAAGAATGGTGGAGTTTAAGAAAAGAAACTTAAAGGGAAGAACTGAGAACAAATATAAACAGAACGATGCAAAAGGAAAGAGCCTAAAGGGAAAAAGGTACAGAGGAACGAAATTGAAAGGGAAAGAGGAGGAAAGAGGAAATGAAAGGGAGGAGATAACGTGTCAGTGAGAGGGGAAGAGAGAAAAAGAGGTAGATAAAGGGTAAGGGGAGGAGAGGAACTAAAGGGAGGGATCTACTGGAGGAGTATAAGGAAAGATGGATTTAAAGGGAGACCTGCCTGAGGGTTGGAGGAGGAGGAGAGTGGCGACAGGTAGAAAAGTGGATACGAGGATTATTGTGGCCTTGTCTAGGAGCCTCTGCGATTAGGAGGAGGAGGAGGAGGAGGAGGAGGAGGAGGAGGAGGAGGCACACATGTCCTCTCTATTGGGAGATGAGAAGAATAGGGAGCATAAAAGGAGATGATCTGAAGAAAAAACTGTCGATTTGTTACCTGAATGAGATTTAAAAAGGAAGAAGGGGAATTGAGACAAAGAAAAGAAAAGAAAGTGAAGAGCAGATAGAGGAAGATAAAGAAGAAGGTGAAGGTAGAGAACAGTAAGAAAGGGAGGGAAGAAATGTAAAGGACAAGAGGGAACACAAGATGGAGAAAGGAGAGAAAAGATGCCTAAAAAGAGAAGAGATGATAGTAGTAAGAGAAGAAGGAGTAGGAGGAGGAGGAGGAGGAAAGGGAGTTTAAATATGGGTCAATCTTTGCTTAGATGAGGAAGAGAGGGAGAAAAATGAAGAGGCATATCATTATTTACTTGCGGAGTTCCCTGTGGTTTTGTGGAAGAGGAGGACAAGGAAGAAGAAAAGAAGAGAAAGAAGGTGAATGGAAGAGGAAAAGAAAGAAATACACAACAAAAAAATCAACAAAAGAAGTACAAAAAGAAAATAGACCTCAAAGGAGACGAAGTGGAAGAGGTAATGGAGGTGATGGGGCAGGAGGAGGGGGAGGAAGAGGAGGAGGAGGAGGAGGAGGAGACTCAGACAGACGCAACACATCCTTCAAAACTTGCATCACTCTCCACTATGTTTCCCTCTTCGCGAGATTGACAAGACCAGGAGGAAGAGGAGGAGGAGGAGGAGGTGAAGGACGAGGAGGAGGACGAGGAGGGACCTTCATAGTGCAGCTGGGTCAACATTACAAGGGCAAAGCGATAGGAGGAGGAGGAGGAGGAGGAGGAGAATACTAAACATCAATATCTTTATCTCGTTTATCTAACCCACTCTATAAGACTTATTTGCTGTTATTATGACTCTCTCTCTCTCTCTCTCTCTCTCTCTCTCTCTCTCTCTCTCTCTCTCTCTCTCTCTCTCTCTCTCTCTCTCTCTCTCTCTCTCGTTTATTTTCTCTTCATTCCTAATGGATTCCTTGTCCCAATTTTGCATTTTTCTACGTCATGTTATTTTCGTCACCTCTTTCTCCTCCTCCTCCTCCTCCTCCTCCTCTTCCTTTAGTAGTAGTAGTAGTAGTAGTAGTAGTAGTAGTAGTAGTAGCAGAAGTTGTAGTAGTAATAGTAGTAGTAGTAGTAGTAGTAGTAGTAGTAGTAGTAGTAGTAGTAGTAGTAGTTGTTGTTGTTGTTGTTGTTGTTGTTGTTGTTGTTGTTGTTGTTGTTGTTGTTATTGTTGTCCTCCTCCTCCTCCTCCTCCTCCTCTTCCTTTTCCTCAAGAGTTTTAGTTTATTTCTTGCTATCTATGCAAACCACAACCACGAGCATCACACACACACACACACACACACACACACACACACACACACACACACACACACACACACACACACACACACACACACACACACACACACACACACACACACACACGACCTTGACTCATGCAACGACCACATCCAGAAATACCCTTATCCTGTCACTCTCTTTACAGATCTATTCTCTCTCTCTCTCTCTCTCTCTCTCTCTCTCTCTCTCTCTCTCTCTCTCTCTCTCTCTCTCTCTCTCTCTCTCTCTCTCTCTCAATCTCTCAATACATCACAATCCCTCCCTTCATTTTCTCATCATCACCTTCATCACATTCTATCACCACATTCCTAGCATTCATTTTCCTATCTTATCCTTTCATCACATCCTTTGCTTCAGTTTCCCTCCTTCAAGACGTGTCCTTCTTCGCCCTTCGACTCCTACTACGATGTGACGTCCTTGCACACTCAGCTAAGGTTGTCTGGCCCTCTCACTCAATCCTTTCTACTTTTTTTAATGTTATATATACACTTCTCTCTCTCGTACTCTCATTCCCTCCTTCCTACTCCCTCCCTCTCGATCTCCCATTTTTTTTTAAAGTTCGCCCTCGACTCCGTTTTTTATGCACCCCGTGATCAGAAAATGTTTAGTAAGAGGAGCCTTCTTAGTTTGGTTTGTAAAGATTGGAGTGGGTTGACGTGGTGGTGGTCGTGGTGGTGATGGTGGTGGTGGTGGTGGAGGTGGTGGTGGTTGCAACACAAAATATTATATAAAAACGGCAGATAAATTTTTTTCTCTCTCTCTCTCTCTCTCTCTCTCTCTCTCTCTCTCTCTCTCTCTCTCTCTCTCTCTCTCTCTCTCTCTCTCTCTCTCTCTCTCTCTCTCTCTCTCTCTCTCTCTCTCTCTCTGCACAATTTCCTTGTTATCCTGTTACATCATCAGTCCTTTAATTTTCTCTTCTACCGAGTATCTCCTCCTCCTCCTCCTCCTCCTCCTCCTCCTCCTCCTCCTCCTCCTCCTTCCTCATCTTGAATCCCTCCTACGCATCCAGCAATCCATTTACCCTCCTCCACCTCCTCCACCCAGGCTAAAGGGAGAATAATGCCTACAAAATCCACCCTTTGGCTTCAGGGGGAGATCCAGTGTGTTGATATGTAAAGTGGAGCACGGAATTAGGAGCAGGTGGAGCGGAGTGGACTGTCATAAGTGGATTAGGCTGCTGGTGGAAGTGGAAATGAATCAAGTCAATAGAGGTTATAGTAAGTGGAGTTTTCTTGGTAAATGGAGGAGTCGGTGTGGGTGGAGTGGAAGGGTGGAGGAGGTGGAGTACGGAGGTGGAATGAGTGTGGATTTAATAGGTAGGTCTTTTAGTAATTAAGCGGGGGTGTAGGTGTAGTGGATAGTTGACTGAAGTGATAAAGATTAATGGTAGGTGGTGGTGGTGGTGGTGGTAGTAGTAGTAGCAGTAGTGATTGTTGTAGTAGTGGTAGTAGTACTAGAAGTGAGGTGGGTTGTGAGGAGCATTGTGTCGCGTCACTTGGGTGGACGTGGCCATCTGGAGTACAGGAGGAGGAAGAGGAGGAGGAGGAGGAGGAGGAGGAGGAGGAGGAGGAGGAGGAGGAGGAGGAAGAAGAGGTGGAGGAGGTTTGGGTGGGAGGGTGGTGACTCGTTGGTTGTAATAGCTCCAAATCATACTCCCCCCTTATCCTCCTCCTCCTCTTCCTCCTCCTCCTCCTCCTCCTCCTCCTCCTCCTCCTCCTCCTCCTCCTCCTGACAGAAGCGCCACGTCACACCTGGGAGTAACAGGCACTGATTACTTCAGGTGTGTACAAGAGGGTGCTGTGAGGCAGCCAGGTAAATTTCCTCCTCTTCTTCTTCGTCTTCTTCTTCCTCCTCCTCCTCCTCCTCCTCCTCCTATTTTTTTCTTCCGCCTCTCTTCCCTTTTATCATTACTATCATTATGTCCATCGTTTTTTGTTATCAGTGTCATATCCTTAGTCTTCTTCTTCTCCTTGTTCTTGTTCTTGTTCTTGTTCTTGTTCTTCGTCTTCGTCTTCGTTTTCTTCCCACAATCTCCACCAATGTTATTATATATATCTTCTCTTCCCCTTTCTTCACCACCACCACACCCACGCCTGCTCCTCCTCCTGATCCTCCTCCTTCTCCTGCTCCTCCTCCAGTACGCAGCAGGAAGAGGGATAGATGCTCCACCACTAATAACAGGACAGGTAATGACAAGGTGGGCTGTGATTGGTTCTCCTCCTGCAGGTAAATTTATGGTGATTGGCTGAGCTCGTGGTGGCGGCGGCGGTGGTGATGGTGGTGGTGACGTATGGTGGTGATACTGATAGTGGTGATGACGGTGATGATGGGAATGGATGCGTGCGTCAAGAGAGAGAGAGAGAGAGAGAGAGAGAGAGAGAGAGAGAGAGAGAGAGAGTATTACTTCAGTCTGGGGAGGAAAGCTCTCACCTCCCCTTGACCTTGAGGGAGGAGGAGGAGGAGGAGGAGGAGGAGGAGGAGGAGGAGGAGGAGGAGGTACCTCAGAAAAACAAGTAATAATGTGGAGTTCACGTGTATGGCTTTTGTTACGTCTCTCTCTCTCTCTCTCTCTCTCTCTCTCTCTCTCTCTCTCTCTCTCTCTCTCTCTCTCTCTCTCTCTCTCTCTCTCTCTCTCTCTCTCTCTCTCTCTCTCTCTGATCTGGCAACTATAGTACTTGTGTGTGTGTGTGTGTGTGTGTGTGTGTGTGTGTGTGTGTGTGTGTGTTCACCTTTACCTACTTAGTTTTATTTCCATTTTTTTCTTTCTTCCTCTTTCCTTCCTTCTCCCTTTACTCTTCCTTCCATGTTTCCTCCAATTGTGTGGAGGAAAGATAAGGTGAATTAATTAATACCATACCTGGAGGAAGGAAGAGAGGGAGATACGGATTTTTCTCTCCCCTCTCCCTCTCCCTTCCCTCTCTCTCTTTTCTCGTATTTCCGTTTCTTCCCTCCGTTCCCTCTTCCCCTCCCTCTCCTCCACCCCTCACCCATTCTCTCTCCTTGCTGCTCCCCTCTCCGTAGACCAATTACTGAAGAAAAGTTAGAGAGAGAGAGAGAGAGAGAGAGAGAGAGAGAGAGAGAGAGAGAGAGAGAGAGAGAGATTAAATAAAGTACGAGGAGACATTTATAATAACAATAACAGTAATAATGATAATAATAATAATAATAATAATAACAATAATAATAATAATAATAATAATAATTATAATAATAATAATAATAATAATAGTACATTGGCTAGTTTTATTTGTCAATGTGTGTGTGTGTGTGTGTGTGTGTGTGTGTGTGTGTGTGTGTGTGCGCTGCGGGTTTGGTCACAGATGCATTGTAGGCGCCACGGTGCCGGGAGGAGGAGGAGGAGGAGGAGGAGTATAGTCGGGTTTTTATCAGTAGTGCCGGAAGACAGGTCGTTGTCGGATCTACCTCCTCCACCTCCTCCTCCTTCTGCTCTTCCTCCTCCTCCTCCTCTGCCTCCTCTTCCTCCTCCTCCTTCAATATCTTTAACATTCCAATGTATTAAATAGCTGCAGAGAGAGAGAGAGAGAGAGAGAGAGAGAGAGAGAGAGAGAGAGAGAGAGAGAGAGAGAGAGAGAGAGTCCTTTGACCAGATGAACCTCAAGCGAAAACCTCCAATAATAGATTCTTGTGCATTGCGGGAGGAGGAGGAGGAGGAGAAGGAGGAGGTAGTGGAAGTGGAGGGGGAGGAGGAGGAGGAGGAGGTAGTGGAAGCGGAGGGGGAGGAGGAGGAGGAAGAGGAGAAGGAGATATGCCTGGGGAGATGAGGAACGTTAAGGAGACATGGGGTTGGAGGAGGAAGAGGAGGAGGAGGAGGAGAGGTCAGGAGGGATGTCAGATGAGTGTCAGGGAGGAGGGATTAAAACAGACTCCGAAAACCTCACATGAAATATCAAATGCCCAGAAAAATCAGGAAACACCAGAAAATATCAGAATGTTGTCAGGAACTTGGAAACGAAGACAGGAGGCAAAAATTCGGTAACCCTCTAACATGTTCGTAATTTTTATTCACAGTTAGGTAGAGTGAGTAAATAATTTGTTGTACTTGTATGTATAAGTTGTTGTTTTTTTCGTATCTCTTATCTTTCATCTACTATTCACATTCTTACTTTTATTCTTATCATTAACATTTGTCACATTAGCACATTATTCTGATATTGTTGTTGTTGTTTCGCTTTTATTTTTGACTGTTTAGTATCATCTTTTCTTTTCTTTCTTGTTTCCATCCATTTTTAATTCTTAACTCCTATATCAATTTTTCTACTTCTCATTTTACTTCGTTTACCTTACGTAGCTTATCTTACCTACTCTTACTTCTTATCTTTCTTTTCTTACGTGTTTCATTATAAGCTTTAAATCAGATTATTCATTATGTTATTTCCTTTCATTATCATCTGTCTTATCTTACCTTTCTTATTTTAATTTCTCCTCTTATCTTATATTCCTTATGTATCTTATCTTTCTTAATCTTAGCTTCCTCACGTGTTTTATGCAATCTTTATGGCATTCATATCCTTATTCACATCACTATGCCTACCTTATCTTACTTATTCCTATTCCTTATCTTTCTTACGTGTCACATCCAATTCTTATATCATTCTTATCCTTACTGACAATCCTTATCATGCTTATTCCTATTCCTTGTTTATCTTACGTGTCTTGTCCAAACTTTGTCATTCTTATCCCTTCCTTATGGGAGTCAGGGAGGAGGATGAGGGAGGAGGTGAGGGAGAGGGGTTAGGGTGTCAGGGAATAAGGGAGGAGGTGAGGGAAGGGATTTTAGGATATGAGGGGGGTCAGGGTATCAGGGAATGAGAGAGGTGAGGCAGGGGGTTGTCAGGGGAGGAGGGGGTTAGGGAGGGGTGAGGGGGCTGGCACGTCCTGGGGCAAGGCTGAGGGAGTCGAACCCGTCCTTGTTTTGCTGTCTTACCAGAGTCTTACCAGAGAGCTAATGTTGCAAAATTTCAAGGTTTAGGAGTTCTATTTTCTGCGAGAAGGAATGTTGACTCCTCCTCCTCCTCCTCCTCCTCCTCCTCCTCCTCCTCCTCCTCCTCCTCCTCCTCCTCTTCCTTCTCTTCCTCTTCCTCTTTTTTTCCTTCTTTTTTTTCGATGTTCATCTTTTCGTCAGTATTTTTCTTTTCTTTTTTTTTGTTTCTTTTTCTGTTTCTTTCTTATTTTCGCTTTTTTGCTCATTATCTTTTAACCCTTGCTCTCTCTCTCTCTCTCTCTCTCTCTCTCTCTCTCTCTCTCTCTCTCTCTCTCTCTCTCTCTCTCTCTCTCTCTCTCTCTCTCTCTCTCTCTCTCTCTCACACACACACACACACACACACACACACACACACACACACACACACACACACACACACACACACACACACACACACACACACACACACAGTTGCTGAAAATTTATGTGTTGTGTACCTGCTTATGTATGAGAGAGAGAGAGAGAGAGAGAGAGAGAGAGAGAGAGAGAGAGAGAGAGAGAGAGAGAGAGAGAGAGAGAGAGAGGTTGTTCTACAGGCACGCAGCATTCCACGAAGCTCTTCCTTTAAAGTAAATAAACAAAGATGAAAGAAGTTGTCTTAGTCGATTCTGCAAACAGAGAGAGAGAGAGAGAGAGAGAGAGAGAGAGAGAGAGAGAGAGAGAGAGAGAGAGAGAGAGAGAATCCGCTTCCTTTTCTACTTCACACGTCTACACCTTTTCCTCTCCTCTTCCTTCTCCTCCTCCTCATCCTCCTCTTCCTCCTCTTCCTCGTCTTCCTTTACTCTCCAAACCTTGACCTTTCTTTCTTTTCCCTTCCTTCGTGTATTTTTCTTTTTATATTTTTCTATCCTCTATTCTTTCTTTCTTCTTTCTTTATTTTCCTTCTTTTCCTCTATTTTTCCCTGTAACTATATATTCTCTCTATGTTCCCTTCCTCTGTCCTTCCTCTTA
>NC_087169.1:11848641-11853641 GCF_035594125.1 Scylla paramamosain
TAAAGAGAGAAACTATGAAAGACCCCCCCAAAAAAAAATAATAATACTGAAAAGAATAAATTAGAAGAAAAATAGAACTAAAGAAACGAGAGAATGGGAAATTATGTAAAAAAAAAGAGAAGAGAGAAAGAAGAGAAGTTTATCTTCATCTTAAAAAAGAGAGAAAGTAAAGAAAAGAAAAAATGGTGATAGGTTTCATGACCAAAAGAGAAAATAATAATAAAAGAAATTGCACTAGTGATAATAATGATAATAATAATAATAATAATAATAATAATAATAATAATAATAATAATAATAATAATAATAATAGTTAACAAATCTAAAAACTATATATATATATATATATATATATATATATATATATATATATATATATATATATATATATATATATATATATATATATATATATATATATATATATATATATATATATATATATATATATATATATATATATCCTGTTAGAAAATAGTCGAAGGCAGGAAAATAGTTATAAATTTTACGAGAAAACAAGAAAAGAGAGAGAGAAAAGAATAAAATAAATAGGACAGTGAAGATGAAGAAAAACAGTCATAAATTAAGAACAAAAAACAAATAAATCAAGGGAGGAATAGACGGGATAAAAATAGATAGATAGATAGATAGATAGATAGAGAGAGAGAGAGAGAGAGAGAGAGAGAGAGAGAGAGAGAGAGAGAGAGAGAGAGAGAGAGAGAGAGAGAGACAGAGAGAGAGAGAGAGAATGGCGGTGCGTAAGACAGTAGACAAGAGGCGTAATGGGAAGTTTTCAAGCCCCATTAGAGGAGGGAAGGAGGAGGAGGAGGAGGAGGAGTAACTTTACCTGAGCTAGACCAAGGACTGTTATGGTGGGAACTGCGGGAGGAGGAGGAGGAGAAGGAAGAGGAGGAGGAGGAGGAGGAGGAGGAGAAAGAAGAGAAGGGAAGAGGGAAGATTATGATTCCAAGAGGGGGAAATATGAGAGAATGTTATAGAGTAGTAGTAGTAGTAGTAGTAGTAGTAGTAGTAGTAGTGACATTTGTGGAGTGGGGGAGAAGGAAATGATAATGTGGGGGAGGATGAAGAAGTAGTAGAAGAGAAGGAGAAAGAGGAAATAAGGATGTAGAAGAACAAGGGAATGAAAACTAAAGTAAGAATTGGAAGAGAAACAGGAGGAGAATGAAGAGGAGGAGTAAAAGGAGGAGATGGAGGTGGAGAGGTAAAAGTAGGACAGGTGGAGGGCTGAAAGTAAGAGATGGAGGAGTAAGAGGAAGAGGAGTAAGAGGAGGAGGAGAAGATGTGGCGGTGGAGGATAAGGAGGAGGGTGTGGTGGTGGTGGAGGTGTGGTGGAAGTGGCGGTGTTGGGTTACCTCCGCCCAGGTGGTATTAGCAGGTGTGGTCATGATGGAGAATAGGAAGTTAGCCACTCCACCGTGGTTGTTGGGGGATGGGGGGAGGAGGTTGGGGAGAGGAGGAGGAGGAAGAGGAGGAGGAGGAGGAGGAGGGAGAAGACATCAGGAAACAAGTAAATAAAACAACAAAAATTAGTACTACTACCACTACTACTACTACTACTACTACTACTACTACTACTAGTATTCCTATTGAAATAAATGTATCAAACATAAATATAGGTCCTTACAGATGATTCTCTTTCATGTCAAGAATAATAATGATGATGATGATGATGATGATGATGATGACGATGATGATAAGGATAATAATAATAATAATAATAATAATGATGATGATAATAATGATAATAATAATAATAATAATAATGATAATAATAATAATAATAATAATAATAATAATAATAAATAATAATAATAATAATAATAATAATAATATAATCAAGAAGAGTTCGAGGGAATTTCTGATTCATGCAGTATTTTATTTCCACTCGAGAGAGAGAGAGAGAGAGAGAGAGAGAGAGAGAGAGAGAGAGAGAGAGAGAGAGAGAGAGAGAGAGAGAGAGAGAGCGTGCCTCTGGCCAGTGTTACGGTGGCTGGGCAGGTGGTCGTTGTCACCACCTGGCATGCCATCTGGCGGCGGGAGCGGCAGGGGAAAGATACTCGTGCACTGCAGGCAACCGAGGAAAGTTTAAGGAAAATCACCTGGAGGAGTAAAAGGAGAAGGTGCATGAGGAGAAGGAGCTGTGGTAGTGATAGTAATATTAGTAATGCTAGGAGGAGGAGGAGGAGGAGGAGGAGGAGGAGGAGAAAAGGAGAAAGAAGGGAGAATGATATATGGAACGACAGAAAAAGAAAGAAAGCTTGAGAATAAGAACAAGAAGAACAAGAACAAGGTTACATATCATTATATAGAACAGCCAAGCAGCAGAGAAGAAGAAGAAGAAGAAGAAGATGATGATGATGATGATGATGATGATGATGATGATGATGATGAAGAAGAAGAAGAAGAAAACACTCATACACTACACATCAAAAAGATTCAGAATATGAGTAGAAGGAGGAGGAGGAGGAGGAGGAGGAGGAGGAGGAGGAGGAGGAAGAGAAGTTAGAGGCGATAGCATAGTGGAGAGAGGGCGTTGGGGAGGGCGTGGGTAGCATAGGCTGGTGTGTGGGCGTGCAGGGGCGTCACCACAACCCTGCAGACAGCCCTCCCTCACCCCCACACCCTCACCCCTGTCACCCCCTTTCCCTCACTCCCCTCCTCTGTGCTGTAGGCGAGTGGGCGCTGCGAGGCTATCTAGTTAGCAGGGGTGATGGGGTGGGGAGGTGAGAGAGGAGTGTGTGGGAGGGTTTATGGGGTGAGAGTAAGGCTGTGGGGGTGATCTGGTCTGCTGGGTTATTGTAGGAGTGTTTGTGGGGGTGATGGGGTGAATGAGCGTGTAGGAGTATTTATTGGGTGACGGGGAGGGCATGAGGGGGTGAAGGGGTGGAACTCTAGCAGGGTTCATGGGGTGATACTGAGATTCTGAGGTTGAGAGAGGTGAAGGGGTGAGTCTGTACGATGGTTTATAGGGTGAGAATGTAGGTGAAGAGGTGATGGGGTGAGGGGTGAGTGTGTAGGAAGATCTTTGTGGTGAGGGTTAGTTTGTGGAGGTGATGGGGTGAGGGACTGAGTGAGGGGAATGCGTCAAGGTTTACAGGATGAGAGGGAGGTTGTGTTGATGGGGTGATGGGTGACTATGTAGGAGAGTTAATAGGATGAGGGTGAAGGGATGGTGGAGAGAACGTGTGGTGTGGTTAATGGGGTGAGTGAGTTTGTCGGGGTGAATTGATGGGGAGAGGTGTGGATAAGATACATAAATTAGATTAGTAAGATTGTAACTGCCCTTTTTTTATTATTATTATTATTTTCATCAGCAATAATGCACACTTACCTAACCTTCTGTCTAGCTGTAAAAGTGACACCTTTGTATTTGAGTCACCCTCGAGGATTTCACTGGACAGAAATAAAGCCACGGGCGGGGAAAAGATTGCACTGCTCCATCTCTCCCCGAAGAAGACAGTTCGACGCAGCGCTAGAGAAATAAGGATCTGTTTTACCCCGTGTTCTTTCACCACCACAATCCACAGACGTCTGACCAATGCATCACTCCCTTAGCTGTCTGTGGTGTCGAAGTTAAAATCTAAACTTGCACCATATTCACTAAATTTGAGTAGTAATGAAAGAGTTAAAGAATATTAGATCCTGCAGTTCATTGATGTTACCATTCTTATTTATCTATTTGTTTATTTATCTATTTATATACCTGTTTTATTTATGTTTTTTTTTACGTTTTAACGGTAGGGAGGAACCTTCGCCTGTGCTCTCCTATCCCCACATCTCTTGCTTTAGATTAGATTGTGGAAGATAATGCACATTTTCTTTGAGTCTCAGAAGCAGTGAAGGAGTTAAACATTCGTAAATCATGCACAAGTAACATTATCGATTTCATTACGTGTGTAGGTGGTGAGGAGCCTTCGTCTTTACTAGCCTGCATACTTAACATTAGAGGGGCAACAGGTGTGGTTCACTTTGTTCTTCTTTGTTCTTTCTTTGTGCTGGTTTGTTGTGAGGGCGGGGAGGTGAGTAAGGAAAGGATGCCAAGGGTGTATTGGGTGTATTTAGTGTAGGGTGTACTTACCTGTATCTGTACCTGTATATCACCCACACGTTATACAGGTAAGTGAGGTCATCTGTCTGTATTACTCTTAGATTACACCTGTCTATTAGGGCGGGGCTGTGTAGGTGTGTGCGTGAGGTTTTACTTACACACACACACACACACACACACACACACACACACACACCTTTGTTGTTGTGGTCGTGGCTAAATTGAAAGTATTGTGTCCGTCAAATGGTGGAGTTTTGGTGGATTTATGGCTGGCCGAGGGTAATTCTGTGTGTGTGTGTGTGTGTGTGTGTGTGTGTGTGTGTGTGTGTGTGTGTGTGTGTGTGTGTGTGTGTGTGATGTGATAAATGGATAATATTCGTTGAGTCACTGTATCATGTTTCCTCCTCCTCCTCCTCCTCCTCCTCCTCCTCCTCCTCCTCTACTAACCCAACAATAACAAAAAAAAGAATAATGGAATATGTGAACTACCTCCTTTATTATTATTATTATTATTATTATTATTATTATTATTATTATTATTATTATTATTATTATTATTATTACGAACAGATCACGTAAGTTACCATTTTGTATTCAGATTCGTCGCTGCGGGGAGAGTGATGTTGCCGGGGAGAGGGAGAGGTGAGAGGGGAGATGAAAGGGGAGTATTCGGGGGAGTAGAGTACCTGTGAGTGTGAGGGGAGATATGGAAGGGGGGTTTAGGGAGTGTTGTTAAGGGACAAGGGGAGAGAGTTGTAACTGTGAGGGGAGATGAGGGGAAGGGAGAGGAAGGTGTGAGGGGAATATATGAAGGGGGAGACTTGTTTACGAATACAGAGAGATGGTTTCCCCTCATATATGCCCCCTTCTTCCTGTCCTCCCCCTCGCTCTGCTGTCTCACTCCCTTCCCCTCTCTTCTCTCTTTCCTTTT
>NC_087169.1:11868641-11881141 GCF_035594125.1 Scylla paramamosain
TAGTAGTAGTAGTAGTAGTAGTAGTACTAGCAACAACAACAACAACAACAACAACAACAACAACAACAGTAATAATAATAATAATAATAATAATAATAATAATTATAATAATAATAATAATAATAATAATAATAAAATTTAAATGAGAATCATCAATGGATCTCTTAGTTGATATCTGACCTTATTTG
Organism: Scylla paramamosain; assembly: GCF_035594125.1. Taxonomy (NCBI): domain Eukaryota; kingdom Metazoa; phylum Arthropoda; class Malacostraca; order Decapoda; family Portunidae; genus Scylla; species Scylla paramamosain. Next base: position 11,868,830 of record NC_087169.1, read on the forward strand.
TTTATCTATTTAAGTAAATACCTCATGTTTATCTGCAAGCACTTAGCGGCGCCTCAAAACACCCCATCTGGAACCCACACGAGATGCTCACCAGTAATTCAAGATATAATGGAAGATATTGTCATTTTTTGCGATCCTTGTAACGGTATTGTTTTACTTATGGTTTTCTGTATAATGTTTTACGCTTGATAAGGACAAAGTAATGGACTGTTATGATATATCTTACTTTCTACATTATGGTTCGAGTTATAATGTAAATGTTGTGAAGTTTCTGCAATACGATTTGAGTTATAGTGCAAGTATTATAAATCTACAATATTCAGAACTGCAGTCTTTCAAAAAAAGTCTTATATACAGACGTCTTAAAAGGAGAAAACGAGGATGCACACTTGAAAAAATAAGATAATATCCTTCTGCGAAAGCAATAAAAAAAAAAATAAATAAATAAAAAAGTTTTCCAGAGAGAAATAAATGATATTCTGTCCTCACAGTTAATCAAAGCCGATAATTTACTTGAATATAATATCCAGTTTTCGCAGTACCATCAGCACCAATTTATTATAGGTTACCTTAAAAGAAAAACGAGACGATCATTTTCTTTCACAACGAGTGTGTCCGTGCTAAAAGGTCACTATTTATATTTTTCTCCTCTAATGGTTACTTCAAGCTGTAATATTTTTGTGCGTAGTATGTAATAGTGGTTTCCGTCATGGCCCTTCCTCTTCTGAATTGCGTCTTGCGACCTCTTTGTCTTGATTATATATATATATATATATATATATATATATATATATATATATATATATATATATATATATATATATATATATATATATATATATATCCTTCACTTTATTTGCTGCACAATTTAATTTATCATTTTCTGTGTGCGTGTGTTTGCATTTCACTGATGTTCCTTTTATCTTTACACTTAAGCACTTTTTTATTACTTCACTTAGCTAGAAGGCGTTCTACTGGCTGTTTATTGTTCGTGACCCGCTTGTTAGGCTGCTTGTTTGCCCTTCAGAGAGAGAGAGAGAGAGAGAGAGAGAGAGAGAGAGAGAGAGAGAGTATAACTTGTGGAATGTTGCTACAGACTTCTTTCCTTCCTGTCGACCGCTGTAATCTATTACAATAAATCATAAAGTAGTGAGTGTTATGCTCTTCCCTCCGGAATTTCCTGTTTCACATTGGAAAAGAGATAAAAAAAAAAGCGTACTTTTTTTTTCTCCTCGGGTCAAGTTTGTGATTTCGTAGGTATTGTTCTTTTTGGTTATTGTTGTTGTCAGTGGAAAATTATAAATTCTGGTACATATACTAGAATTATTCTTTGTGTGTGTGTGTGTGTGTGTGTGTTACTGTTCGTTTTCCTTCTGCGTTCTACCTCCCCATTATTATATTATTTACCTTCCTAACCGTTCCCTTTTTCGTTTCCTCTTACTTCTCTTTCACTTCTTTTCCCAGCACTCTTGTGCTGCATTATTTCCTGGACAGATGTGGGTCGATACTGTATAGTTTATTAATTATTTACATATTGCTAAGGCTTCCTCTTTGCGTAACCTCCTAGCCATGTAAAAGAGCGAGTGTTTATCGTGTTTATTGTTTAGCTTAGCTCAGCCCTTCTCAACTGCGGATGTAAGCTGTGTGTTTTCGTTGTTTTCTTCTTCTTTTTTTTCTTCTTTTTTTTTTTTTTTTTTTTTTTTTTTTTTACATCTGGGAAAGGAAAGAGCGAAGGACGGAATGAAGCGTGACTAGATAAGCTGTGAAATGTTTCTGAGGCGCATTTTAATCAGCAGGATGAAGCATATGCCATGATTAACTAAGGAGAATGGGAGAAAAACGGAGACATTGCTTAAGAATAATAATAATTAAGACATTACTAAAATAATGGAAATGAAATGTGAAATGTTTTTAAGACTAAGATTTAGAATAACACAAGAGATCTACAATAATAAACAGGAGATCGAAGAAAACGGAGAAATTAATAATTAAGTGGAATACCAAGATAATAGTAATGAAAACATTTTTCGAGACCAAGATTTTTTAAGATAACAGGTAATCGACAATAATAACTAAAAGGGCGGAAGAAAACGAGGAAGTTAAACAACGATATAAAATAATACTAAAGATAATGATAAAGTTAAACGTGGACTATAAAACTTAAGACAACGAATATACGACGATAAATTAAAGAGGACGGAAGAAAGGCGAGACATTACTCAACGATGCAAGATAATAGTAATAATGATGAGAATAATAAATGTACGATGTGAGGGACGGCCTACAGCACTTTCTGATTTGGTAACAACGCTCACCTCTCTGACAGGAGCAAATTAAGAGAGACCCTGACTGGCTTAAGTACAGGTTACATGATACAGATTAACGGCAGGCGTGGACGGGCGTGGGCGAGCTGGCGAGGACTCACACGTGTGGGCTGTAGTTTGCATTTTCAACCTTTGTTTATTCATTTAACTTATTCCCCCACGAGTAGTCAGCCTTAGGATTTTTTTTTTTTTTTTTTCGAATGAGGAGAAAACCTTGAAGTTTTGCATCTCGTCTCCCACTGTAGTGATTTGCTGGTAATAGATTAATGTTTTATTATGTTTTTCTATTTATTTATTTATTAATATATATATATATATATATATATATATATATATATATATATATATATATATATATATATATATATATATATATATATATATATATATATAAATTTTTTTTCATTTATTTATTTTTATTTATTTTTTTCCCATGATGTGAGGCTTTCATGCTTATTACGGAAATACGATCCTTTACGCGTATTTTGAAAAGCTTTGTTCTCTCGCACGGACTGTTTTCAAAAGCCACAGATATGATTCTTCGGGTTATCGTGGATGTTTTTCCATTGATGATGCAGCATCCTTGTTGAATCATCACTAGATTAAACAAATAATTAAATAATAAAAATCTTTGAAGATCTAATAACTTTAAGTAAAGTCGGTAAATTTTACAGAATCCTTGTTCGTACAAACATGAAAACAATTGAAAATCATTATAATTTCCGTTATACCATATTAATGATGCCAGATTACTGTTAAGCCATCGTTGGAATCATAAAATTGCGTTTGAAAACAACTTTCAGTAGAGGCTATTAAAAGTAGTCAAGATAAGATACTAAAATGTGTAAATAAATAGAGCCGGTTCCAGTGCAGCACGTGACGAACAGCCTACCTCTGTCCTTCCTTCTTTGGTTCACAGAGCAACGTGGGGCCTGAACAAGTCGTGGTAATATGAATTTGAAAGTAGGTCCATTCTCTTCTCTTTCCCGTGGGTCATGGGTTTTTATCATTGTGCAGTAGACCCGCGTTGCCTCCCCTCCTCTCTTCCCTCCATCCCTTTCTCTCCCTCCCAGAACCGTTACCTTGGGCCAGGACTTGTCATATCCTGTTGATTAGGGGAATTACGTCACGTTATACTGCTGATTATAACCCTACAGTACTTGCTTACATTATGAGGTACCTAATCTCCCTATAAGCGTTGATATAGATTCAGGTTTACGTGGAGAAGTAATACTGTGAAAAGAGTGCACGTGAGACTAATGCTGATTAAACGTTCTTGGGGTTACGTGGCCTTGGGAACGTTTGTAAATAGCTGGAATAGAAAAGGCCGTGAGAAAAGTTGTCATAAGTTTCCTGCTGCATAAACAACTTCGAGTTTTCTTAATTCAAATACCTCCTGATTTAATGTTTTATTTAATGCTTTGTAGGTTATTATGATGGATATTTATAAACGTTTATGAGTGATGTATTGAAGAAGGAAGACGAGACGGAAGGAGCGAAAAAAAAGTAATAGATCGATTTATCACAAGTTTCAGTTAATCAGAACAACTTAACGCCTATATATAAAACATTTTTAACTTTATAAACGTTTATGGGCAACATGTGGTAGAAAAAAGAACGTTTGACTAAGAGAATGAAGAGGAAGAGGTACAAGGAGCAAGAAAGAATAAATAAATTACCCGTTTCTCTTAGTTAACGCAGCCTAGCATCACAAACATAACGCCCACAGCTTTATAAACGTTTGCTAGCAACTAGTGGCGGAGAAATAAACGTTTGGCAAGGAGGGGACAGAGGAGGAGGAGGAGGAGGAGGAGGCAAGAAGAACGTAGCGCCATCTGTTGGATCGCCGCCTCACTAGGTTTAAACTGCTGCCTGAGTGGAGGAAAGTGAAAGGAAAATGGGCCCTCCTCGGGTAATGCTTTGTTTTTTCTTACTGAGGATTAACGTGATCTTGAACCCAAGCCTGTGTGACACTCAGAAGAAGAGGTGATAAGTGGAAGTGCTGTGCTGGATGGGAGATAAGAGTGTTATCAGGGAGGATGGCTTCCGTGTTTGTTGTTTTCATCTCTCGCCTTTAGCGCTTTTGCCATCACTTACCTGAATTGAATATACGTTTTCGTATTTGTTTTATTTCCCGCAAGTGACCATGTTGATGAAGATCGTGCTGTTAGGTGAAGGTGTGTTTTTGTGTTATTCCGTCTCTCTCTCTCTCTCTCTCTCTCTCTCTCTCTCTCTCTCTCTCTCTCTCTCTCTCTCTCTCTTCCATACCGGTCGTTACTTTATCTTAATCTAATTTAACCGAACCTAACCAGGACGAGTGTTTTTGTTGTCATCTTATTTGATTACTCTTTTTCAACTTGCATTCATCTTTGTTTTCTAAATTTTAACTTGCCCTCTTGCTCATCTCATGCTCACCAAACTTATCTTATCTCATGTCTGACAGTTTCTTACGGATGACATTATGGAAGAAGATTAGCTTAAGCTATAAACGTCCTCTGCTGGAAGTTGTGGTGGTGATTCTCCCAATTTTATCAAACTGAATTGGAGATGCAAAATCATACCTTGCACAGTGTAACCTAATCTAACCTTAACTAATTTGACCTTAGCTAAACTTATTAAACCTAACCTTACTTAACCTAATGTAATTTAACATGATCTAAAATTTGGATGTTTTGTTTTTGTATCAGTAATTTCATATAAATCACTAGTTTCTAAGTGTGAAGAAAAAAAGTAGTGATTTGTAGAAGAAATGGTTGGGAAATTAATTAATTATGCTTCCCGATTAATATAAAACAACATGCTTTCATTAAAAAAAAAAAGAAAAAGAAGAAAGAAAATGGATGGCAACTAACAAAAAAAAGTGAACCAAGATGTAAATCAGCACTGTACTTATTGTGTGTTCAAAACTTATCAACATTTAGCATTAATGTCACAACATCTCTTTGTTTTGTAATGCCTTTATGATGTGGATAATGTTTCAGGTATGTTTTGCATCAAAGTTATTTTTATACAGAACAATTAGTTTCTGCATAATATTCTTAACTTTAGACAGTCTTAAAACCAGGTAAAATACACCAGTTTACACCTATCCAACTTGACAGACAATTTGTTAGCTTTATTTTTTTATTCTCTTTTATTTGATTTTATTTATTCATTAATTTATTTTTTTATTTATTCGTTTATATATTTATTATATTTATTATTACTATTTTTTTTTTTTTTTTTTTTGTATTTATTAATTCAATTGATCTTTTTTCACCTGGTGAATGACAGGTGTCGTAAAGCTACTGCTATTGAGCTTGCTCCTCACTGTAGAAGTTCTTACATGCGGGTTTTACCTGCTCTAATAACTATTGACTTGTTTGTTTTTGGTGGTCGGACAGAATACTGATAAAGTTCAAAGCTTCCTAGGAAATGACAGCTCTCAGAGGTTCATGCACAGAAATTGTTTTCATTTTGCTTTGTGGAGCAGTAATCAAGATGAACTCTGTTATTTATGTTTTGTAAACAAATGTGAATGTATCAGACCCCTCTAAGTAATCTTGTGTTATTGCCTCTCTTTTTCAGTTTTGAAATATTTATTTATTTATTTACTTATTTATTTAGTTTATTTATTTATTTATTTATTTATTTATTTGTTTATCTTTGCTCAGACTGGGACTAAAGTTAGTTTAAGTTAGGTGGGTTTTTTTTTTTTAATGGAATCATTCAGCAAATTTTCATTAAATTAATTTGGTTTGATACAATTTGAATAATTTAATACAGTCCAGCAAATGAAACCTCCAGCTGAGTACTGATTGGTATGTTAGAACAGTTGAGTTACAAATACTGTAATCCATCATGTTAGGGAGACAATTTGTCTCAACCTAGTTAATACATTAAATCTTTACCGAGAGTGGTCCTTACCAATGGTGTCTTTGATGTCTTATTTATTGAAAACACATAATACTTACTAACAAACCATATTTTATTTCATATATATTCCATTATTCTTGTTAAATGAAAGAATTAAGGTAAAAGATCAGAAGACTATCTTTAAATCAAGTTTTAATATTAGAAGCATCTGTTTAATAGGATGGGAAGAAAAAGTGTGAAGGAATGTGACACCTGACCCAGCAGCCAGACAAACAGACAGATCAAGCCAAGTTGGGTGTGCCAGGAGCAATGGCAGCAGCAGCAGGGGCATGGTGCTGCTGGTGCCATGGACTCACTCTTGTCAGGAGAACACTCTCATTTGTGATTTATGAGACATGTCCCTTGTTGTTGATTTATTTTATCTCATTTTCACTTAAGCTGTAACATTCTATTGAGTGCAGGGAAAATTTTTTATGGCATGGGGAGTTGTTAGGGTGTTGCAGTGTTTTTCCCCAGCCGTGTTGAAATAATATACAGCTAGGTACTATATTTTTGTTATGTTTGTTGCTGTTTTTTAATGCCCTTTTACTCTTACTGTGACATTTTAGACATTGCGCTGACTGTCTCTTTATTATTTCCATTACATATTTGCATTGTGTTGTGTGTGTTAAGTCTTTATAGCTGTCATGTGTGTAATAATAACCATTGTTTCATGTTAGGTTATAATCTACATTTTTATTGATATGATTTTGTGCCAGGTTTTTTTTGTTTTTATCTAATTAATTCTTATTATGCTTCTTCATCTTTTTATTTTGTTGTTTCTTTCCTTTTGCCTTTGTTCTTTATTATTTTACTCTTTATTCCCCTTCCATTGTGTCCCTTCTTCCTCTTTTTATTTGGTTGTTGTTTGTTTCTTTGCTTTTCCCCTTGTGTTCTTTCTCCTTTTCTACTTCTAATTCTTCTTTACTGTACATTCCCCTTCCATGCTGTGTTTCCCTCTTCATCTTTCTTTATTTTGGTAATAATTGTTTTTTCTTTGCCTTTGCCCTTGTCTTCCACCTTTTCTAACCCTAATTCATCTTTACTTTGCATTCCCTTCCATGGTGTGTTCCTCCTTCATTGATGTTATTGTTCTTCTTTGCTTTTACTTTTGTCTTCATTCTCCTTTTCTAACTCTAATTCTTCTTCTTTATTGTACATGTGTTTTCCATGTACTGACATGACACTATGTTTCAGGCGCCACACAGGGACCTGGACCGGCTGCGGGGGCTGTCTCCCCTCTCCCAGAACTGGCGCCGCACCCCCGGGATGAACCCTCGCACCCCACTTGTGCTCTCCCCCAGGTGGGTCCCTCATGTGCGCGTGCGTGCGCGCGCGCACACACACACACACACACACACACACACACACACACACACACACACACACACACACACACACACACACACACACACACACACACACACACACACACACACACACACAAGAAAAGATGGATCCTGTTTCTGACACCTAGATCAACCTTGTCATTTTGTGGTCATGAACCTCTTCCATTTCTCTCTCTCTCTCTCTCTCTCTCTCTCTCTCCTCTCTCTCTCTCCTCTCTCTCTCTCTCTCTCTCTCTCTCTCTCTCTCTCTCTCTCTCTCTCTCCTCTCTCTCTCTCCTCTCTCTCTCTCTCTCTCTCTCTCTCTCTCTCTCATTCTCTCTCTCTCATTCTCTCTCTCTCTCTCTCTCTCTCTCTCTCTCTCTCTCTCTCTCTCTCTCCTCTCCTCTCTCTCTCTCTCTCTCTCTCTCTCTCTCTCTCTCTCTCTCTCTCTCTCTCTCTCTCTCTCTCTCTCTCTCTCTCTCTCTCTCTCTCAGTGTATTACCTCAAACTCAGGTGTCAATAACTTCTGTATCTCCTCAATTGGTAATCTTAAATGTTGCTCTTCTCCCTCCATTCTTCCCCCAGTCTTCTCTTCCTTTGATTCTACATATTTACTCTGCATTACTTCCACACTGACCCATTACTACACTCAAGGCTCAAGAAACCAGTTCCTCATGTCCTCCTTTTATTTCTAACATTTTCCTCCACTTCTTTCCTCCCTGTTGCCCTCACGCACTGCACTTCCTGCTTTCCTTTCTGCCTTAGGGCTCACCTGAAGGCTTGTGACCCTTCCTGCTAAGATAGAAATAGAAAAGATAGCAAAAAAGGACAAAGGTTTATTTTTGCATTCCATTCTGTTGTCAAGAAGATAATGATTGTTATGTTGAAAGGTGGAAAGTAAATGTAGTTCCTCAAGGTCTTCTGGAAAAGGATAAAGTTTTATTTCTGCATTCTGTTGTGTTGTCAGAAAGATAGTGATTGTTTTGTTGAAGGTTGGAAAGTATGTATAGTTTGTGAAGATTTATTTGGATATAGTCTGAGGATTAAGTATGTAAAGTAAAGAGAAAAAAGTAGTTTAAAAAAAAAAGTACAGTTTTATTCTTGCATTCAGTTATGTCCTGACAGGAAGATGGTGGTTATTATGTTAAATGTGTAGTTCTTAACTGTTTTATTTTATAGTTTCAGAAGGTTAAGTGAATAGCTGTCAAAGTAATTCAACAAATTAGTGTACAGTTTTATTAAAATTGTTTCCTTTGCATTATATTTATATTCATTTTATTATTAGTTGCTGAGTTAAGAGTGTGAATGATGTGTGTATGTATGAATGTGTGGTGCCCTGTCTGACCCCCCCAATTGGGATTGCTGGCATGGTATTTAGATTGACAGATAGATCATTAGTTGTGATATTTACCCTGGGGATTAGTGGAGATTTCACTGAGGGTGTACAGAGTTAGCATATGAACAAAATATATGCATGTAAATGATGGAGTTATGGTTAGAAATTGAGTAACCTTATACATTCATCCTTACTGTGCTTTGCATTTTCCTTCAATCTTAAATCCTGATCTGGTGACAGTCTCTGGGAAAAATCCAACAACTGATAGATTCTTGACAGGTGAGAGGACATGAGATTGAGGGAAGACGCAAGACACAGTGGTAGTGAATGCTGTGAGGTACCCAGCCTCTGACCTGTACCATTGTAGTACTGACAGACTCAACCAGTAGGTCATGCTGGGTGATCCTTTGTACCATTCAGTCACTGTGGTGTAGGAGGCCACCCTGGGAAGGATCTGAGTCAGCTGTCATGTCATATGGTTTGGTGGAGCTCACATTTGACATTTAAAAATCTAGTGGACTCATTTTTATTGTCAAATATTTTTACATCCTTTACTTGTGCTTGTGAAGAGTATGTACTTGTTCAGGGCCCAGTGGAGATCCATGTATAGGTCTGTTGAAGTTTTACCACAACTGGAGTACTCTACAGTAAAACTATATCAACTGTAATGAGATGTATTAAACTTGAGTGTTGGTTCTTACATTCCTTACTTCATATCTCCCTCGTTTCCTCCATTGGTTATGTTCCTTCCTTCCTTCCTTCCTTCTTTATCCAAACTCCATTAGATACATATGATGAGAAGCACTTAACCTGAGTGTTGAGTTTCACATTATCTAGATCATCCCCACCCTCCTTCCTTCCTTCCTTCCTTCCTTCCTTCCTTCCTTCCTTCCTTCCTTCCTTCCTTCCTTCTTTCCTTCCTTCTTCACCCCTATTTTTACTTCCTTTCTCTTTCTCCATACCTCCCTTTTTTGTTTACCCTGTGGCTTCATCCTTTTCTTCTTTCCCTCCTCCCTTATTCTTCCCTCTTTCCTGGTCATAGGTTTTACATTCCCCTTCTTTAACTGATGATTCAGTTTCTTGCATCTTAATCCCACACACTCTTCCTCTCCCTGACTCTCCTCTCTCCCCTCACACTCACTAATGAATTTATTGAAGGTGATGATGTCAGTTGGCAGTCATAGGGAGAACATGCAGGGCCAGCTGAGGGTACATTTTGGGAGCTCAGACCCAAGGAAAGACCAGTAGTGTCTCATGACCTTCCTGAGTGATGCATTATTAGTTCAAGCAGTAATGGAGACAGCTGACAGGAAGCTGATTGACCTTTGTGTGTGTGTGTGTGTGTGTGTCATTGAGTCATAAGTGGTGGGTGACACAGTGGAGGGAAGGCTAGTGTTGGAGGGGAGGAGGAACGCTTATTGTCCTCATAGCCCCACCAGCTGTTGTGTGAAGGGAAGGTTGTTATAGTGTTAAACCTGATGCCGCAGTGTTTGCCTTTACTGGGGTATGGCTTTTACTTCAGATCAGTCTAGTTTTTTGTAGACAGTGTTGTAAAGGCCTACAGATATGCGTTCTTGCTTTGTGTGTCTGCTTTATAGATCTGTTTGTATAGCCCACTGTCACCATATATCTATTACTATTGCCATTGCTTTCTCACCAAAATCTGTCTAGAGATGAATTGTCATAGTCAGGAAATGTAGTTTTATGGGCATCATCATCATCATCATCATCATCATCATCATCATCATCATCATCATCATCATCATCATTGACAGTCCACACTAAGTACAATAGCATTGTATGTATAACAGAACAGAAAGCAAAGTGTGCTCTTGTCACCAATTGTCTAACATTCATTGTGTCCACAGGGGAGGGGGGAGCATCAGTAGTGCCAGTCACACCAGCACCAACACCGCCCTAACCCCAAAGGCCTCCCACAAGTCTGTCAGGGAGCCTGCCACACCCACCACTCCCTCCCGGCCCAGGCTCCTGCGTTCTGCATCCCGGCCGGCCAGAGTCCTCGTTCCCTCTGCTGCCAATCCTGCCCCTGCTACTGCTGCTGTCGTCACCCCGCGGAAAGGCTCAGCTCCCAGCAAGCTAATCAGGTGTGTTGGTGTTGTGTTAGATCATTTTATTGTGTGTTCTAGTTATTTTCTATCATTTTATGCAAGATATACAATTAAAGTTCTCATGCATTATTGTATGCAGATGAAGTTGAATGTCATGAATTTAAGATGGAAGTTTTTTTTAGGATGATTTGATCTTGCAAAAAATCTGTGTATGAATTACTATGAAACTGAGGAAAGGAAAGACTAAAGAGTTTGTGTTCTAATAAAGGATGGGAAATGTTGAATTAAAGCAGCAGATTTAGGGAGAGGAAACATGACCTCTTAATAATGAGTTGTGGTATGTTCTATGAAAATTTTTTTGCACTCAGTATTAATAGTTTGTTTTAGTGGCAAGACAGAGACAACAGGTTCATTGAAGATATCAAGGCATCAGGAAGACACAGGTTGATATTTTGATACTCCCAGTGATCCAGTTGAATGATTAACTACTCATGTGTTGTTCTCTGTTGCATTCACGATCATATGTATATTACCATTGCTTTCTCATGACTCATCCTATGTAAGTATAAATATAATTAATGTTTCATTACTATTTAGAGTACAGTTTGGATCCCTCATGAAAAGACAGGAAAGAGTTTTAGCATTTATTGCCAGGTAACTAGATGAACAAAGGTCACTCCATGATATTGTAATTAACATTTTGCACTTGTGTTGCCAGGATCCTCAGTAAAGATCTTATTTATGAAGACTTACCATATATGCTCATTTTAAGTTCAGGGTAGATAATGCAATGGCATTATTTGAGGATATTGCTAACATAGCTAATGTTCAGTGTTTAATTGTTGGGTGAGTGGAAAAGATATTTGTTCTCTTTATTACTTGAGTGTAGCTCCCTTAACAGGGATATATAGTGTCATTGGCCACTGCTACCCAACATCCAGGAGGTACTCACTATATAATGCCTGTATTTACATATAGAACTACAACAGAGTAATCTATAATTGAGAACTTTATATTTTTTTATTTTTCAGCTTTAGACCTTGAGGATGAAATCTTGTATTAGAGGTTACATTCACAAAGATACATTGCTATGTTATGTTACTTATAATTATCAGAACAACTAGTTGGTTTCATGGATGCCAAGATAAAAAGGTAAAAATAAGGCGAAAAACAAAAGTTTGTAATTCCAAATTATTTCTTGTTTTGTGGTAAGTAAAGATTTCCAGTGGATGGGATTCTAATCCTCTAGCTTTTCTCTATAAAGATCCTGTTTATGACAAAAGAAGGACATGCATTCCAAATTTTAGTGTCTTGGTGATTTTAATTAACTAAAGATATAAGAGAAGCAGCAAAATAACAAG
>NC_087169.1:11886141-11903641 GCF_035594125.1 Scylla paramamosain
ATTATGTAATTCAGTAATACCATAAATCAATTTGAACTTCTTTGCTTCATTAGGCAATAGTGACTGATCTTCCCTGGCCAGCTGAGTAAGAACTGATAGAATTAGTAACATGTGTAGGAACTGTGTGTGTGTGTGTGTGTGTGTGTGTGTGTGTGTGTGTGTGTTATGGTTAAGGGTAAAGGAGTATGCTGAGGTATGCTGTCCAACTAGGAAGTCCCAAGTACACACACACACACACACACACACACACACACACACACACACACACACACACACACACACACACACACACACACACACACTTTCAACCACAACAGAAACTTGAGATCTTCCTTTCATTAGCAAACCAGTTCATTTGGGAAGACTTGATTGAAATTGAAGTTTATATGTTTGTTGGGCCTTTTTTTTTCTTTCTTGTTCTTTTGGTTGTTGTTGTTGTTGTTGTTGTTGTTGTTGTTGTTGTTGTTGTTGTTGTTGTTGTTGTTGTTGTTGTTGTTGTTGTTCTTCTTCTTTTTCTTCTTCTTCTTCTTCTTCTTCTTCTTCTTCTTCTTCTTCTTCTTCTTCTTCTTCTTCTTCTTCTTCTTCTTCTTCTTCTTCTTCTTCTTCTTCTTCTTCTTCTTCTTCTTCTTCTTCTTCTCCTCCTCCTCCTCTTCCTCCTCCTCCTCCTCCTCCTCCTCCTCCTCCTCCTCCTCTGTTGCTGTTTGAAACCTAAAAAAATGCAATAACTATTAAAAAGGTTAAACTAATGAAAAATAAGAAGAAAAATAAATGCATTACCTTATTTGCGCACACACACACACACACACACACACACACACACACACACACACACACACACACACACACACACACACACACACACACACACACACACACACACACACCTCGAGACATTTTTTTCTACACCTTTTGAACACCCTCATTAAATACGTGTCATTAAGGAGAGCAAAAGACAGCCAGTTTGAAGTTCCAGGATACACACACACACACACACACACACACACACACACACACACACACAGTCAGCAACACAAGTCTGATCCCATTAACTCAGCTAAATCACCACCAGTATGTAGGGGTCTAGTAGGGTTTCTTAAGTATGTCCTATCTATCTACCTGTCTTACCTGCTTCCCTTGAACACTTGTCTCTCACCTGCCTGCTATCTACCTGTCTTACCTGCCCCTCCTCAACTTATATCTCTCATCAATGTCTTACCTGTATACCTCTTTAGCTCCTTTCTTCCTCTTGAACATCCTCTTACCTATCTTACCTATCTCTCACCTGTCTCCTGTTTCCCCCCATGCACACCTGTCTTGTTAATTGTCGGTATTGAGGACTTGTCTGTTAGGGGTGGGTGATTAAAGGGTTACATGAGTCATACTGGTACTCCTCCTCCTTCTCCTCTCATAACAGGTATTATAGGTGTCACACTTAGATAATTAGCAGCTTCCTTCGTTGAATCCACAAACAGTTATCTTATATATCTAACTAGTAATAGCCCCGGAAACATTATGTAGTGCGAATGAACAGAAGATATTGAGAGTAATTGTTGTTTTACTTTTATAATTCATTCGTTTATTTGTTTATTTGTTATTTTTTTCATTCACCAATACAATAATGATAATAATAATACCAATAAACACCCGGAGACATGTAGATCAAAATATAAACACACAAAAACACGTATAACCCGTAGAAGGAGGAGGCAAGGATGTGCAGTACATTACAACAGTTAATGCCAGAGAGGCCTTGGTTTGCCATAATGGGAGTGGTGCAGGTGACGCCCGCTGGTAACGCGTGGTTTTGGCTAGAGAATGGAACAGGAATAGTGGAGGCAAGGCTGGGGAGTCTATAAGGAATTTGACTTTGATTGCTTTCGTGTTATGATTACGAAGCATTGTGAAGCGATTGAAGTGTTCTGAGTCAGGACTCTCTCTCTCTCTCTCTCTCTCTCTCTCTCTCTCTCTCTCTCTCTCTCTCTCTCTCTCTCTCTCTGTAATGTCAAAGGACTCGAGGTTTGACAATAAATAAGGTTATAAAATTTTCAACTTCGTTCTCCATCAGGTCAAGATATAATTATTCCGTAATTTTTTAGTTCACATTAAATAATTATTATATTTCTTCCTTATTTAAGTGAGAAGTGGCGTGACTGTAACAACAACAGCTACTACTACTAGTACTACTACTACTACTACTACTACTACTAATAGTAGTAGTAGTAGTAGTAATAATAATAATAATAATAATAATAATAATAATAATAATAATAATAATAACGATAATAATGGAAAGGCATAGTTTTCCGTTAAGTACCAAAATTTTCATATCAGTCTGTTACAAATTTAGTTCAGAAACACGTAGATCAACTCGAATAATGAAAATTATGAAAAAGAAATCCAGTTAAAAAACTGCCTGTTTCCTTTCTTTCTCCACATATCTATATCTATCTGTCTTTCTTTATATTTGTCTGTTTGGCTATTTATTTATCTGTCTTTATTTAGTTATTTACGTATCTATTTATCTATTGAGTTTGTTACTTCCTCACTCATTCAGTTATTATTTAGTTACCTACTTATTTTAATCTTACCGTATTTGGGTCAGAAAGTTGACCAGTCAGAAGCGCATTCAACCAGTCCTTCCAAAGCAGACATTTCGTCACTCCATAGTATTAATGTACGATGATTCATGTAACCTCACGTTGCCTATGCGCTTGGGAAAGATACTTGACGTCACGGCTTTCCGAACAGACCAATGGACGTCATGGAATAGTAAATATATAGTATGTGTTTGTTAACCATCTGTGGCAAACATTGAGAAGTGGCGTGGTTATTGATGCGGGATATTGCCACACACACACACACACACACACACACAAGCAGAAAGGAAAGGAGCGAGCCAGTTAAGTTAAAGCAGAGAGAGAGAGAGAGAGAGAGAGAGAGAGAGAGAGAGAGAGAGAGAGAGAGAGATTTTCTTACTTGTCACGCTTCCCTCCCTCCACCCTCTCTAACCTTTTTCCTTCCTATCACTCTCCCCTCTTTCCTCCTCTTATTCTCCCTCCCTCTCCCTCCTGCAGTTAAGGAAGGGGAGAGCAAGTCTTATCGGAACCTCTCTATCAAAGGAGACAGGGAATGCGACTCTCTCTCTCTCTCTCTCTCTCTCTCTCTCTCTCTCTCTCTCTCTCTCTCTCTCCTGCGCGTATGCAGTTACCTCATGCTGAAAATGAAAGCTAGGTTTAGGTTGCTAAGTGTGTGTGTGTGTGTGTGTGTGTGTAGTTATTATAACAACCTATACCTCCCCTCCCCCTCCTTCACTCTCATTATCAGACCTGGGGCTAGAGGGAAGCTGCCACACACACACACACACACACACACACACACACACACACACACACACGAGCATCCTACACATACTGCATATGGGCATGCTTAAAATAATGCATACACAAGCGTACATACATGACAAGTGGTTACACACACACACACACACACACACACACACACGAGCTTGTCATCAACCAGATAAAGTTGCAAGGTACCGCCATAATTCCAAGGGGGCGGCGGCGGTGGTGGTAGTGTAGAATTGAATACCATAACGACATCACATTGGGTTTCCAAAGACCTAATGACTCCCTGGGGTTATTAATGGCTGTTTGGATGTGTGTGTATGCGTACGTGTATGTGTGTGTGTATGACGCTGAGCAGTAGCAGTAGCCAACCACCTGCTTAAAGGGTCACTCGAAATGGCAACATAAAGTAGTCACATAGATGCCACTTCGCCCTTTTATCATCTTCACATTTTGTCGTCTTTCCGTGTGATGTTCCCCGTGCTTTAATGGCTCGTTTGACGCAGGTTGAAGTGGCGTGTACGTGGCATGATTTGCAAGGGTGTGGAAGGCACGTGGCGGCGGTAATGGAGGTGGTGGTGTGGTGGAGAGTCGCGGGGGAGAGGGGAGGTGGTGGTGGTGGTGGTGAAGACTGGAGGGGCGGGTTGGGCTAGCATTCGTTGGGTCAGTGTGAAGACAGCGGCGGCTGAGGAAGGACTACGCATTCCTCCCTGGGGATTTGACTAGAGGGAGGCACCGGGGGAGTTTACAGGCTGCTAGAGAGGGAGAACCGAGGATCAGTACTGACGACAAGCTCCCGAGGGATTCTCTCAGCGCCTTGCTTGGGATTATGTCACGCCTGTTTCGCTGTAACGAGGAATTACTGGTGGTTACGGGAGTGCAAATGATGTGGTCGGTGGCATTGCAATGAGTGTGGATGAGGTGGTGGTGGTGAGAGAGATATTGAACTGTGATAGTGGAAGCCAAGATACGTCTATTGATGTTCCCACGAGGCTTGATTGAGTGGGTGAAGCCCGGTGTGTGAGTGAGGGCTGCTCGCTCCCTGCTACCCTTCCCCTTGCCTCCACCCCTCCCTTCACACATACACACACACACACACAGACACAGACACACCTGGCGGACCCTCCTCGCGCCTGCCACGCCCATGGACACAAGCCCACGGGATTAAAACACAGCTAGGCGGTGTACTGTCCTAAAGGGGAGCCTGAGCTGGTGAGGGCCGCGTGTGGAGGCCCTGCCGGCGATAGCAACAGGTGGTGGCAGCGGCAAGGGCGGGACAGATGGTGGCGCGGCACGCCACCCTCTTGCAGCCACCAGGAGCAGCAGCAGCAGCCACGCCGTACCCGTCGCCACCATGTCGCTCAGATTCAAATCCCTCTTCCGTAGGATGTCCAAGGACCACGGCGGTGCGGGCAGCCACCACCAAGGGTCCAAGGGCTCCTCCGCCTCTGCTGCCGGTGTCCCAGGGGAAAAGGGCACCGGCAAGAAGGGCGCCGCGGGGCAGGACATGCAACCCCTGCCCACGCTGAAGGAGGAGAAGAAAACACAATCCACATCCAAAGGGAAGAAGATGGATGCTAAGGGGAAGGAGAACGCCGCCCCGCCAGCCTCCAAGGGGCCTGAGGCTGCTCCCGCTGCTGCCCCAGCCCCAGTTCCAGTCCCCGCCCCCGTTCCCGCCCCCGCCACATTCCCGGAGAAGGCCCATCTGGAGAAGACCATCTCGGACCTGGTGAGGAATTCCGAGTCTAAGAAGCAGGAGATTGCAGCGCTTAAGATGGAGATCAACAGACTCAAGGTAGGGAAGCTCGGGCCTCTGTCATCTGTCACGTTCATCTCCTCTCCTCTCCTCTCCTCTCCTCTCCTCTCCTCTCCTCTCCTTTCCTTTCCTTTCCTTTCCTTTCCTTCCTTTCCTCTCCTCTCCTCTCCTCTCCTCTCCTCTCCTCTCCTCCCGTCCTCATTCCTCTCCTCTCCTCTCTTCCTCCTTCCTTTCTCCTCTCCTCGCCTTCTCCCTTCTTCCACTACATTCCTTCATACTTCCACTTTGTCCTTTCCTTCCTCCAACATTCTGCTTTCTTTCCTCATTACCCCCTCTCCTGTCTTCATACAGTCTTCTCTTGTAATTCTCCCTGCCTTCCTATTGCCCTCTCCTTTCCTTTACAATTTACCCTTGCATTCCCTTGCTCCTTCCTCAACCCCCATCCTCCTCCCCCTCCCTCCTTCCTTCCCTCCTTCCCGCCCTCCCTCTCGACCTCACTGCACCTGCATCTCCTCACACACCCACACACCTGCATCTCCCAAACGCACTCCTTCCGCCCTCCCTCTCTCCTCTCTCCTCTCCTTTCTGCACGTGTTACCTGCATCACCTGTCCATCTTTCATCTGTCGTGCTTCTGTATTGCCACTTCTCTAATCTCTTATCAGATTTAAATGCTATCTGTTACACTCTCAGCCTCATTATCTTTTCCTTGTTCCATAAACCTTACTGTTTGTTTAATTGGTTTTCATGTTTTTTTTTTTTCATTTACTTTCCTAATTGATCTATAGCCTTCCAATTATTAACTTTATTATTTGTTGTTGTATATTTACCTGTATTCTCAAATGTCAGGTAAGTTGTGTGAGTTACCTATATATTTTATCACTTATAAACACCTGCCTTCAATTTACGCCTGTCCTAATAAAAGAATTCATGTATAGTACTGTACATGTGAGCAGTGTGTGTGTGTGTGTGTGTGTGTGTGTGTGTGTGTGTGTGTGTGTGTGTGTGTGTGTGTGTGTGTGTGAACCTTAATTTTTTTGCAGTTTGGTAGGTCTGGAAAGGGAGGGAGGGAGGGAGGGAGGGAGGGTAGTGTTTGTATGGAGGGTGGACTGTATGGTGGGCTTAAGGGAGAGTGGGGGCCAGGGGAGGGAGAGAGTACGTGTTATTGTTTATATTGAGGGGAATGGGAGAGTGGGGGGGGGATGGGATGGGATGGGTGGTTGAGATTAATATGAAGGGGGGATAAGTCAAATTAAAGAGGAGAATTGACGAGGGAGATGAAGGGCGGGAGGAGGAGGAGGAAACGTCGCTCGTTAAGCTGCGATTGGAGTAGTAGTAGTAATAGTAGTTGTTGTTGTTATTGTATTTCTTTCCCCAGTTAACCTTTTAATTCTCCCTCTA
The DNA here is from genome assembly GCF_035594125.1 of Scylla paramamosain. Lineage (NCBI taxonomy): Eukaryota > Metazoa > Arthropoda > Malacostraca > Decapoda > Portunidae > Scylla > Scylla paramamosain. The sequence goes on from NC_087169.1 coordinate 11,892,642, forward strand.
CACTCTTCCTTCTTTCCTCCTGTCTCTTCTCCTTCCCTTTCCTCATTTACTTCTCATTTACTTATTTTCTTTCCTCTTCCTCCTCTTACCTCATTGTTCTCATTTTCTCTCTCTCTCTCTCTCTCTCTCTCTCTCTCTCTCTCTCTCTCTCTCTCTCTCTCTCTCTCTCTCTCTCTCTCTCTCTCTCTCTCTCTCTCTCTCCCCTTTTTCCCCTCTACTGTGTGTGTGTGTGTGTGTGTGTGTGTGTGTGTGTGTGTGTGTGTGTGTGTGTGTTTGTGTCTGTGTGTGTGCACGACTTGTTAATTAACGTTATTATAAGTTATTCTTTAATTATGTATGTTTATTATAATTAAAGTGGTTGTTTATGTATGCACGAGAGAGAGAGAGAGAGAGAGAGAGAGAGAGAGAGAGAGAGAGAGAGAGAGAGTAAACAAACATCAACCATATATTGACTCTTCATAAGCTTCAATAATCAGTAAGAGGAGGGAGAGGGTGGGAGGAGGAATAAAGGAATGAGGGAGAGGCAAGCAAAAAAAAAAAAAAACGAAGGGAGGGAGAGGGGGAAAATGAGAGGGACAGGGAGGGATATTAACTCTTATCAACATACTTTCCCTCTTTCCCTCTCTTCTCTCCCTTCCATTATTCGTCTCCCTCTCCTTCCTCCCCCTTCTCTCGCCCCTCCTCTCTTTCCTTCCTGTTCGTTTCCCTTTCCTTTCCCATCTCTTTCGTTCTGTTTGTGTTTTTCTTTTTTTTTCGTCTTTTCCCCTTCTCTTCTCCCTTCATTATCGTCCATTTCTCCTGTTTATGTTTTTTTTTCTTATATCTCCATTTTCCTGTTATTCTCTCTGTCCACCGCTTTTATTTCTCCTTCCCCTTTCCTTTTTCCTCCCTTCTCCCTTTCCTTCTCTTCCTTTGCTTTTTTTTTTCGCTTTTTACTTCTCTCCTTCACCCTATTCTTCTTCTTACTCCCTCTTCCCCGTCCTCCCCCTGTTTCCCTCTCCTCCCATTCCCCTCCCCGGAAAATGGGCCTCTGGGGCGTAATAGGGAAGGGGAATGGGTGCTCTGGTGATGTTGGAGGATGCCTTGTGAGAGGAGGAGGAGGAGGAGGAGGAGGAGGAGGAGGAGGAGGTCATGGTGGTGGTGGTGGTGGTGGTGGTGGAGGAGGAGAGCAATTGTGTGATGAAGGCAAATTGGAAGAAATTGTGGAGTTGTTTTTGTATTTTTTTTATTAAACTTTAACTGTTATCATAGTTTCTTTTTGTCTCGTTTTTTTTTATTGTGTCTTCTTTGTGTATTTATTTTTTTTATTGTTTTAACGTATTGTGCGTTATGTTTTGTTTTATTCTTTATTTTTTTGCTTTTTTTGTGGAATTTCAACACAATGGTCACTTTCCTTCCTCATTGTTTGAATTTTTTCATGTATATATTTTTTCATTCATTCTTTCTTCCTTCAGTATTTTACTTGCCTTCCTTAATTTTTATCCGCTTCCCTTCCTCCTTCACTCCCCTCCCCATCCCTCCCTCCTTCATTCCCCTCCCCTTCCCTCCCCTTCTTTCTTTCATTCGTTCATTCCTTCCTTTCAGTCTTTCAGCTTTTCATGTATATATTTTTTATCTTCCTCTTTTTTTCTTCCATCCTTTCCTTCCTTCATTCATTCTTTCAACCTTTCACTTACTCATATACTTTCCTTATCTCCGTCCAGTACTTGTCAACACACACACACACACACACACACACACACACACACACACACACACACACACACACACACACACACACACACACAAAAGGCCCAAACGCACACAGGTACACACATGAACCGCGTATCAGATGATGGGGAGATGAGGCTGCCGTGTGGACGTGACCCGTGGGGGGGAGGGGGGAGGGGGTGGTGGTAGGTGGGGTGCTCTCTCTCTCTCTCTCTCTCTCTCTCTCTCTCTCTCTCTCTCTCTCTCTCTCTCTCTCTCTCTCTCTCTCTCTCTCTCTCTCTCTCTCTCTCTGTAGTTTAGTTATCATCTATATCATCATTTTTGTCATTTTCTTTTTTTTTTCAGTCTTTGTGATCTTAATTCCCTGCTCCTGAGTTGTGGTGGTGGTGGTGGTAGTAGTAGTAGTAGTAGTAGTAGTAGTAGTGGTAGTGGTAGTGGTGATTCTGCTACTACTACTACTACTATTACCATCACCACCACCACCTACTCGTACAACTCCTATACTCCTACAGCTACTTCCTCAACCATTATTTTATTGTCATAACAGTTGTGGTAATTGGATGAGTCAGTCTCTCTCTCTCTCTCTCTCTCTCTCTCTCTCTCTCTCTCTCTCTCTCTCTCTCTCTCTCTCTCTCTCTCTCTCTCTCTCTCTCTCTCTCTCTCTTGTATCAGCTTGCCGGGTTTTTTCTCTCGTGAAGGATACACTTACAAACCGTGGTGTGCAGGTGTACACGTCAAGACAAAGTGGCCATCTATTCATTCGTCTTATCACTGAGACGTCACTGTTTTCTTCTTTTATTTGCCATATTTTCTTCTGTCTTTATTTATCACTTTTTTTATCTGTTTAATTCTTTTTTTTTTTTTGTTCTTTTTACAATAACGTTTACTTAGTATACACTATCTCTATATTATAAACATGAATTTACATTTGACAACAAAAGTTGACAGCTCTCCTCCGGCAAGGCGATCACTTGCGTTTGACGATGCAGACGGAAAAAGACGACGGAAAGAGACAAAAGCTGACGGAAACCAGAGATGACAGAAAATGTGCAAGTGTGATGCCGGCTTTATCTTATTTTCCTGTTCCTTCTTTATTTATCACTGATTTCTTCTTATTTTCCATATTTTCTTGTTTCGTCTTGATTTATCACAAAATTATTACTGTTTTCTTTTCTATTTACCTTCTTGTCTTGTTTCATCTTTATTTATCACAGAGGTGTCACTGTTTTCTAACCTAACTGAACCTAATCTTACCAAACCTCACCTAACTTAGCTTAACATTACCTCACCTCACCTTGCTTCACCTCACCTCACCTATCCCCCTATATCAAGGTGAATATCCTTGTGTTATCTACCTATACCTGCTATCTACCTGGCCATCCAATCAAGTCTTTCCCATTTTTTACGACCACATAAAGTGAGGGAGTGTGAAAGGCGGCGGTGGTGTGGGGTCTCTCTCTCTCTCTCTCTCTCTCTCTCTCTCTCTCTCTCTCTCTCTCTCTCGTGGGGTGGGCGTTCCTAGGGTGTCCGGGAGTGGGGGGGGTGATTTATAGGCATAGGCTGGGGTGAATGGGCAAGGGGGGTGAGCGTGTAGGCCTACTAGGTGAGGGGGGAGTTAATGGGTGATGGGTGAAGGGGGGAGGAACGGAAAAAGGGAGAGAGAAGTATATTTTTGTTTTTATTACATTTTTCAGATTTTTGTCACGGCGTGGATGCTTTGGTGTTGTCAGAGAGAGAGAGAGAGAGAGAGAGAGAGAGAGAGAGAGAGAGAGAGAGAGAGAGAGAGGATCAAGTAGAAGGCCGTGGTTTGTTTTTTACTCTTTTCAGCATCCTCTTCTCTTTCTCTCTCATTCTCCCCTTCCCTCCTCTTCCCTCTCCTTCCCTCCCCCTCCCTCCCTCTCTTCTCACTTCCCCTTCTTTAGCCCTTTACACATCATCGCCACTTCGACTCCTCCTCCTCCTCCTCCTCCTCCTCCTCCTCCTCCTCCTCCTCCTCCTCCTCCTCCTCCTCCTCCTCCTCCTCCTGTCCTTTACCTACCTCCTCTCCTGCCGTTTTTCCTCCCCTCCTTCCTTCCCTTTACAATCAATTTTCCCTATCCAGTTTTCCCTCCTCCTCCTCCTCCTCCTCCTCCTCCTACTCCTCCTCCTCCTCCTCCTTTAAGTATGATTAAATTAAGATTTTCTTTTCTTTTTCTCTTTTTTCGTTATTTTTTTTATTTATTTTTCTATTTTTTATTTATTTATTTATTTATTTATTTATTTATTTTTAGGGAGACGAGTATCTTTCCTACACACACACACACACACACACACACACACACACACACACACACACACACACGGGCAGGTGTCTGCGTGTTGCCGTGGGCGGGATGGAGGCGTAAGCTTGTAGTATCTAAGTATATAAAAAGGGGGATGTAGGACGGTGGGCGTAGAGAGAGAGAGAGAGAGAGAGAGAGAGAGAGAGAGAGAATTTTTGCTATCTTCACCTTCGCCCACATGCACCTCCATGGTTCCTCCTCCTCCTCCTCCTCCTCCTCCTCAAGCTGTGCCCACAATCCTCCTCCACTTCCCTTTTCTCTCCTCGACAACAAACACCACCTTGGCTAACCATACACACACACACACACACACACACACACACACACACACACACACACACACACACACACACACACACACACACACACACACACACAACAGTAACTACAAAAACTACTACTTTTCCCTCCCATAATTGTTGTACACTTTCTCTGCCACTTACCTAATTGCAATCTGCTGTCTACTGCCTAATGTTGGTGCCTTCTCTTTCTTGTCTTTCTTCTACCTGCCTCTCCATACACGTTGCATCTTTACACCTTTACCTGCATACTGCCATCTACCTGATTAGTGCATGCTGACCACCTACTTGTTTATTCTATTACTACCGCTATTAATACTTTTTCCTTTTCTTTTCTATTTTTTTTTCTTCTTCTTCTTCTTCTCTACAACATCAACTACTACTACTACTACTACTACTACTACTACTATAAAACAACAACAACAACAACAACAACTACTACTACTACTACTACTACTACTACTACTACTACTACTACTACTACTACTACTACTACTACTACTACTACTACTACTACCACCACCACCACCACCACCATCACCCTCGCCTCTTCCACCCAGCCAGTGACTCACGCACCACCCACTTATCCACTCACGTACTCTTTGTCACGTCCAGGCTTCCCATTCACGGGTGGACATCGTGAATTAATCTGCTCAGGGTATTTTGTAACCCGAAGCTCCTGCAGTGTTCATGGCTTTGTCTTGTGTGCGTGAAAGAGAGAGAGAGAGAGAGAGAGAGAGAGAGAGAGAGAGAGAGAGAGAGAGAGAGAGAGAGAGAGAGAGAGAGAGAGAGAGAGAGAGAGAGAGAGAGAGAGAGAGCAGAAACCTTTCGTCACGTTTACATAGTGAGAAAGAGCGGGTGTTTGTTACCTACTTAACCTTGCTTTACCTTACCGTACCTTATAACCTCAGGACCTTGTAACTTTACCTTAGCTTACCATACGTAACCTAACCTAACTTCAGCTTACCATACGTAACCTAACCTTACCTAACCTTACCTAACCTGCCAGCCTACTTTGTTGTGGTCCTAGTATACGGAGAAGTGAGAGAGAGAGAGAGAGAGAGAGAGAGAGAGAGAGAGAGAGAGAGAGAGAGAGAGAGAGAGAGAGAGTAGTGTTGACATAGGAAGATAAGGTAAGGAGGGGTGAAGGGAGAAAAGGATGGGAAGGAAAGGAGGCAAACATTTGCAGGTGTGGGGAGGAATCCACCTGCTTCCTGGTTAATTAAGGGAGCCAGGTGTGTCTGAACGAATGGAGAGGAATGCTAAGAGGCAAATAGAGAAACAAACACACACAAGTATCGTATGTACAGGTGAAATTGTGAGAAACTGAAGGCGGATTTTTGAAGTGGATATAATAAAGCAAAAAGAAAAAAATAGTAAATAAACAAACAAATGGATGATGTTTTGAGTAAGAACAATGGTGAAGATGAAAAGAATAGATGAAGACAATAAAATCGTGTCCTTTGTCCTCATAAAATCAAGGTTCTGATAAATCTTAGCGGAAATTAAAGTTTAGGGAAGAAAAAAGAAAAAAAAATGGAATGTAAAGGAGTAGGGACAAACTGAAGGAAGACAAGTCATACATAGAAACAGTTATCAGTCAAGTTACAGATGAAGAGAGACGAAACACAGAAACGAAGACAAACAAGCACGTACGAAGGGAAAGAAAACAAGATATGAAAATAGTATGAAAATATATAAAAGTAAGACATTTAGAAAAAAAAAACAATTTAAAGAAAAATATTTGACGTGAGAGATACACAAACACTTAAAAGAAAGGTAAATTTGTGCTTCAGCAGGTGTGATTAAAGGTGAGAAAAGGAGATAGAAAAAAAGTGTTTTCGCCTAGCCAGGTAACAAGTGAAGGCTTACTAGTGAAAACGGCATGGAAAGTGAGGACGAATTATATAAGCGAGTGATTATGCATTGGGGATGGCGATAGAGCGATTAAGGGTGTGGGAGGGGCGGAGGTGATAAGATAGGCGCACATTTGCTTACGCTTTACACGGGAACTGGTTTACATAAATGCCATTGGCTGTGTGTAGGCAGGTGAGCTTATCCCAATTAGTGTTAGGTTACCTGAGTGTGTAGGCGACGCGGGGTACTGGCGCTCACACACACACACACACACACACACACACACACACACACACACACACACACACACACACACACACACACACACACACACACACACACACACACACACCTGGGCCATAGGAAGGTGGTCAGATAGGTGAAAATATGGAATTTGTTTATTGTTTTGTTTTTATTTGAAAAAAACGTTGTTGTTGTTGTTGTTGTTGTTGTTGTTGTTCTTCTTCTTCTTCTTCTTCTTCTTCTTCTTCTTCTTCTTCTTCTTCTTCTTCTTCTTCTTCTTCTTCTTCTTCTTCTTCTTCTTCTTCTTCTTCTTCTTCTTCTTCTTCTTCTTCTTCTTCTTCTTCTTCTTCTTCTTCTTCTTCTTCTTCTTATTATTATTATTATTATTATTATTATTATTATTATGTTCTATTTGGTTATCGTAAGATGAGGGAATACAATATTGTGTGTTTAGTTACTCATTTATTTATTCATTTATTTATTTGTGCTTCATGTTGCAAGAGATAGTGGTAGTGGTGGTGGTGGTAGTTGTGGTGATGGTAGTAACAGGTGTGTTTTGACAGGTTTATGATGATGTGGTGGTGGTAGCAATCAGTAATCAGTGCTTTATCTATTAATTTATTGTGTGTGTGTGTGTGTGTGTGTGTGTGTGTGTGTGTGTGTGTGTGTGTGTGTGTGTGTGTGTGTGTGTGTGTGTGTGTTATCGCCAGTCACCTGTCTTATTGTGTAGGCTTTTTTTCTTTTTATGATGTATGACAAGGTCTCTCTCTCTCTCTCTCTCTCTCTCTCTCTCTCTCTCTCTCTCTCTCTCTCTCTCTCTCTCTCTCTCTCTCTCTCTCTCTCTCTCTTAAAAAAGAAGATGTTTTAAGAAGATGAGAAAATTTGTGTGTGCAAGTGGAGGGAGGAGAGTCGTGGCAAGAGAAATAGAAGGAAGGAGGGAGGAGGAGGAGGAGGAGGAGGAGGAGGAGGAGGAGGAGAAAAGGGTGTAGGAACTGGTCTTCTCCACGCTCTGTCTGTTTCAGTTAGGTGTAGAAAAGAAGGAAGTAAGGGAAGGGAAGGAAGGAGGAAGGGAGGGCGGGAGGTGTGAAGAGGGGAGGGAGGGAGGGAGAGAGAGAGAGAGAGAGAGAGAGAGAGAGAGAGAGAGAGAGAGAGAGAGAGAGAGAGAGAGAGAGAAAGGAGGCAAAAAAAAAGGAAGTAAAACCATTAATGATGAAAGCAAACACACACACACACACACACACACACACACACACACACACACACACACACACACACACACACACACACACCCAGAGAGAGAGAGAGAGAGAGAGAGAGAGAGAGAGAGAGAGAGAGAGAGAGAGAGAGAGAGAGAGAGAGAGAGAGAGAGAGAGAGTGAGTAAAACATAAAATCAATACATTTCATTAATAATTAAATGTCACGTTGGTTAATGGTTGCAAGAGGGGAGAGAGAGAGAGAGAGAGAGAGAGAGAGAGAGAGAGAGAGAGAGAGAGAGAGAGAGAGAGAGAGAGAGAGAGAGAATGGTCAGGTGAGGGAGATAAGGGGATGGAGAGTGACAGTTCGGAGAGAGAGAGAGAGAGAGAGAGAGAGAGAGAGAGAGAGAGAGAGAGAGAGAGAGAGAGAGAGAGAGGGAGAGAGAGAGCGTCCAGTTATAGTCAGTCTTTATGCAAACTCACTCCAATTTAATATCCAGACTGGCAGGTGTGTGCCTTAGAGACCTTGATGAAGCGCAGGTAAACACGTCTACCCCTTACACCTCTGCACCCTCCCACACCTTAACTCACTCTTACCCTCCCCTGCTTCCCTTTACGCTCCCTTACCTGCCTTTTGAGCCTCACCCCTGCACTGGTAGACGTAAGCTAAAGGGGAGGTTTCATAAAGGTTGGTTCGGTTTGGTTAGTTTAGGTTCGGTTTGGTTTGGTTAGGTTTGGTTAGGTTTCAGTGGGTTAGGTTTGCTTAGGTTAGGTTAGGTTAGGTTGGGTTTGGTTTGCTTAAGTTTGGGTAGGTTAGGTTAGTTTACGTAAGGTGAGTTAAAGAAAGATAATGTTATGTTTGGTTAGATTAGGTTAGGTAAGGTTAGGTAAGGTTAGTTAAGGTAAGGTAAGATAAAGGTAAGCTACTTATGTTAGGTTGGGTAAGTCAAGTTTATATAGGTCCCTTACCTAACGTACAACACCGTGGCTTGCTCTCTTCTGTCCCCCTCCTCTTCATCTCCCCTCGATTAATAATTTTCCCGCTATTCATCTTTCCCCCTTTTAATTTTTTTTTTCCATCAATTCCTTCTTTGTTTATTACTTAAGTGAGTTTTACGTGCTTTGTTTCCTCCAATTTTCGTCTCTCTCTCTCTCTCTCTCTCTCTCTCTCTCTCTCTCTCTCTCTCTCTCTCTCTCTCTCTCTCTCTCTCTCTCTCTCTCTCTCTCTCTCTCTCTCTCTCTCTTTTCTTCATCTTTCCAGTCGTCCCCTCCTCTTCTTTCCTTCCAGTTTATCCTTCTTTCTCTCTCGTCCTCTTTCCTCCTACCTCTTTCCACTCATCCATACCTCCCTCCTTCCCTTCTGTTTTACCTTCCCTCCCTCCTTTCCTTCCCTTTTTCCCCCTTTCCTGGCCTCTCCTCCCCTCCACCGGCCTCACCTCTCCCTCATTCCCCTCTCCTCTCCCTTTATCATGCCTCCACTTAACGTGATTGGGAAGGGAAGTGCTAATTAGAGAGAGAGAGAGAGAGAGAGAGAGAGAGAGAGAGAGAGAGAGAGAGAGAGAGAGAGAGAGATTCGGCCTTGATTAGATTAGGTAAACCACATTTTTTGTTTGTTTACCTTTTTTTTTTCTGTTGGCATTTTATATAATGTTTGTTACGAGTAAAATCCCCTGCGTCTCTCTCTCTCTCTCTCTCTCTCTCTCTCTCTCTCTCTCTCTCTCTCTCTCTCTCTCCCCCCCCCTTTTTTTCCCTTTTCTTCCATCTTCATTTAAATTTTCTCTTCCATCGTATTCTTCCCCATTATTCTGGGTTTTATCACACACTTCCCTCTTTGCCTCCTTATTCTCCCCTCCTTCATCATCCCCTCAGGTCTTCCATCACTCCTCCTCCTCCTCCTCCTCCTCCTCCTCCTCCTCCTCCTCCTCCTCCTCCTCCTCCTCCTCCTCCTCCACTTCTCTCGTGGCTCAAATCACCACCTGCTTGTTGTCTCTTCTTTCTTCTTTTTTTTTTTCCTTCGTTCTTTTCTTTCTTCCTTGATCTCAAATGTCTGCATCTTGTAAGTATATGTTTCCTTTGTGAATTGAGCTCCTCCTCCTCTTCTTCTTCCTCTTCCTATTCTCCTCCTGTTTTTCTTCTTTATTCGTTATCATTAAGTATTTCTGTCTTAGTGTTGTTCTTCATATCTTATTTTTCAGCTGTTATAATTTATTTTTCTTGTTTTGCCTTATTCTTCATTCTCTTTTCTCTTGTCAACTGGTATTTTCTTTTGTCTTTACCGCTACCACCTCTCCCTCTCACCACCACCACCACCTCCTCCTCCTCCTCCTCCTCATCCTCCTCCTCCTCCTCCTCCTCCTCCTCCTCCTCCTCCTCCTCCTCCTCCTCCTCCTCCTCCTCCTCCTCATAATCCACACACGCATCAGACGTCCAATCCAAGGCAGTCATTTGGTAAGCCAGGTGGAGCTGTGTTACCTATACCTGTGCATACCTGTGTCTCTCTCCTGCTTACATAAGTTATCGCCGCTCATCACATGCAGTGTTTCACCAACGAAGCCCGTACGTCATTGGCCTTTATTTTGAAACGCACCACTCCACTATATTCGTAAGGTTAATTGAAGTTACACGGGTTTTTAAGTGTGTTTTTATGGTTCTAGTGACAGATTGATAAGCTTTCTACATTATTAACTGGAGAAGCACTCATGAGGATCCGACTAATCTTCTGTGTGGCCTCTGAAAATAGTCGTGATGAGGGAGCAAAGTGTTTCAGTATACGGGCCATTGTTTGTAAGGGTTTGGTGTCTTGTGTGTTGTTTTGTTTGTTGTTGGTGTGCTTATTTTTAGACCGATTATTATTTTCTCCTGTTTCGGTGTTTTTTTTTTCCTTTATCGTGTTTTTCTTGGTGATTTGGTCTCCTGTTTATGTTTTTGTGGTTATTTTTAGGGAGATTTTTCTTCATCTCTACATTTCCTATTGTTTTGGTGTGTTAGATTTTGGTTGTTTTATTTATGCTCCCACTGAATTTTTCTTCACTTTATTACGTGTATGTATATTTTTCTTCATCTTTTTCTTCTTCTGTTTCTTTTTTAATTTTTACTTTTCTCTTATGAAATAGCTTTTCTTCTTCGTCGTCGCCGCCTCCGCCGCCGCCGCCTTTCCTTTTTTACTCCCACTAGCAGGTCTACTGATGTTTATTCGTTCCATGTGTCCCTCCTCCTCCTCCTCCTCCTCCTCCTCCTCCTCCTCCTCCTCCTCCTCCTCCCTGTCATCTTCGTCACCGCCGCCTCCTTCCTTGTTGAAATTCCCTCCAGGTCCTTCAGTCGACGCCTTGCATTTTCTGCCTCCACACCTCACAAAAAAGAAAAATAGTGAAAAAAA
>NC_087169.1:11908641-11916141 GCF_035594125.1 Scylla paramamosain
TCTCTCTCTCTCTCTCTCTCTCTCTCTCTCTCTCTCTCTCTCTCTCTCTCTCTCTCTCTCTCTCTCTCTCGACTCGTGACGCAGGAGCTGAGTCACGCTTCAGAGAGAGAGAGAGAGAGAGAGAGAGAGAGAGAGAGAGAGAGAAGGGGGGAAGGGAGAGGTGGGTTGTTTGAGCAAAGAATTATTTGGTTCCTAGTAATGATTATGACTCTCTCTCTCTCTCTCTCTCTCTCTCTCTCTCTCTCTCTCTCTCTCTCTCTCTCTCTCTCTCTCTCTCTCTCTCTCTCTCTCACTAAGCTCAAAATAAACAGTTAAGTCATCCTTGTCAGAACTAAATCGTGTGTGTGTGTGTGTGTGTGTGTGTGTGTGTGTGTGTGTGTGTGTGTGTGTGTGTGTGTGTGTGTGTGTGTGTGTACAAGGTTACCTACATTTAATAGCGTCGTCATTAGCCTTTGTAATTATCTTATTTATTTTCTTTTGCTGTTTTTTTTATATTAATTTATTCACATATTTATTTAGTGATTTATTCATCGTGTTCTTTGATTTGTTTCCTTTTCTTCTCATTCTTCCTTCATTTCATTATCATTCCTCTTCTTTATTCTTTCCTGAATATTTTGTATGAGTTAGTAAGTCTCTCTCTCTCTCTCTCTCTCTCTCTCTCTCTCTCTCTCTCTCTCTCTCTCTCTCTCTCTCTCTCTCTCTCTCTCTCTCTCTCTCTCTCTCTCTCTCTCTCTCTCTCTCTCTCTCTCTTGAATGAGGTCACGAAAATCTTCTCCTCCTCCTCCTCCTCCTCCTCCTCCTCCTCCTCCTCCTCCTCCTCCTCCTCCTCCTCCTCCTCCTCCTCCTCCGCCACTTCCTTTTCTTCCAGCAAGTTATTTGTATTTGTGCTTCCTTCGTCACGTGTGTGTGTGTGTGTGTGTGTGTGTGTGTGTGTGTGTGTGTGTGTGTGTGTGTGTGTGTGTGTTGCGGTCGTCAAGAGGTGTCTGAGATCACTGGGTCAGGAAGAACTCCTCACTGTCTTCTTTTTCCTCCTCCTCCTCCTCCTCCTCCTCCTCCTCCTCCTCCTCCTCCTCCTCCTCCTCCTCCTCCTCCTCCTCCTCCATCTATTTCATATTTAAACCAAAAGAGAAAACATGATTCATCGTATTTCGCTTCCTCCTCCTCCTCCTCTTATTTTTTATTCTTTCTTTCTTTATTTTTTATCTTTTTCATGCATCTGTGCTAAAAGAGAAAACATGAATCATCTTTTCTTCTTCTTCTTCTTCTTCTTCTTCTTCTTCTTCTTCTTCTTCTTCTTCTTCTTCTTCTTCTTCTTCTTCTTCTTCTTCTTCTTCTTCTTCTTCTTCTTCTTCTTCTTCTTCTTCTTCTTCTTCTTCTTCTTCTTCTTCTTCTTCTTCTTCTTCTTCTTCTTCTTCTTCTTCTCCTCCTCCAGCACCTTGCCTTATTTCTCGTCTCATTCTATTTACCTGTCCATTACCGTATTTAACTAAGGCAGGTGAGACAGGTGTGGTCAACTGGGGTAAGGAAAAGAGATTAGGGAAGAACTGCACGTGATTTATACTGATTAGCCAAATAAGGACTGAATAGGTACTGTGTGTGTGTGTGTGTGTGTGTGTGTGTGTGTGTGTGTGTGTGTGTTTGTTTGTTTATATAGCAGGTGTAGTTACAAAATCGTGGGTACCAGAAGGTCATTCGTGAGTGGGTACACACACACACACACACACACACACACACACACACACACACACACACACACACACACACACACACACACACACACACACACACAACATAAACCTCGTGCTATTTTCTTTACTGCTTTTGTACTTTTTTATGAGGGGTTTTATGAGAGAACTTCCCCTTAGTTACGTGTACTTCCCCTCTCCCTCTCTACTACCACTACTACTCCTATTTCTACCAGGACCACTACTAAATTGTTTTCTTCGTGAAGGCATGGCTAGTTTGCTCCACGACTACTATTACCACCACCACCACAACTACTACTACTACTACTACTACTACTACTACTACTACTACTACTACTACTACTACTACTACTACTACTTCAGCTACTACTACTACTGCTACTATTACTACTCCCACTATACTACTACTACTACTACTACTACTACTACTGAGGTACGGGCAAGCCTCAAAGTATGGGAAATAGGTTGGGAAAGTAGGAGGGATGTGTGGAGAGTTAACAAAGGTGGAATGGAAGAATGGAGGAAGAGGAGGAGGAGGAAGAGGAAGAGGAGGTTGGGTTGAGCACTTTTTGATGCACGACCGTCATTCTTACGTGCTTTTGGGGACGTTGTGTGTGTGTGTGTGTGTGTGTGTGTGTGTGTGTGTGTGTGTGTGTGTGTGTGTGTGTGTGTGTGTGTGTGGAGGAAGCAGAGGGAGGTGGACAGGGTTAAGACCAGTTCCTCCTCCCCTGAAACAAGAGATGTGAAAGCCATGTGTCTTCGTGAGAAACGAGAGAGAGAGAGAGAGAGAGAGAGAGAGAGAGAGAGAGAGAGAGAGAGAGAGAGAGAGAGAGAGAGAGAGAGAGAGAGAGAGAGAGAGAGAGAGAGAGAAAACACGACTGATTTTAGACTAACAGCACCTTCACGACCTCTTCCTCCTCCTCCTCCTCCTCCTCCTCCTCCTCCTCCTCCTCCTCCTCCTCCTCCTCCTCCTCCTCCTCCTCCTCACTTTCTTCTACGCCCATGTTTCTGGTTCGCTGGAAACTGGCATTAACCTTCCGCGGTGGAGGGAGACGAATGGTGATGGTGGAGGTAGTGGAGGAGGAGGAGCAGGAGACAAAGAAAGAAGAGGGGTGATGAAATTTGAGTAGTAGACAAATTGGTGGATAGCAGTTTTAGATAGTAGTAGTAGTAGTAGTAGTAGTAGTAGTTGTAGTAAGAGGAGGAAGAGGAGAAATAGTAGAATAAATAATGCTTGAGGGAGTTAGAGAGAGAGAGAGAGAGAGAGAGAGAGAGAGAGAGAGAGAGAGAGAGAGAGAGAGAGTGCCAATGAGGTGAAGAGGTCAAAAAGAGTCATCCACCTTTTGTTGATCCACCTTGACCTCACACACACACACACACACACACACACACACACACACATACGTGAGTACAGGAGGGTGGCGAGGCTTGCATGAAATGTCTCCTCGTCCCTCTGTGGTTGACGCGCTAAGCTTCCTGTGTTGGGGAGGCGCGGCTGGGTAGTGGGTGGTGGTGGTGGTGGTGGTGGTGGTGATGGTGTTGGTGTGTTGGAAATGACATCGTGGTTTTCTTACTGGGTGGAGAGAGAGAGAGAGAGAGAGAGAGAGAGAGAGAGAGAGAGAGAGAGAGAGAGAGAGAGAGAGAGAGAGAGAGAGAGAGAATGATTTATAAGGGTGTGAGTGATGAAGGATTGGAATGAGGAGGAGGAGGAGGAGGAGGAAGAGGAAGAAGAGGAGGCAGTGGTGGTAAAGAAGGAACGCTAGAGAACAGAACAGTGAAGTGAGAGGTTAGAGGAGGAGGAGGAGGAAGATGAAGAAGAGGAGGAGGAGGAGGAGGAGGAGGAGGAGGAGGAGGAGTAACTTAAGGCAGCATGTGAAGAGAGTGACGATAGAGAAATGAGAAAGGAGATAGAACAGAGGGGACTAATAAGGCAAGCTGGGGGTAGTGAGGGAAGGGATGAGGGGGGAGGAAGGGGAAGGGAGGGGGTGAGCTTTTCTGGACCCTCTCTTATCGTGGTGACCTTGGGATGAGGAGGCATGGGAGGAGGGGGAGAAGGGAAGGGGATGAGGGAAGGAGAGGGAAAGTTTCCATTCAAGGGGAGATGAGGGGAAGGGTAGGAAGGCTGGAGAGAGAGAGAGAGAGAGAGAGAGAGAGAGAGAGAGAGAGAGAGAGAGAGAGAGAGAGAGAGAGAGAGTTATTAAAACAATACATAAATGCTTGAGAACCTGAAATTTATGCACAGAAGACTTTAAAATAAATGACAGAGGAACAGGAGGAGGAGAAGGAAGAAGCCTAAATAAAGGGAAAAGAGTAGGAGGAGGAGAAGGAAGAACAAGCCTTAATAAATGAAGAAGACTCACAGAAGGAGGAGGTGTGAAAGGCAGTGGTGGTGGTGGTGGTGGTTGAGGTTGTGGTGGTGGTGTCGGTGATGTCATTACGGTCAGCTGAGCGAATGTAAACAAGAGTGTGACGTTTGACAGCTCAAGGGCGTCCCGCAGGGCGACTGAAAGGTCCACTCCTCCTGTCCTCTTTGTGTTTACCTCCATCCCAAGCAGGAAAATATACACTATCAAGAGGGGAAAGAAGAGGTGCAAGCTTAGAGAGAGAGAGAGAGAGAGAGAGAGAGAGAGAGAGAGAGAGAGAGAGAGAGAGTTTTGGTTTTGGTTGCAAGTTTATTAGGTATTTAGCGCTCTCTCTCTCTCTCTCTCTCTCTCTCTCTCTCTCTCTCTCTCTCTCTCTCTCTCTCTCTCTCTCTCTCTCGTGATAAACAAAAAGATATTGGAAATGAAACACCATCCAACTCACTGCAACTCAATTTACCTTCTTTTTTCTTTTGTTTCACTCCTCCTCCTCCTCTTGTGTCGTCACTGCGTCTGGATTTCCTCACTTTCATGTGCCCAATCTCTCTCTCTCTCTCTCTCTCTCTCTCTCTCTCTCTCTCTCTCTCTCTCTCTCTCTCTCTCTCTCTCTCTCTCTCTCTCTCTCTCTCTCTCTCTCGGGGATGGGGGAGAGTCATGAACAGTCACCGTAACTCTCTCAATCTTTCTCCATTGCTTCTCATCATGGCCGCTCCTCCTCCTCCTCCTCCTCCTCCTCCTCCTCCTCCTCCTCCTCCTCCTCCTCCTCCTCCTCCTCCTCCTCCTCCTCTGTGGCTTGAACTGCATGCATGTTCACCCATGTACGATTGCATGAGAGAGAGAGAGAGAGAGAGAGAGAGAGAGAGAGAGAGAGAGAGAGAGAGAGAGAGAGAGAGAGAGAGAGAGAGAGTTAACAAGAAGTGCCACTCTCTTAATAGTCTCTCTTTCCCTTCCTTCCTCTCTTCTTTTCCCTTCTCTTCTCTCTTTCTTCCTCTTACCTCCACTTCCCTTGCCTTTGACCCTTCCTCCTCCTCCACCTCTTTCTTAAACACTTTACTTTCCTCTCCTCCTCCTCCTCCTCCTCCTCCTCCTCCTCCTCCTCCTCCTCCTCCTCCTCCTCCTCCTCCTCCTCCTAATCCCCTTCAAAGATTGTCTCCCCGGTTCCTCTCTCTCTCTCTCTCTCTCTCTCTCTCTCTCTCTCTCTCTCTCTCTCTCTCTCTCTCTCTCTCTCTCTCTCTCTCTCTCTCTCTCTCTCTCTCTCTCTCTCTCTCTTGTCTCTTTCCTTTCCCTTATCTCCCTCCCCACCTCCTGCTTTTCCTCCCTTCCTATCACCTCCCTTCCCTTCTCCCTTTCGTCCCCTTCCCTCTCCTCCTCTTCCATGTCATCATAATGTTTTTGTTAATGTCTAGACGGGGCTTGCTTGCCCTCCTTGTTGTTGTTTTTGTAGCAGCAGCAGCATGAGGAGGAGGAGGAGGAGGGGGGAGAAAGAGGAGGAGAAGGAGGTGGTGAAGATTAAGAATATTTTGTCTGTGTTGCGCTCTGTCTGTCTCTGTCTGTTTATCTTATCTATCTGTCCATTTGTGTTCATTCTCTCTCTCTCTCTCTCTCTCTCTCTCTCTCTCTCTCTCTCTCTCTCTCTCTCTCTCTCTCTCTCTCTTATATGGTAATGCTCTTTTGTTTTGCTCTTTTTTCCTCCGAGTATTTCTTTCCTTCGCTTCCTCTCTTTGTTACGTGTAGGCTTGAGGGGGAGGGGATGGGGGGTGGGGGTGGGGAAAGATGTGCCCCCTCCTCTGCCCCACTTATTGGTAATTACTGTTTTCTGGAGGTGAATAACGGCTCTCTCTCTCTCTCTCTCTCTCTCTCTCTCTCTCTCTCTCTCTCTCTCTCTCTCTCTCTCTCTCTCTCTCTCTCTCTCTCTCTCAAGGATCTGTAAGTGATTATTGCACGTCTTAGAGAGAGAGAGAGAGAGAGAGAGAGAGAGAGAGAGAGAGAGAGAGAGAGAGAGAGAGAAGGGGGGAAGGAAGGAGTACGCGCTTGGTCAATCTTGCGAACAATAAAAGTGTTTACATATTATCTCTGTTTTACCTGTGTGTGTGTGTGTGTGTGTGTGTGTGTGTGTGTGTGTGTGTGTGTGTGTGTGTGTGTGTGTGTGTGTGTGTGTGTGTGTATCTGCCTCTGTGGTTGCGTGCATGGCTTGTTTTTACTCTCTCTCTCTCTCTCTCTCTCTCTCTCTCTCTCTCTCTCTCTCTCTCTCTCTCTCTCTCTCTCTCTCTCTCTCTCTCTCTCTCTCTCTCTCTCTCTCTCTCTCGCGTTACGTAAGCCGTCGAGTTACTTTTCGCTTACCTGTTGAAATCACCTGCCCTTACCTTGTCCCCCCCCCCACACACACACACACACACACACACACACACACACACACACACACACACACACACACACACACAACACAACACAACACAACACAACACACACACAGACACACCACACTCGATCAAGGCTCTCGATTTAAGGGTATATTTAGTAACCTGTAATTTATCCCCCAGATCTGAAGAGAGAGAGAGAGAGAGAGAGAGAGAGAATTTTTCTCCCCATTACTACTCTAATTGCCTCATCCTAACATTTGTACCCTTCCTCCTCCTCCTTCTCCTCCTCCACCTCAGGGATTAAGAAGGGCGCACTGACCCTATGTAATGAAGTCTTGCATGCTGGTGAAGGAGTGGGCGGGGGACAGCACTTTGGTCATGGTGATGGTGGTGGTTGCGGTGGTGGTGGTGCTGGTGGTGGTGGTGGTGATGGTGGTGGTTGTCGTACAGGATTTATCGAATACAGATTTTCAGACGCGAAATTCATTATGC
Organism: Scylla paramamosain; assembly: GCF_035594125.1. Taxonomy (NCBI): domain Eukaryota; kingdom Metazoa; phylum Arthropoda; class Malacostraca; order Decapoda; family Portunidae; genus Scylla; species Scylla paramamosain. The sequence goes on from NC_087169.1 coordinate 11,915,560, forward strand.
AAGTGTACATGAATTCGTTCTTATGACATTTATTGGGCGTTAAGAAGATTGTATTTCACTGCACACATGTATGGGAGTAGTGGTTGTTGCAGTGGTGGTGGTGGTTGTAGTTGTAGTAGTTACTGTTGTTGCCGTTGCTATATGGAGTTGGCATGGTGATATAGGGGTGGTGGTGTAATAGTAGTAATAGTAACAGTCGTAAAAGTAGCAGTAGCGGTAGTAGTGGTGGTGGTGGTGGTGGTGGTGGTAGTAGTAGTAGTAGTAGTAGTAGTAGTAGTAGTAGTAGTAGTAGTAGTAGTAGTAGTACCCAGTAGTTGATGTTATTGTCGTTTTTTTTGGTTGTTGTTGTCGTCGTTTTTGGTGCAATAATGACGCCATAAGGATGGTGATAGTATCAGTAGTGGTGGTGGTGGTGGTAGTGATAGTGGTGCAGGTGCAGGTGAGCGTGGATTCAAATCAGTGTTAACAGAGCTTCCCCTGACACCTGTCCTGTGTGGCAGCCTGCCTATAGCGTGCCCTTTACCTGTCCATCCTCCGCATACCTTTTGCCAGACATCTGTTCTCCCTTAATGAGCTTTACTC
>NC_087169.1:11923641-11936141 GCF_035594125.1 Scylla paramamosain
GACGCAGCCTCTCCAACTCTCTCTCACGCTCTCTGTGCTTCTCACTCAAGACCTGGGGGAGTGTGTAGCAAGCATCATGTGTGTATTTGGAAAGAGAACTCTGTATTAACGTTAATCTGAAATCAGACAGAGTGGCTGGGTGTGAGAAGGGACTTCACTACGCACGGCACAGACAGTTGGCAGTTTGCTATTCAAATAAACTGAAATGTCAGAGGATTAGATCAAAGTGATAACCAGGACCACAAACAAGGGGTCAAGGGTGAGGCTACCTGCCCATGGAGGAGGTGGGGTTCCTAGGGGATGCCGGGAATGGCCCTCACTGAGTCATGGCCTCCAGACACAGGCTCCCCAGGCGGCTGTCGAAGGAAAGTTTTCGACAGCTGGTGACAGGATCGCTAAAGAAGAAGAATGTCCCAGCCCAGCCTGTGCCAACCTTCCAGAGTCACATTGAGCCGCTACCCAGAGTATGTCCTTGATGGGGGGAGGGAGAGGGGGAGAGGCAGCACTTGTTGTCTCTGTTAAGCCTTCTAACATTATAATGATGTTAAGTGTTGAGAATCAAGTTTAAGAATAGTTTAGTAATATAATATAATAGTTTAATAATGCATGTACGATAATAATGATCATGTTTTTATGACTGTACTACACTCAGATTCTCATTATTATTATTTTTTTTCTATTTATTTTTTGCAATAGTAGTAGTAGTAGTAGCAATAATGATAGCAGCAGCAGAAATATTATTTTTGTTTTTATTATTATTATTATTATTATTATTATTATTATTATTATTATTATTATTATTATTATTACAAGGTCTTTTATAATATCAAAGGTCTTTGTGTTCACTAATATCAACATGGAAAAGTTTTATTCTTATCTAATACTAGTAATTTACAGTATGTGAGGACTTGTTGCTTTGTTAAATGTGTGAATCAGTCTTGTCTGCTTTGTGTTGCTGCTGGCTTAGGGTTGTCATTATGCTCCTGACTGAAGGAAAATGTCCAGTGTTAGAATGATTAAGCTAGCATGAAGGAGCACATTCTCAAACCTTGGGGTATCTTAACTACTTTTAACAGGCTTTAGTGGAAGTTACAAGAGTATTCAATAATCTTTTTATGATTGAAGTGATAGTGTAACAAAGATAGTGCACCATTAGTGGGGAGGAAAAAAAAGCACACACAACCATACTCATCACCTCAGTAGCCTTTGAAAATATTCTTAATGGGAGAATAAAGCATTTCAAAATATGGACAGATTTCTTCTTGGTGGTGGAAAGAAAATACATCAGTGAGTGGTGGAGGTTTAAAGTGCACTAAACATAGGTATTACTTATGTTAGAAATAAATAGGTGTGCTTTATACCAGGACTGCTATGTGTAAGGGTGCTGACTTCTTGCACCTTCCTATGTTCTTGTATGGTTTGTGGCTGTCAGGAGTGGCATGTTTCTATCCCTTCAGAATGGCGGTGAGGGTGAAGACCCATCCTCCTGTGCAGACCGGGGGGAATGGGACAACAAATCAACCTCCAGCGTGTCCGAGGTCTCCGTGGCGTGTCTCCAGGACCGCATACAACAGATGGAGGAGACCCACTACTGGTGAGTGTCACAAGCCTCACATTCATGATATAGGATACCCTTCGGTTGCTACAGTCTGTCCCCACCTCCTCTCCCTATGCCTGAGTTGCCAGCCATGAAGCTTAGGGGCTCATGACAACCCCACACCCATTCAATTATCAGGTGAAGGCAAGGTTGAAATACATGTACTTCACTCAACCTGGAGAATACATTTGATGGACTTGTAATACCTATAATGCTGCTTTCCTTACTTCCCTCCTCACATCTTCGTCTCTATACATATAGGATTAATTGCTTGGAGTAATGATTATTTATAGTGTAATTTTTTTTATTTTGGTTTAGGTATTGTTTTCTTCTATAAGCTTTGTAATATATATATATATATATATATATATATATATATATATATATATATATATATATATATATATATATATATATAAAATGCTGTTTGTCATTTCTTTTATATTTCCTGGATCCTCAAATCTCAGATGAATGTTTCTGGTAGTTTTGTTTCTTGCTATGTTTGTTTATGTTCTGAGTGAATGTTGTTGTGCAGCACCAATGAGGAGCTCCAGGCCACACTGCAGGAGCTGGAGGATCTGCGGGAGCAGCTCACCGAGTGTACTGTGGAGGTGCAACAGCTCCAGGAAGAGAAGCAGGTATGGTCAAGATGCTGAAGAAACAGACATCCTTTTATCATCTGTTTTATCTGTCTCAATCAGTTATTCAGCCTTTTTGTTCACCTGTACTTTACTTTAACAGGACATGTAAACAGTTAGGCAACATTTTTGTCCTGACTGATAGTTCTAAATATTGGCAGACTTTAATAGTAAGACCAGAGCTCTTCTTGAAAAAAAAAAAAAATCCCAAAATAGAAATATTATAGTTAAAAATAGATTTCTGGATGTATGGTGCTTGAAAAAAATAATGAAAGTTGGTCAGAGAGATTTCTAAGTTTGTGTGTTTAATACAAGTGTTGAAGAATTTTGATACCTTTCTTATGGTGTTGACACATGGTGTTAATGGCTGTATGTACTTGTGCACTGCAGGTCATCTTGGAGTCCCTCACGCAACAGACAGAGAAGCTAGCAGAAGCACGCTCTCAGAATGACACCCTCAAGCACATGGTGATCCAGCAGTCTGAGAACAGTCAAGATCTATCCCAGTGTGAGAAAACCCAGCGCCTCATGGAGCTGCTCAAGGTGAGGCTTTGGCACTCTGGCACAGCACCACACAGGGTGGCCTGAGGTCTGAGGGTGGGAGTGAATATGGTGATGTATTGATTCTTGCATTACATAGGACAGTTTTAAGTGTTTCTTTTCTACTAGTTCTAGAATATTTATAAGAAGCATATTAGGACAGTTGAAGGTGCTTCTTCACATCAGAATATTTATTTTTGTATTAAACTTTAGGTAGAATACAGAAAAGATGCATTTTAGAAAGAAATTTAATTGTTCCTTGGCATCATATAATAGAATAAAAATTTTCTTGGTACCTGTTAGTGAATACTGAAAGGAGTATTTCCATTTCTCTCATGATTGACCTTTGTGCCTGACCTGCAGAGTGCCCAGGAGGACCGAGAACTGCTGCAGATCAAGCAGGATGAGCTGGAGCAGCAGATGACCACCACCAAGGAGGCTGAGGAGCGCTTCCACCGGGAGACACAGCTCATCAGAGACAGGTGAGTTGCCTCACAACACTGGTGCACCAAATATTGGTATTGGATTTAACCCTTGGATATTTGAATAACCTTAGACAATTTTTTTAGGAACAAAAATATTAGTAACCTTGGCTGACCTTCCTGAAACTTCTCTAGCCATCTTTAGTGCGAGTGGGAATTGAGTTTTGCTTTTGGTTTTTATATCCTTGTCCTATCTCTTTCATATATATATATATATATATATATATATATATATATATATATATATATATATATATATATATATATATATATATATATATATATATTATATATATATATATATATATATATATATAAAGTAAAAAAATAGGATAAAGTAAAAAAATAGGAAATAAAAAGTTTAAATTACTTGACTGCTTTTAACAGATGTCCTTCAAAATTATACTCTAAACCTGCATCAGATTCTTTTATTAGCCAAGAGATGAATTCCTAGTAGTGAAAAGGTTAACTTGCACTGTTGAACAACACAAACCATGCAGCTCAGTGACTAATGTGATGGAGTCTTGCAGGATGAAGTTACTGGAGGAGATGGTGGAGGCAGCAAACAGTGAAAAGAAGACTGCAGAGAACCAGCTAGCAGAGGCCCAGGAGAGCTGTAAGGCCATGGAGATTGAGTCCACACGGCTCAAGACGGCACTAGAGGCAGCCAAGGAGAAGGTAAGGCTGCTGTGCATTTACTGTGACTGACATTTCCTTTATCATCACTCATTCACTCTGTTACTCTCACTAACCCACTTACTCATTCATTCATCTTACTTGCTCACTCATTCATCCATGCTCTCAGTAGCTTACATGCTCACTCATTTGCTTGCTCACTCAGTATCCAACTTGCTCTCTCATTCACCAATTAATTCTTAGCAGCTTACTTGTTCATTCACTTTCACTAGCCTGCTCATTCACTCACTCGAGATCACTACTTGAGGAAACAGATGGCTTGCTTTACATAATGAGGTGCACAGTTTGTTAAAGAAGTGTAGTTGTATAAGTTCCCTTATGGATTTAATGATGTCACTGCTTCCATTACAGGAATAGCTAAATCATTAACTAACTATAACTAAATAACTAGATCATTATTATATTGAGCTTCTCTTACTTACATGGGAAAAGACTCGCCTTTATAGGCATTGAAAAGAATTAGATAAAGTCATTAGTAAAAGAGAGAGAGAGCTATCTTAAACAGTTGAATAGTATCAGTGAGAAAAGGTGCCCTCTTAGACTCAAATGATGTTTGTAGAAGAAAGAGCTATTATAAAGATCTGAATTATTATAGTAATGGAAGAGAGAAGCATCATAAATAATTGAGCATCATTAGTAGTGGAAGAAGGAGCTGTCAAAGAAAAGAATAATGTTAACAGTGGAATAGCAAGAGATGTATCCTAAATATGTTCATGGAAAGTTGTGTTAATCACCAAACCTCACATGAAAATTGCTGTAACTGTCGTGTAACACTTTGCCTTCGTTAAGTGCACCCCATTAATGCTTTCTGATTCAAGCAAAAGTTTAATTAAGACCTAACACTTTGAAAGCTTAGCAAGAAACACCAAATTCCAGGAAACCTTCAACGTTCTACTGCCTCATTACAAGCAGATCCTTCCCTTGCTAAACCATCAATTTGCTGCTACAGATAACTGAGCTCGAGGCTGCAGTAATATCAGGAGAGAAGAGCAAGTTGCCTGATGTGCTGGAGAGGGTGAGGCAGGAGAAGGATGCCCTGGAGAAGGAGAATGCAGCCCTTCAACAACGGGCCAATGCCACTGCCTGTGAGAACGAACGACTCCGAGACCAGATTTCTGTGGTGCAGGACGAACTCATGGTAAGCAGCAGACAAGTAAGTGGTGGAGGTCCAGATGTTTGTTGCCTGGTGTGGTGCCATGCTTTGTTTGTTGTATGTTCCTGTATGTGGAAGTGATCTGTTAATCTTCTTTTCTTCATCTTTATGGTCACCATCAACTTGTATGATTCCTCTGCAGGACCTCTCCCCCATTTCCTTCATTCCTTCAGGTAGGCTGCCCATCTCTTACAGGCCATCCTATCAAAACTTTTCACCTCCCTATCTAGTCTCTCTCTATTCTATCTTTTACCATTTTCATATGATTATACTGCAGGACAGTGCCTTTCTCCAACCTTTCTCATCCTTCGATATAGGCTACTTGTCTGTTCCAGGTTACCCCAGTAAAATCTCTTACCTTATCTGTCAGATCTCTCTGTCCTGCCATCTTGTACCATCTGCAAAGGACTGTGATTCACAATACTCAAGTGATTTCTGCCAACCATATATACACTCACATTGATTTTTTTATTTTTTTATTTTTTTTTATTTATTTATTTATTTTTTTATACTCTTAAGACTTTTCTAGTGATTTAATTTTGTATGGAACAGAAGTAGTTGAGTGGAAGATAAGTTGTGATCAGTGATCAAAGACTTACAGTGTTGTGATTTAAATCCTGACACTTCAAACACTAGGCATGAACATTAATGATTGACCAGTAGTTGATGTTCAGAAGACATTTGCCTTTCTTTTGTGATTTTATCTTCTGTATTTTAGATTACCTCTCACTTTCTTGTACCTGTCTCTCCTTGATCTTGCTGATTTGATTTCTGCCATTCATTTTACTTTTCTTTCAGTTTTCAGTTTCTCTCTCTCTCTCTCTCTCTCTCTCTCTCTCTCTCTCTCTCTCTCTCTCTCTCTCTCTCTCTCTCTCTCTCTCTCTCTCTCTCTCTCTCTCTCTCTCTCTCTCTCTCTCTCTCTCTCTCTCTCTCTCTCTCCACAGCTCCATCTTTGTTATATATCTCTACTCAACTGCTTAAATATGTGTTCTTACTTTTCTGTCACATTACACTGAGAAGTATATGCTCCCTATTCTGCTTAATTGTGTTACTTGTTCCTCTTTAAGTTCATCCACAATACTCAAAATGTTTTGATTTACTCTAATTCCAATTAGTAATATTTTGTATCAACTGTAATGCATAGTAGGTAAAAATGCCTTGGTTTAGAATACTAAACAATATTCTCATTAGATGTTGTTTATGTTGCTACATTAAGATTAAGGTGAAATCTATTTAATTTCAGATATCTTAAATAGAAATTCATATTGATAAAGTCTCAGTTACACAGTTCATCTGATATCTCTTACACAGTGTAACCAAAGATGTTTAACCTTGACTGACGATAAGATGCATTTCTTTTTGTTTTTTGTTTCTTCCCTTTTTTTTTTATGTATATTTTTTGGTATCAGTTTCCTTGTGTGACTGTCTTGGCTAGAAACTTCCTGCCAAAGGTTCATCTTGCATTGAACTACTTCCTAAGTGTATTTTGATCTGATGCAGCTGACACAACTAGAACCCTTGCCTCATATTTATTTCAAAATAATAAAATGAACACAAGTTGTCTATGAATAAATCACTTTCCAATTTTTTCATCACCTTTTCCTTGGCCAGTTGCAGTTAGTCCTTGCAATCTGTTTTCTTAGTCATCCTTACTCTTGATTTTGACCTCAAACAGTCATCACTTGCTCTTCAAGTGCACCCCAAATAGCTACTCATTGTGCCTCCCCTCACCAGGTGGCACGCAACAATGCCAGGAGCCAGCTGGAGGATGCGGACTGGAAGAAGGAGCAGCTGGAAACTGAGAGAATGCAGCTGCATGATGAGATGGAGGTATTGAAGGCTACTGTAGAAGAACTGAAGCTCACCTGCCAACGCCACCTGGAGGACAAGAGGGAGCTAAAGGCCAGTTTGTCTGAGGCTCAGAAGAAACTCCAAGAAAGTAAAGAGAGGCTTCAGGAGAAGGATCGCTGCATCAGTGAGGGCAAAGCTCAGCTCACTAAGAGGGTAAGCAGCAGGAGAAAAATCAATAGGCATGCATATGTGACTGCTTAAAATTTAAGGGTGGATAGATCGTAATGAACTGTGATTCACTTCATTGAATAGTCTCTCCTCTCCTTTCCCAAGTCAGGGAGATGAGGTGATATAATCTTGCTTTTCTGCCAGGTGGAAGAGTGGGAGCAGTTCCAGAATGACCTGCTGACAACTGTCAAAGTGGCAAATGACTTCAAGACAGAAGTACAGCATGACCTTCAGAAGCTGGAGCAGGAGAACCAGGTGCTGAAGGAACGAAACAAGCAGCTCTCGGTTGATTTGGAAAAGGCCAAGGGTGAGTGTGTTTGTGTGGCTCTTGCTAGGGAATGGGTCGAAAAAATGTCCTCTGTACTTTCTTTGAAAATATTTATTATGGGTGTATTCAACAACTGTATCATGTGGCTTTTCCCCAGTGTTGCATTATTTGTGGTGTCATAATTAACACAGTAATCATGTGTAACTAATCATGACCATTTGTTCTGAGGAAGGTACAGTTGGATGGTGAGTGAGATTGGCTGGGTCAGCTGTGATGGTGCAGCTTGTCCAGGAGACTGCTTGCTTTTTGTGCTTCATTCTGGCATCTGTAATCTTTTTAGCTCGAGACAAAAGAGTAGATGAGTGATATTGTCAGAGTTTGAGAGCCTGTTGAGTAGAGCTGAATAAGAATCATCTAGTTTATAGATACTTAGCGTATTGTACAAGATGTATGAAGTTTAAAGTAGTGAAACAGACCTACACATTTCTTTCCTATCATTCTTTTCTTTTTTTATTCTTCTGTTTTCCACTTCCTTCATTTAATAAAGTTAGTTTAATATTCTTGTGACAGCATTGATAAATACTCAAGAATTTCCCTTTCACTTTCCTTTTACTTCCATGGACACATTCCTTTCCTGGCCTACCCTCCTGCTGTCCCTCCATTCCTCCTCCACACAGCTCACAGCACCCGTTTTGTTGCCACAGCCGCGAAAGTGTGTGCTCCTGTAGGCAATAGCAGCACCACCAGCCTGAACAATGGTGGGAGTGACCGCCGCTCAGTGCGTGCCGTGCCCTCAGCCCTGCCTAATGGTGACCCTAGCATCCTCACTGACCGCCGCAACACTCGTCCCCTCGCCAGAGGAGACTCGAGGGTCAAGTCTCTTATTGGTGAGCTTTTTCCTGGCCTTGGCTCTCTGTCTCCCTCCCCCAGGCCTGGTAATATTGTTTCTCCAGGATGAGTGAATATTTGGCTACAAATCACTTACATTATGAAAATAATAGGATTAAATAAGGAATAAATAACTTTCATTGGCAAATTTATCTGATGAAACTCATTACTTAAGAATTACAACAAATCAGCATAAAAAAATATCAATACCACTTGAAACTTCAATGGTCAGCTGGTGTTATCTGGATGAAACAAGAGCTCTCTCATCACTTAAGAGTGAAGCTTCCTCATCTGCTTTTTTTGAAGAACCATTAGCGCATTCATAATTTGTAATTCTTTGAGTGTGGCAGGCTTTATACCATGTTGTTGTGTCTTCAGTAATTGTCTTCAGTGATTATTGTGGAATAAATGCATATTTGTTTTGTGAGTTCCCTCCCTGTGTCTGTGGAAGATTTTGTCTGGAAGTAAAATCCGGGTGTGAAATCAAAATATTTGACGTATAATTTTATAATGAATGAATTGACTAAGAATTCTTGTGATTTGGCCTTGCTTAGAAAACACAATTTTAAGCTTTTCAGGAGCTTACCTCAGATCAAGCTGCCACTCTGCTGCACAGCCATCATGTTGCATTCCATTTCTCAGCTAACAAGGATCATTGTCCAACAGAGTCCATAGAGAGTGCAACAAGGCAAACCCGCGCTGGTTCCCGTAGTTCATCCACCTCCAGCCTCTGCAGTACATCCAGTGAGGGGAACATGAACAATAATAACAACAACAGCAAGACCAACACATCCATCTTGAAGCGTGCAGACACGGAGGTAAGAGTGGAGTTTTTCTGTTGGGGCTTGTGGATTGGGAATGTTGCTGGCTTGCTTAGTATTTTAGTGAATCATGTTAACTGACAAATCAGTGGTGTTGCATTGGAATCTTAACATTTAGAGGGAAAATTTACAAAAGCAAGCAGTACAATGCCACGTGTTAAAAAAAAAAAAAATGACAGGCTAAAGGATACTAATATACAAGAACACCTAGAGGCTTTGCCTTATACTGTGGCAATTTTCATCATGCACAGCATATTATGCAAATCCCCTGTAGCTGCTATCTATACACTTTTGTCTTTTGCCTCATGCTTACCCATGCACCAGCTGCATAGTCAACAGGTGAGCATAGATTTCCACACAGCATGTTGCCATTGCATGACTATTTTATCCTTTGATATGTACTAATTGTGAACATAATTATACTAACTATAATTGATCATGTTGCAAATTATTATATACTGACTATAATTAATAATTTTATGAATGAATTACTATGTGTTAAAAGCCTCATACAAAATTTGTGTTTTCTTCAGAGTATGATAAGAAGTGGTCCTTCCTCCCCACTGAAGGATGCCAGGAACACTCTTGGCTCCCAGACTGTCTCTTCCCCACTTCGGGCCCTCCAGAGAAACTCTTTCTCAGAGGGCCTTGGCCAGTCCCAGTCTTCCTTCTCTAAATCTACGGCTGGGACTTCTAACCTTTCTACCACTGTCAAGCTGGCAGACAAGACTACCACCAAAATCAACAACATGGGGCCACCTGGAGAGAACAGTGTATCAAAACCTATTTCCATCTTGAGTAACAAATTGGACCATAGCATGAGACGCAACAGTTATGGGCAGGTTAGTGACTTTAATGGAAGGTTTTTGCTAAGATTACAACTTGGGTTTCACCTGAAAATTATTTCAAATATGTGTTGTTGCTGTTGTACAGTACATTTGAAAAAAATCACGGTTAGAGAGTTATTGATGTATTACAAGAAAACTAACCTCACAGATTAGTGCTGTGGTGGACAAGAAAGATCCATTAGCTTCCCTAGCACAAAATGGAGGCTCCAAGAGGAATGGTCTAATCAAATGGTGTCAGAACAAGACGGTCGGCTACACCAATGTTGACATAACCAACTTCAGCTCGAGTTGGAATGATGGTCTTGCTCTTTGTGCCATACTTGACACTTACCTTCCTGAGAAAATCAGTTACAAGTCCCTCTCACCACAGAACAAGAGGGAGAACTTCCAGGTTGCAATATCAGCAGCAGAGTCTGTGGGTATAACTAATCTGCTGGTAAGTATTTAGTAATTAATTAATTTGGGTTGAAGGTTATCTCAATATTTAAAGTAACACACACTTGAGGTAGTGAAAGAAATTGTGTTTAATATTGTCTCCTGCAGTATATTTGTCAACCACAGTTACTACTCATCACAGCCTCCTATCTAAGCCCTCTCTCTCCCTTCTGCACAAAACACCCCACCATACAATGTTTCTTCATACAATCTCTACATTCATTGCTAGTCATCTCCATCTAAACACTTGGTTCTTCCTCACACCTTTCTTGTTTCTTCTATTCATTCTATTACACATTTGTGTGATTACTTACTTTTTATTTACAGGATGTCAACGACATGATAACATCAGAACGACCTAACTGGCAGACGGTCTACAATTATGTCATTTCAATATACTGTCACTTTGAAACCTGAACCCTTCATGTGAAGTCTTGTACATGCCGAGCCTCTGCTTGCCCCAGCAGGCCCACTGGGCTTGTCCTGTAAGGTGCCTTGCCACCTCCAGGAGTGTGTTGTCTCCTCCCATAGAGCAGCCTAGCTAATCTGTCGCAACACATTGATGCGGCCTTTTTAAACATGACATTAGATCATATTTTTGTACACTCATTGCATGTAGGGAAGATTAAGTATATATGATTATCACTTAGTTATTGTGAAGTGCCTTTTTTAAGAGAAATATACTTAGGTTTCTTCATTTTTATCTCTACTTTTGTTGTGTGGTTTCTTTCTATTAAATGTAAGAGCTGTGTTTTCTGTGTACCAGAACTTGATGACTGCGTTCCCTTTCTAAGAACCATATTTATATATGAATAAGGAATGAATCTGTCTAGTCTGATTTACTTTTTTTTTTTTTATTATTTATTTATTTTTTTATTATTATTATTATTATTTTTTTTTTTTTTCTCTCTCCATGGAAAAGACAAGTATAAAATCTTGCTGTTCTTACCTGGCTGTGTGATGACCAGAGATGTTTATAGTCTAAGTTTCTCCAGTACAAAGAGGAACACATACTGGCGACGTGTCTCTGATCCTCTGCCAGGCGGGAGGGGGGAGGGAGGGATGGTGGTGGTGGTGCTGGTGATGGTGGTGGTGGTTGGTGGTGGTGCTCCAGGAAGGTACTGTCAAGAAAGTAGCTGTGATAACTTCTCAACAACTTCCAGTTTTAATTACTCATTGCCCATTGCTTATTAGTGTGCCTGCCTGCCCGCCAGTGTGCCAGCAGGTAAAACTCTGGCTTCAGTTGGCTGGGTACTAACTGAGCTGTGAGGGTTACAGTGCTGGGGGCCTACAGTGGTATATACCAACATTATTATGCATGAAACAGGATGATTCCTCAATCTTGTCAACTAGCCTTTGAGGCCACCAATTAGCTTTGTTTTCTAATATAACATGAATTTCACATGCGTGAATACCTGTAATCAAGCTGTGCCTTACCTATTTATCAAGAAATCTGCTTATAAAAATGAACTGTAAACATAAAAATGCATGCTTCCATTAAGTCAGGAGAGGTGGGTGTCTGGGTGCACCACACCAAGGGTGGCTCCAAGTGGTCGTGCTGTAGGGAGCATCACATCCACAGAGTTCTGTATAAAGTGTTCAGCTTTTTATCCTTTACTGTCTTGAGGTCTTGTATCATTATATTGTACAAAGTTTTGTAATCACAGTTCAGTGGACCTGTTGCAGTGGCTTTGTATTTTTGCTTGTAAATAGTTAAATATTTAGGATTATGGTGATTACATTATGCAGTACATATAGTGCAACAGTGCATGTATGCTTGCAAGTTCCTATAGCACACATGGATGCAGTATTATAATAAACACTGAAGCTTAAGTGGTGTGGTGTAGTATCCTTCATCCTTATCAATACAAACTGTACAAAGTAACTGACCTGGAAGTGGCTTGGTAAGTGTGGCAAGGAGAACGCTTGCTGCAGTGATGGTGGTGGCAGTATGTATACACAAAAGCTATGGAGGACAAAAGAAACCTTATAAACATGAAACAGGAAGTGATCCGTGCAAAAACAAACAAAAATCTATCCCCTTCCTGCCACTAAAAGCTAAATACAAATTGGTAAGCCTTTTTGGCTGAAATTGCCTAGATTAACATGCATTGC
>NC_087169.1:11938641-12001141 GCF_035594125.1 Scylla paramamosain
GGACAATGAAGGAACCAGATGACAGCCACCACCAAGACAAGGCATTATCTTTCCCTAAGAAAAAAATCTCTATATTATTGATTTGACGTGCAGGTTATTTCATAAAAATTTAATCCTAATGTTACACGAGACTCTTACTCGTAAGAGGATTTCTCATCAGATTTAATTGTAAAGTTTCTGACACGGAATATCTCCTATTGTCATTCTCCTAAAGGTTCAGCAAACATCTCTCTTAATCTAAAACAACGCTCCAAACAATGACATTCACAATACATATCTTTGCAGATCTTATAAATACAAATCAAGAAAGATTTTTCGACAAAGTAACGTTCTACTTAATGAGTCACTTGTGCACTGTATGGAAAACACTGGGTGCCAGGGAGGCCAAAAACAGATAAATAAGTAAATGAATGAGAGAGAGAGAGAGAGAGAGAGAGAGAGAGAGAGAGAGAGAGAGAGAGAGAGAGAGAGAGAGAGAGAGAGAGAGAGAGAGAGAGAACTAAGAGGACTCCTGTTTGTGACCTTGGCTGATTATAACACCCTCGAAGACCAAGAGCTTCGTGACCTTGACACTGGAGAGGCAGCGAGCAGCAGCACAGACTTGAGAGGCTTCCCGCTACTCCTGACACAAAGATGGTGATGATGATAACTCCTTCCGGTCCTCCTCTTCCTCCTCCTACTATCACATTCGTTACTGCACACTAACATGCCATTATTAAATTGCTAATTCTATACGTTCATGACTGCATACTCTTTAATCTTTGACAAGGCATGAAATTAGCTGGGAATTACAATAAATATGAAAACGTATTATTCTGTATTGCACCCTCACGTATACTTGCATTGTTTAGCGCCTTAAATCATGTATGGTAACTGCACTACACATCATAGGGTATCACTCGCGCTCCTTTCACTAACACAGCCTCATCTTTCCTCTGCACTACTTTTCTAAACATTAGCAATGAGTGTTCCCTTCACTTCCTTGACACCTTATACCTTAGTCATGGGAAAGAAGCCCCAATAAGGTTAAACAAAACGTTACCCAACATTCCTAGACAGTCTAATGTGAAGCGTCGAAAACATTACACAGTTTTCACCTCCACTGTGCATGAGAGAGAGAGAGAGAGAGAGAGAGAGAGAGAGAGAGAGAGAGTGTGTGTGTGTGTGTGTGTGTAAGAGGGAAGGGGGCGGGACAGGGGGGAGGGAAAGGCTATCGGATGAGTTATCAATTTATTTCGTTTCCTGCAGCTGCTTACTGATAAAGTAATCGAATTATAATGAAAGCACTCCTGTTTCTCACACTGATATTTTATTTGAAAGATGGAAGATTCTCTCTCTCTCTCTCTCTCTCTCTCTCTCTCTCTCTCTCCACCGAAATACTCTGAAATATTTTGAAATCCTCTCGAATCCTAACCCTCCCTCTGCTCCTGAACGAGAGAGAGAGAGAGAGAGAGAGAGAGAGAGAGAGAGAGAGAGAGAGAGAGAGAGAGAGAGAGAGAGAGAGAGAGAGAGAGAGAAAATTTTTTAAGTCTACACGAATAAAAGAAACCGTATGTAGGATATTCTGACAGAAGGCTGTGCACCGCTGCCAGACGAAAGATAACACCATAACAACGGTACGAAACGCAAATTACCTGGGGAAGACGTGAAGAGAAAAGAAAAATTATTAGAACGACTTGAAAGAAAGAAAGGAAATCTTCTGCTGCGTAGGAAGGTAAGTATACCCAGGAGGGTTCCCGGTAAGTGTAGGCGTACAGGTATATGCTATACCTCGTGAGTTGCGTGGCGGTGAAGCAGGGGAGGTTGAGAGCAACTGAGAGCCACGAGTCGCCAGCCGCACCTCGTCTCACTTGCTCCCAGTGCATCTTGGCTCTCTGTGAAAGTGGCTACGTGACGTTCTCTAGCCGCGTCACGTGCGTTCCCTTACCTTTCTATATCTGATTCAAAAGGAAGAGAGTTTAAGAGATTCCCATCAGACTTAATAAGCTGCGTGTAAGATCTCCGCGTATCACAGAGATCTCCCATTACGGAAAATGGCAAGGAACATATATGTGTTTGTACTTTCCCGCCGTTTTCTTCGTTCCTGAGGTGCTGTGTTATTCATGTCAAGGACGTTTAGTAAGGCCTTTGTTCACGCGGACAATTGTAAAAAAAAAGTTACAGTTGTTATTTAATGAAGGTTGTGTGCCTAGCCAATAACTGGTTGCATAGCGGGTGACTTCCCTGTTTTTTTTCTTTACCTTTTTATCTTAACTCTTGATATCGATTAAGTTGCATAAGCATTTATGTAATACCTCTTTTGCAGCACTCAGTCACGTATGTGTTGTGGTAATCGCTGAAGATATATATTTTATGATCACTCAGCAGTTATGACCAAGCACATGGTTTCTTGAAAGTGCAGTGCATGAATAAATACATATATCTTTATATGAGGTTATGTCATAACGCTTACTGCTGACCGTGAGTGTCGGGAGCTGCGACAGAGTCGATCCGTCTCCCTCACTTCCCTGAGATCAACTGAATCTTGACCTTTATTTGAAACATTTCTCATCAAAACTAATTTGAAAGGCCACCGAGATTAGCTAGATTGTCATGTTAGTTTTGTCATTAGCGATGAATTATACAAGTTAAACTATCGCTAAAACCACGAACACAGCATTAAAAACACTAACAAGATGCTGAGAGGTTTGAGGATGCCGTGTGAAGTGTGCGCATGAGTCGACACATCACCAGATCATGCAAAAGAGCTGGGCCATCTCCTCATCCCACACGGCTACAAACAAGGAGACAGGTAGCCTTGAATAAGTGACGAATGTTGAGAATACCACTGTTATCAAGCGGAATCTATAAAGTGAATTGTTTATATAATTCTGGCTAGAGACGTGGCACACCGCACGTGTACCCACCTTGCTCAACACCGTCACCCCCGCAACTCTGAACTTACACAAGCACGTGTGGCGTTCTTATAAATAAAACCTCTCCTTGACGTGCACAGCGAGTAACAGCAACACAGGTGCAGCAGGAAACGGACACTCCTCTCTCTCTCTCTCTCTCTCTCTCTCTCTCTCTCTCTCTCTCTCTCTCTCTCTCTCTCTCTCTCTCTCTCTCTGTGGGGAGGGGGGTGCCACTGATTCACCCTCACACACGATGACAGAGCCATACACTGTCATGACCGCCGCGTTTAGTGGATTGGTAAAAGTCGATCACACACACGATACACAAGTGTTTACTTCACATGGGCGAAACATGCATGGGAATATAATAGTAGTCTTGTATTGAACGGATACTTCATAATATACAACAAAAATAACACGATTACAAAATAATGATTTATCATTATAATTCCAGAAGCTGCACTTGAAGATGTACTGCAACGAGGAATATTTGACTTGCCATATCCCTCGAACACCGGTGAAGACAGCGGACTCAAAACAGTAACAGCAAAGTAGTGCCAAGTCTTCTAGCTATTATCAAAAGACCGGAGGAACTATTGTTGCTGGAAAACGACACATGTGGACCATGAGAGGATGGCAATGGAGACCCTCAGGTGCTGGGGCGGTGGTGGCATGAGGCCGCCTCCGTCATCGCCCGCCATTCCACCTCACACCACCTCATGACCGCATACGCCCGCTACCTCACGCCAGGCGACCCAATGGAGATGTGTAAACCATACCGACCTGGCAGCGGCTGCAGACACACAAGGTTAGTGCCCCTAACTTACTTGCAACTCTACCAGACCCAACTAGACCCTACCAGCCCCGCCGCGCACACGCAAACCCGACACCACGACAGTACTATACTACCCTGCTGTACTGACTTACATTGCCGGGATTAAGGGACACACTTTGCAAAGCATATGCGTGAAGGACACTTGACTACTGGAGAGATGTGACACTAAGCTAACCATCGCCCCGCCCTTAACATTGCTCCAACGTAACTCAATGGAAGGTTGTGTCACTCTTTGTGTTGGATGATGGATGTAAGGGAGGGACACACACACACACACACACACACACACACACACACACAGAAAGCTATAAGGCACGATTTCTTTAGTTAATTTCTTCTAATTTAAGTGGAAATTATAAAGGTTTCATAAGTACGTGATAAAATTCACGCTGACTTTTCACGTCGTTCAGAGTACGGAACGAATGTCGTCTCGTAATTTCAAAATGGAACACATCATTTTAATATTGTAGGACGATATTACGTAAGATGTTTACAGATTCTCTCTCTCTCTCTCTCTCTCTCTCTCTCTCTCTCTCTCTCTCTCTCTCTCTCTCTCTCTCTCTCTCTCACTGTACCTAAATATTCTGAATTAAATTAATTTATCTTTTGGAAAGAATTTAATACTACTACTACTACTATTATTACTACTACTACTACCACCACTACTACTACTACTATTATTATTATTATTATTATTATTATTATTATTATTATTATTATTATTATTATTATTAACCTTAACGCACTTAGTGTAAATTAAATAATTTGCAATAGTCATTCATTTACGATTGTATTATGGATCTTATTTCGAAACACACACACACACACACACACACACACACACAGAGAGAGAGAGAGAGAGAGAGAGAGAGAGAGAGAGAGAGAGATTGTAAGAGTAGGGAAAGACTATCGTACCGCACAACAATATGGCATTAACTAACTATATATAAACGAACACAGCTGATATGCCGCTGCTTCAACCACCACCATCACCACCACTAAGAACTTGGCTCAAGCGCTAAATGAACCAACCACGGCGGAAAATAACGAATATTTGGCAGCGGCCGGGACAGGACCGGATCGACAGGGCGGGCAAGCAAGCAGGCAGGCACCTTCAAGCCAGCGGGAGAGGGAGGGCGGAAAGGAAGATGACGAGCAGTTCTACTTTCTGAGCCGGATTCTTGAGCAGTATTTCCATTATCCTAACACTTGTGCAAAAAAATTGAATGTCGTCATGTACTGTGTGTGTGTGTGTGTGTGTGTGTGTGTGTGTGTGTGTGTGTGTGTGAGGTTACATAAGTTGCTTGAATTCATTAGGGAAGGTTTTAGTTCTTGAGAAGGTCGCGAGTTCTTGAGGTCATGGATTCTTGCGAAGTTGGTATGTTTTGGAGATAAATTCTTGAGTAGATCGTTACTTCATAAGTTAGTAATAAGCTATAAACTCGTAAGTTATTTATATTTAGTACATAAAATATCGTATTTTTTTTTTGTCAGTCAACATTGGTCGTAAGTTCTGAATAAAAATCAACATACAGTATCGTAAGTTCTACATAAATAACTTAATAAAGTACCACCATGATCTGATCGCACGGGAATCTCCACCACTGACATAAGGGTGTAAATTGATCGATCGCTGATTATGATTAACACACATAAAGATCAGTGCTGCGTGCTGCACTGAAAAATTTGCTCTAGATATTCCATCCAGGTGTAGCAAGTGTTGAGTCAGCTGTCTGGCGAAGAGAAATCCACACTCGGGCGCTCACGTAACCTGTAGTGCTTTGAGAAACGGCGGCTTATGTAAGCGCGTGATGACGACTTTACGTAACCCAAACAAGATCCCCGCGGTGTGCACATTGTTTAGTGTGCACATGTATGTACTTCACAAGAACACACGACACTGTCATTGTACCGTGTGTCAGGGAAAATGTTTGCAGCCCTAGCTTACCTAACCAGCTTCACCCCCTCCACTCCAGAGTGCGGGCGCCCCATTCTGGCCCCTCCTCCCTTCCGTCAGGTTCCCCGGACCTCTCCCCCGCCTGTGAGGTTACGTAGCTTGGGGAGGACGGTCGGTGGCCCGCGAGCCAACCAACCAGTGTGCATAGAGGCGCTGGCCTGACACCTCTACTACGCTGCGGCGAGGGGTGATCAGGAAACATACGAGTGAAACGTGACTGCTGTGAATGTAAAACTGGCACTTACCAGCGAGGGGACGAAAAAGGTACAGTTCAAGTGTGAATACCGACGGAACTCTGATAGAAACACAGATCTTGAGAAAAGATTGAACAATACCAAGAAACAAGTGTTTAAACGGTGAAATGTTCAATAATAGTGAATTAGTGTTAAATGTGCGTTGGCTGCGTGATTCCGATGGGGGGGGAGTGAAACGTGTGATGTAACTGGAGAGGCACGCTTGAGTCTTTCCCGTGGTCCTCTCCAGCTGTGGTATTGATCTACGGACTCATTACACACACACTCAACTCAATCTCCTCAACATTCGCGTCCCGCCGCTTGGAAGTCCGCGACTGGCAGCGCCGCCTTCTGGATGCATAACGGCTTTCTACTGCTGCGGAGAGAGAGAGAGAGAGAGAGAGAGAGAGAGAGAGAGAGAGAGAGAGAGAGAGAGAGAGAGAGAGAGAGAGAGCACAATACTTGCGGTAACTGTGTAACCACCATGTCCCTTTTGATCTCAGGAAAGACATAGTTGATCTCCGTGATCAAGGAGTGGTGAGCGTGGGAGAGCAGCCCTCTCCCTCTCCCCCCGTACAGATAAGTGTCCTCAGGGGCGTTGTCAGAGCGAGATATTGACGTATCTCCACCCTTTTACCTCCCGCTACAAGCAAACGTAGGTTAGCATCTCTACACCTACCACTGCTAACGTTACTTCTGCGCTAAGCAAGATTCAAAGACGGATGAGCTAAATTGGTGGTGGTAAATCATTGTAACCGACACATTTTCCTGAAACTCACTCGAAGAAAATGGTAGGAAGTAAGAGAGAGAGAGAGAGAGAGAGAGAGAGAGAGAGAGAGAGAGAGAGAGAGAGAGAGAGAGAGAGAGAGAGAGAAAAGAGAGATCGTGCGTCCTCTCTCCACGTGACTAGGCGGCTGCACGTGTCCCCCCCATTCCCTCCATCTCTCCTTCTCCCCTCTCGCTCTCTCGCCTGCGCCGTCTACGGTTGCCTGTTGCCTGAGTTGCCAGTAAGCCTTCTCCTATTAATAGAACCCTAGCGTTTCATAAGCTTGCTGTTTATTGCTACGTATATACATTATATTACTGGAGGTTTTTATTTGCTACTATTTTCGAGAACTCGTGTTTGTACCACTTTCTATGTGCGAATGTCACTGGCGTCCTCAGCTCTCTCTCTCTCTCTCTCTCTCTCTCTCTCTCTCTCTCTCTCTCTCTCTCTCTCTCTCTCTCTCCGCGGCATCGACAGCCATCCTCATCCTACACGTGATTTTTTTTTTCCGACTTAGTTCAGTCCGGACTGCTTTCATACCAGTGAACGCAACGGGTGAAAGGGACAGACTCGGTACTTATGTTAGTGGCGAGTCAATAGGAAGCTTTGAAAGAAAATTAGATTTATTGATAGGCATGATAGGTGGGTGTAGGAATGTATACTTCAATGAGGGACTGCCTCGTCCAGGCCTAACAGCATCTTGTAGCTTCTTTGGTGTTCGTGATATGTTCGTGGCTTTATACGTCCACCCTCCCCCCCCCCCCGAAACATACCAGAAGGATTATTATGAGACTGCTGAGAGTTGCGACCTTAATGAGAGAGAGAGAGAGAGAGAGAGAGAGAGAGAGAGAGAGAGAGAGAGAGAGAGAGAGAGAGAGAGAGAGACTTAACAGGTGAAAAAAAAAATACATACCATATATTACGTAGGCACCGTAACCATTACTATTACCAACATAGCATTATAGAGGTCCAGCGTGACCAGCTCTCATCGCCTCTTTGATCGTTGCATAAGTTGTTGCGGAACCTAGGGAACAAGTCTATGAATACGTGGCTCTTATCAATACAACATTTTTAAGAATATTGAGCAACTAGATGACGTGAATCTGCTTACTGTGGCTGTGAAAGATTGCTTAGCTATTTGCGGTGTGGTGTAGATTCCCTTTTAACACATCTAGTAAGGGAAGCAATGTGCGGCGGTTATACAATAGTGGTGTGTTAGGTAATAAGGAGGGAGCGAATGGTGGGTACGGCAGTGATCCCAGACTGTGGTTCACAGGCCACGCGCCGCGCTCCCTGCACTGTTATGGAACCACGGGGGACGCCTGATAGCATTGCACTGGGCTAAACTGGACTGTGCTGGACTATACTGCACGTTTTCTTCCTCGGGAGTTAAAATAATATATATTTGTTTTCACTTGAAAATAATTACGAATACGTGTTGCACAACCATGCAATCTGGCTGCACACCATCACACCATTATACATATTTCAGTATCATACAAGAGTGTGTAAATTATGATTGTTCATGTATTATTTACTTATCACTACATCCCTCTGCAATTACAACCAGCGGCCTATGCGTACCGAGCTTCCCAATGGCTGGGGCCTGTGGTGGGATAAGATAACGGGCAGCAGTGACAGGAAGCCGCCTTACCGCCTTATGCAAGGTGCGGGAGGCTTCGCGGCTGCTGCACGCCTATCAGACAACGCAAGGTTGGGGCGTCATGTCACCTGATTAACTTATTGTCACCCCGCAGCTGTCTCCTCCCCCCACTCCGCTATGGTGCCTCATGTACCCACGACCGACTGTATTACATACCGTATCCGACTTGCCCCTATTTGTCTCCTGCACTTATCTTTACTGTTTTCAGAAGCTGCGGCTCTTGGGAGGTTAGTCCAGTCACTCCAGTGGCTTGTCAGCACTCCTGTGCTTCTTACCATCGCGGTCAGAGGAAAACTATATTTTACTTCGTCATCGTGCACGTGATTAGTGCAGCATGAACTCACGGTCCTGTTGACAAACATGAAAAGCAAGGGATATTATTCTTATTTGCCTCGGCATCCTATTTCGACGACATTTTAGACGTTTTAGCAGTTGAAGTGATATTTTAATGAGGATTTTACATTCATCATCAATCTGAAAAGCGCCCATGAGAATCTGACTAGTAATCTGTAAGGCGTTTCGAAAGTCTTTATGAGGGAACGAAGCGTTTCGTGCCAAGATCCGTTATGCTACTCAACGATTGGCTGCATCCAGAGACTTGGCCTGCAAATCAATATCCTCTCCTTCTTTGAGCGGGAGTTGTTAGGCTACACCTCCATTGTTACCCGCAGATACACAATAGGCTTGAGTCCCAGATGAGGTGGCATGATCATGGTGGCGAGCCAAACAAAGCAAAGCCTGGCACCAATTACGACGCACGCTGGGCTGGATTTTGAAACACTTCCTCACATACTGACGACTTTTAAGGGCCAGAGATTGTTAGTCGAGTTCTCATGGATGTTCTTTTCCCACTTGATATGCATAATCCTGGTTTCATTCGCTGTTATCATGAAAACACCCTTGGAAATCATAAGGGGGTCTGAAATTGTAGGAGTTCGCTGTCTTTGATGATGTCGTCATATTTGTTATTGTGATATTTTCTGAACGTTTAAGTAGAGAGAACAAGTGAAACCTTACTGACTTGATGTAACTCCATGGCAAAGTAAAGGCTGACTGCAGATTGACTTAACCTCCTGACTAAGTAAAAATTTGACTGACTGATTGACTTAATCTCAGACTAAGAGAAAGGCTGACTCACTGACCGATTGACTTAACCTCCTGGCTAAATAAAGGGTTGACTGACTGACTGATATATACTCCTGACTAAATAAAAGACCGACTGAATATCTTAATCCCCGCTGACTAAATAAAAGGCTGACAAATTGACTTAATCCCCCTGACCAAGTAAAGAGTAATTGACTGACTTAACCCTTTAACTGTTATACCAAGTAAAAACTGATTGATTGACTTAACCCCTTAACTGTTACGTCTTTTAAAACTTGATAAAATGTGATGTAACTTTACAGTAATATTTTAAAGACATCACTGGCAGAAAAATAATCCAATAATCCAAACCTTCCAGAGTCTGTAGTTTAATATCAAATCCTTTAACTCTTTCACTGCTAAGACTGTCCTTTGCCAATATTGAGAACACCGTAACGTTTGCATAGACACAAGCATAGAACGCTGCTTGTCTTTCCTTAAGCTACAGAGAATGTGTATGAGAAACTGACACAAAAATAAATCTAAAATAAATCCAAACAGATGGAGGTGATTAAGAAAGTTGTATAAATAGCAGTAATATGATTAAAGAACAGGTGTCATATTGGTAAGAAAGAAAGGTTAAGTAACAGGTGCCGTGTTGTCATCTTTGCTATTAGTAGCGAAAGATTTGCTGCGTCATAACATACTTATAATACGGTGCCGCTACATGCAATGGGAGAAGTACTGGTCGTTGCGCTGCATTGTACTGAGTTCCTTCATCTGAGAGGGTTTCCAATTGCAGCAATGCCTGTTTGTTATCCAGACGTTCTTTGCTGAAGTACAATGTTGCGTAAGTGGACACCTGATCCTGGCCATCAATACTCCTTTGTGCTGAGAGAGAGAGAGAGAGAGAGAGAGAGAGAGAGAGAGAGAGAGAGAGAGAGAGAGAGAGAGAGAGAGAGAGAGAGAGAGAGAGAGAGAGAGAGAGAGAGAGAGAGAGAGACTTATGTATGTAGGTTAATAACGTGAAGAATATGCAGGGAAAAACGAATAAATAAGAAGTAAAACAGGTAGAACGAGGGCGAAAAGAAAGAAAAGACGAGAGAGAGAGAGAGAGAGAGAGAGAGAGAGAGAGAGAGAGAGAGAGAGAGAGAGAGAAAGAGAGAGACTTGCGTATAGGTTCTTAATATAAAGAGCATGCATAAAAAAAATAAAACAAGGAAAACAGGTTGAGCTAAAAAAAAGAAAAAGAAAAAAAAGAAAAGACGGAGGAAAATAATACTGAAAAAAAAAATTCAAGACAGAATAATAATAAGGTAAAGGTCAAAACATTATAATTATGAGACAGAAAAAAACTTGATCAGGATAAGACGCACGCACACGTTTGTAACCAAGAGACCCTAACAGACTCATGGTAGTCTGAAGCGATGCGTGTCACTCTTCAGGCTGAGTATCGAGGGGCAAGTTGTGAGGCTGTATAGGTAGTCATGAGTTCTGTGGCTATATAAATAGTGATTAGTTCTTCATCTACTTTAAGATCTAAGGCTATATAGGTAGTAATTAGGTCTTCATCTAAAAGTTCCTCAGTCTTTATATTCGTGTAATCACCTAAATAGTACGTTTCACCATCACTACCCTTGGGCTGTATTTTGAAACACTTCAGGCTTCCATCGGGAATTATCAAAGGCAGTAAAGATGATTAGTAGGGTTTTCACTTTTTTTTTCCCTTTCTTATGTAGAATCCTTGTCAAACTATTACTGCAATCATGCAAATACCCTTGAAATTTTCAGTAACCTTCACTAAAACCTGTTAAGCGAAGCAATAGATGAGACGCGGAGACGTTTGAGAATGCGGTCCTCTGGTAGCTACAACTGGCTGACCTTTAGTGAAACTATATATAAAGAAATAAAAAGGTTAAGTGACTGCATGCGTGTCGCCTTTAAGTCCCTGCTAGCACAGTAATGACGGTGTTTTGGATTCCTTAGCTAGCAAAGCGAGGAACGAGGACAGGAACAGATGGATGCCAGTGTGCGGTGGTGGCGGCGGACTGACAGCGGCAGCGGTCATGAACGCAAACCCAGAACTTATTAAGAACCTCTCTGAGCTCTTTTGATCCCATCGCCTGACCTTCACCCTCTCCCATCCTTCGTCATGCCTCTTAACTCTGAGAAGTGGTCAAGGAAGAGGAAGATCGACCATGGGAGTGAGTGGAGGCCGCTGTATATGCATCCCCGACCTACCGCAAGGGGAACTGCGGGCGCGGCGTGCAGCAGTGCGGTGAGGGAGGCCACAGGGAGTAGGGAGGAGGGAGCCAGTGCCTTGCACAGCAGTGGCGCCGGTGACCTCTCCTCTGTGCCAGCAGGGAGAGATGAAGGAGAAGGAATGGATGAAGGCGCTTTTGGAGTGGCAGCGGGTGGTAAGCTGAGTGGAAGCAAGATCGGCATGAACGTTCGGAATTCTTCAGCCCTGCTCCCCGACCCAGCCCACCTGCCTCACTACAAGCTAGTCAAGCTCTTGTAAGTCCTTGTGTATACTTAGAAGGTCAGGAGTTCAATGCCGACTTGTTGGTAGCTGGTGTTGATGGACGTGGGTGTACTGACAATGGTGCTGCGGTGTGGTGTGCGTACATGATGGCGTCCTCGAGGATAATAAACCTTGGCTAGCCCACCTCCGGCCTGGCGGGTGCACGCTCGGTGCTTTTAGTTTCGTAGTTTTTCCTTTCCTCCCTTCAGTTATCCACTACGCTTCACTAGTGCTTGTTTACCACGCTGCCTCTGAGGGATAGGACCACTCACTGCTCAGCCCGTGCTCGTGTGCTACTCTCGGGATAACCAATGAATCTCACGGGGATACTTAGGCCGTATGTGACCAGTCCATGTCTCAGTGGCTTCCGGGGCTCACGTTTCGATGTAACTTCTGCCTCACTTCTGTGCATTTTAAATATAATTTCTTTTCATCCTTCTTCATATTAAAAGAAAAAAATCAACTAATCTAGTAATGATCTACATAAAGTCATGCTTTATGTACTACACAACTTGCACATTTAAGTAGAAATAGCGATAAGTATTGCAAAGTTTGTTCAAGCCCGCTTCAAGCCCGCCAAATCCGGCATTGTGAAATGTTTGGTGGGAACCACTGACCCACATGGGCCTCCACTGCACCACCTCCCCCAGTGCACCTAATCTGCCTTCTATTCACAGTTCATGGTCTCGAAAGTTGGACTTTCACACCTTTATGGCTCATGTTCTCAAGGACTAGACTGGTGCAGGGTGGGGCGCGGAGTGGCGGGTGAACGTCACGCGAGGCGGGGAAGAACTAGGAGGGAGGGAGCGGCCAGACTGGCTGCCCCACATTGCTGATTCATTGTCCCTTTTAACCCGAACAGCAAGTCGTTCCATCTGCAGAATTTACAACAGGACCACAGGCCGCTCAAGATCGTGCGTGCCAGCCACCAGTACATGTACGACAACACCAACTCTGAGTATATCGACTGTGTGAACTTCGTCTCCCATGGTGAGCACCGCCACTCTCTCCTCTGTCTTTTCTTTCCCGTCCGGTCTACCCTCTTCACTTGCTGATGGCTGTAGCGATAATATGCATATTAGACTGAAAGAAACTTGTAACGAGGCGGTGAACTAGACGTGTTAACATGAATCACATTATACCCATCCATGACCACGCATCACTAACCCATCTTTATCTGTGCAGTGGGCCACTGTCACCCCTCCGTGGTGCGGGCCGCCTATGTCACCAACAATTTGGACGCCGTCACGCCGGGCTGGGACATTGACTGGGGCGAGCCCACCTATCCGCAGCAGCTGCGCCGCACCCTGCCGGAATATCTCGACACTTTCTTGTTCTGCAACTCAGGGTGCGCCTCTCACACGCCAGCATGGGTGACAGTATGGTCTATTTTAGCCATCACTATACGCTGCGCTGCAAACAAGAGACGCATCATCACTATATATATTTTTTAACAGATCTGAGGCGGTGGACCTGTCACTGCAGCTGTCCCAACTGTACACGGGCGGCACGGAGGCTGTGGTGACGGATAACGCCTTCCACGGCTCCATTGACTCTGTCCACCACCTCTCCCCCAAAGTGTTCAAGGCCAACAACATCAGTAAGTCCCAGCGAGGTCCGGGAACTCCTGGCACGAGGAGGAAGTCTTGTTTTATGACCGAGGCAATCCGCTTGTTTTCATCTCACAGAGCGATGTAAGCGTCTTTATGGTCTAAATCTGGTGAATCTATCGGTATATCTTCAGTAACATCTTGAACATCCTTTTTGTATGATAGTTAATCAAAGATTTAATTAACACATCGCACATCAAAACAACAAAAAAGTGGTCCACATAAACGTCACGAAGACGTACTTTTCTGTAAGACAGTACTCAGCTGACGTAAACACCGATGTTTTTATCTCACGCAGCCAAGGCGGACTGGGTGCACATCATACCCATGCCGGACCTGTACCGGGGGGAGTACCGGCGGGAGGATCCGGCGGCGATCGACAAGTACCTATCGGAGGCGCGGGAGGTGGTGCGCAAGGCGCGGCAGGCTGGGAAGAAGGTAAGCAGTGATTCCTACACCACCCACACCAACTCTTACATCACTCAAGGGGCCTTGGTCCGCACCACGCCTCAGGAACATGTGTCACTGGTGGCGTGGAAAAAAAAAAAAAAAAGCAAATTCTTAATACGCAGCGTGCGCACTTCCGCAGTAATTTCTCACTGTTTATGTAGTGTTTTTATCCTTGCCGTGCTCTAGTCAACATTCGGCGTAAGGTTTTGGACGCCCTCCCTTAGCACAGCCACGAGACTTGTCTGGTATTAATTTATTCATAAATTTCCGATTTTATTTTCTCATCGAACACAACTAGCTAGTCATAATGGATTATGCGATTTAAATTATGCTTAGTTTATCGGCTGTTGTTATACTAAAACGGATTTTATTTATTATTTTTTTGTCGTTTCTTTTGTTTCTAACAATAAATTTATACCTTGAATATATCTGATTTACCTTGTATATCAATTAGGATTTTTTAACATTTTCCTTACCACTGTTGTGCTTCTCTGAATAATTTAATTCCTGTGAGATGTAAACCTAACCTAACTAGGTAGTACACGCGGGAGACACTAAAGCCTTCCCCCCCAGGTGGCGTGCTTCATCTCGGAGCCCATGCTGATCATCCCGGGCTGCATCATGCCGCCGCCCACGTGGCTGCAGGAGGTCTACAAGTGAGTCTTGGGGGCCTTCATATGCACTCCTTTCTCACTAGCATCAAACTAGTGCTGCGAGTTATTATTATTATTATTATTATTATTATTATTATTATTATTATTATTATTATTATTATTATTACTATTATTATTATTATTATTATTATCATCATCATCATCATCATCATCATGAGCAGCAGCAGCAACAGTGGCACATTTTTTTCTGTATAGATGCAGTGATATGTAACTATGGGTTTCAGTTCCTTACAACCAGACATATATAAAAAGAAAAAAAAAAAATTGTAACTACAGAATTTCGCATTTCGTCATTTAAGGATATTTATTGGTAATTACGCCATTATAGTCAGTCATGTTTCATTAAGTTTTCTTAGGCCCTCCTTCCCTCCCTGACCTCACACTTCTCCCTCCTTGCCTGACATCTCACCTCGTTCATTCTCTCTCTACCTTCATACTTCACAGTTATATCTACCCACCATTCCTGTCTGGTTCTCCCATTCCGCCCAACTGACTGTGTCCATTTCTGTCTGGTTCTCGTTCCCCGCCTAACTGAGTGTCCCTGACAGGCTGGTGCGGGAGAGCGGGGGTCTGTGCATCGCTGACGAGGTGCAGACGGGCCTGGGTCGTCTCGGGTCGCACTTCTGGTCCTTCCAAGCTCAGGAAGTCCACCCAGATATTGTCATCATTGGAAAGACGATTGGTGAGGACACGTTTGCAATACTGAGCATAGCTTGAGAGGCGTGTGTGAATTGTTGATGTTACATTCTCTCCTACTGTTTCTAAAATTCGAATCTTTTCTACTGAACTCTTTCTTAGAAGGGAGGCAATTAAATTATTATTATTTTTTTTAATTATTGTATCATTTAGCCGGTCTTCTTTGCATGTGAAAAAAAAAAACTACGAAGTGGAATGGACAACACTTGAATAGTCCTGTTACAAATGGATCAAAAGCACAATGTTTCCTGTCTCTCCACGCAGGTAACGGCTACCCCATGGCGTCCTGTGATAACCTCCAAGGAGATTGCGGCGGTGCTGGGAGATCGCGTCAAGGAGGTAACTGTCTGTCTGTCTGTTAATCCATCATTCTCTGTCCGTTTGTCAATCTGTGTCTGCCAATTTATCGTTCTGTCTGTCTGTGTCTGTCAATCTGTGAGTCTATTTGTCAGTTTGTCAGTCTGTTTGTCAATTCATCACCGCTTGGCAATCTGTGAGTGTTTGTCAATCTATCAATGTCTCTCTCTCTCTCTCTCTCTCTCTCTCTCTCTCTCTCTCTCTCTCTCTCTCTCTCTCTCTCTCTCTCTCTCTCTCTCTCTCACCTACTCAGCTCTTAGTCTGTTTGGCCGGCACGGATAACACATTTCCGTTCATAATGATCACGCACAGACAGACTCGCCACCGAGGCGATTATTCATTCAGTGAGCAATGTAAACAAATACTTAGGCAGTCATCTTGTTGCCTCATAAACTCCCGTCTGCATGATGCCCTGGCAAAACAAAGGCTTTCCCTTGAGGTCAGTGAAGGAGGATTAGACCAGATGCCATATCACTGGGCTTAGGGCGTCTTGGTGGAGGATCTACGCTGTGAAAGCAAACCAGGGTAAGTTTAATATTCCGAGTCTGCATCTGGTCACAGGCTATGAGATTTCAAATGAATTACTAGGTAGTCTTTGTTTTCGCGTCGCAGTCTAGTGCACAATATTCCAAGCACAATCTGGGCAGTTCATTACATCTCAGAATGATTATACTGTCTTTGTTTTCGGGTTGTCTAGTGCTGCTTTCTGGAGAAAGAAAAGGAAGGGTATATTATGCGGCAGACTGCCAAGGTCACAGCAGCATGGTAATGAATGCTGCGGTGACAGGGATGGGAGGGCGCCACTCCAACTGCTGCGTGCTGGGATCGAACGCAGAACCTTTTTGGCTACGAGTCCAACATCCCGAGAGAGAGAGAGAGAGAGAGAGAGAGAGAGAGAGAGAGAGAGAGAGAGAGAGAGAGAGAGAGAGAGAGAGAGAGAGAGAGAGAGAGAGAGAGAGAGAGAGAGAGAGAGAGAGAGAGAGAGAGAGAGAGAGTGTGTGTGTGTTAAGTGCTGTGAGGCCAAACACATTATCTGGGGGCAACAAACTTGGCTATTCAACTAAATTTGTACCTATGTGTATCCAAGGCTGTGTGGGGAAATGCTTGGAAGAAAATTTTAAATAAAAGAGTTAGGATCGTGAAGGATAGTACAGGATAAAGATGCTCTGTAAAGGCAAAGCAAATTACAAACGAGTTTTGTCTTACAAATCAGTTTGAACCCATTTGTACTCAAGCTTACAGCGGAAAGCCTTGACGGAAACAAAAACAAGCAAATGCTGTGAAGGCAAAATCATTACTCCGCCAGGGTACACCGAACTTCTTGGTCGCAGTCAATAAGTTTGTACCCATTTGTACCCACTGCTGGCTGGGGAATTCACTGAGTCATGCTACCCGCAGCGTTACATACCAGAGACCGGTAACTAAAACGCTACTCTCCCATCAAGACTATTTAAAGGCCAGAGATGTTAAGTCAGGATCTTGTTATTGAACACTAGAATTATGAAAACATCCCTGAAAATCCTAAACGCTGAAACATTTGAGAATGTTTCATTCTTAAGCCAAACCTTCTCATAACGCACGTTGCGGCAGTTAAAGTCACACAAACGTGCTTGACATCTTAAGGAAACTGCAGATTCTGGGGTGAATGTCCTCTGTCCGTCACCATCTCCCCCTTTTAATGTTCTACGTCATGCCGCGTTACATAAGAAAGCATTTACACGTCATAGAAATTGACATCAGCAGAGGGTGACTGTCGACTAAAAAAACAAGTGGTAGCAAGAAATCACATGTCTCTTCAAGCGTAGTGAACTAATTATAATGCTGGTATTGATCATAAATAACAGCTAGATGTTATCAGAACGTATAATACATGAAAGTGATTGAGTTGTAAGGATATAAGTATTATTTTGTAGACTGGACTTTCTAGAATCTAGAACGTATTTGAAGCTACAAAGAAAGGATAACAGTTACGTAGTTCCGTTTATACAAATTAAGATGTCTCCGATAAGAATTGAGTCTTCTTAGTTCCTCTTTTTCTTGTTGCCTGCTTGAAAACGATAGAAGTGAAGTTGAAATATGCGTATATCTTGCAAAACAAGAGAAAATTTAACAAACAATATCGGTGTCTCAGAAATAAAGAATACATTTTCTACTGTAGACATTGATTGATTGATAAAAAAAAAAAACTCCGCAACCTGGAGAGAGAGAGAGAGAGAGAGAGAGAGAGAGAGAGAGAGAGAGAGAGAGAGAGAGAGAGAGAGAGAGAGAGAGAGAGAGAGAGAGAGAGAGAGAGAGAGAGAGAGAGAGAGAGAGAGAGAGAGAGAGAGAGAGAGAGAGAGAGAGAGAGAGGATCATATGAATAATCTATATAACGAAAAATAAAGGTTACCGAATGAGATCAAAACACTTTCTCTCTCTCTCTCTCTCTCTCTCTCTCTCTCTCTCTCTCTCTCTGGAGTGCGGGGCGTTACTGCGCGGCGAGTCACTGACTTGCCTT
Organism: Scylla paramamosain; assembly: GCF_035594125.1. Taxonomy (NCBI): domain Eukaryota; kingdom Metazoa; phylum Arthropoda; class Malacostraca; order Decapoda; family Portunidae; genus Scylla; species Scylla paramamosain. The sequence goes on from NC_087169.1 coordinate 11,956,881, forward strand.
TATCTAATCAGGAAAGTTAAAGGATAAATCTGAAGAGTCTATTTCTACATGAGTCTTGAATAAAAATAACACTTTCCTAGTATTGGTCGTGAAAGGAATATTGTGCGCGTGGTTGAAACGAAGATGGTGTGTGTTTTTATATATATATATATATATATATATATATATATATATATATATATATATATATATATATATATATATATATATACATAGAGAGAGAGAGAGAGAGAGAGAGAGAGAGAGAGAGAGAGAGAGAGAGAGAGAGAGAGAGAGAGAGAGAGAGAGAGAGAGAGAGTAATAACATCCACTCTTGAAGAAAAGAATAGAAAGAATAGAAATGTTTGAAAATATGGCTTACCAGATTTTTATGTAGGAGACACACCGGCCAAGGGCAACAAAAATCTCACCCCCACCAAAAAAAAAAGACCCACTGAGATGCCGGTCCCCGAATAGGGCCCAAAGCGGTAGTTAAAAACTGAAAGATAAAGTGTCTTGAAACCTTCCTCTTGAAGGAATTCAAGTCATAGGAAGGTGGAAATACAGAAGCAGGCAGGGAGTTCCAGAGTTTACCAGAAAAAGGGATGAATCATTGAGAATACTGGTTAACTCTTGCATTAAAGAAGTGGACAGAATAGGGGTGAGGGAAAAGAAAATCTTGTGCAGCGAGGCCGAGGGAGGATGGGAGACACGCAGTTAGCAAAATCAGAAGATAAGTTAGCATGAAAATAGCGGTAGAAAATAGCAAGAGATGCAACATTGCGGCGATGAGAAAGAGGCTGAAGACAGTCAGTCAGAGGAAAGAAGTTGATGAGACGAAAGGTTTTTGATTCCACCCTGTCTAAAAGAGCGGTATGAGTGAAATCCCCCAGACACGTGAAACATACTCCATACATGGACGGATAAGGCCCCTGTACAGAGTTAGCTGCGGGAAGGGTGAGAAAAACTGGCGGAGACGTCTCAGAACATCTAACATCATAGAAACTGTTTTAGCTAGAGATGAAATGTGAAGTTTCCAGTTTTGATTATAAGTAAAGGGCAGACCGAGGATGTTTAGTGTAGAAGAGGGGGACAGTTCAGTGTTACTGAAGAAAAGGGGATAGTTGTCTAGAAGATTATGTCGAGTTGATAGATGGAGGAATTGAGTTTTTGAGGCATTGAACAATACTAAGTTTGCACTGTACTTTGCTGCCACATCTGTGTGTGGAGTACAGTGTGTACTGGAGTACACACTGTACTCCAGTGACAACAAAAATTTGAGTAATGTATGTGCATGTCGCAACACTGAAAATATCACCACGGAAAAAAATAATAATCATAATAACAAAAATAAATAAATAAAATAAATTGAAAGTTAAATTAACTGAAAGTAAAATGGTGTATTTTTTTACCCTTCAGTACAGGTGTTCCCAGGTGATGGATGCTGTGGGGAGCGTGGTGCTGGAGGGGCTTAGGCAAGAACACCTCATGGAAGCAGCAGCCAGGGTGGGGAACTTCCTGCTGGAGGAGCTGATCAGGCTGCAGCACAAGCATGAATATATAGGTTGGTGCAATCCTGCTTAACCTTCCTGCCTACCTGTTTAATTATCTGCCTACTTATTCAATTATTTGTTCTGTCTATCAACCTACATACCAACCAATCTGTTTTATTACCTGTAATGTCTGCCTGCCCTGTCCTACTTAGCAAACTACCTGCCTGTCTATCCCATTTGCCCTAGTGCCTGCTTGACCTGTGCTCTGAGCATCTTCATCAGAACCTCATCTGTATCCATGTGAAAATAAGAATTTAAGAATTAAGACTTTAAGAATCAAGACTCAAGCAAATGCAAATAAAATGTAGATTTATCATCACAACACGTCTGCAGCAGGGAAAGCCTCGTCTTAATTGGACACAATAACAAGCTGACTAATCCTATTGAGGTGGGAATCAAATCTTGAGACAGCTGTGTTCTACTCCTTAGCTTGGGGAGTTGGGCTTTCTCCTGTGTCTGGTGAATTTATTAATCGAATATCCGGCTATATATGCCAGGAGTCATCATGACCCGGCTGTTGAGGCCACAGCAGGCTGCTACAAAATGAAATGTCACTCGTGTATTACTGCCTGGTTCTGTGTAGATCTTGCGTCATGACATCCGTGATTCACTCCAGCTGGTTGTTCTAAATTCCACTAATTGATGAAACCAGTGGATTACTCCTCGATTTATTTAGTATGTCAATTTATCCTAGCTTATGCTACACGTAAGGTACTTGTAAATTTTAACGAACACTGCACCGCGCAGACAATGAGGCACGATGTTATAGACTGTATCGAATCCCTACATCTATCTTTACTGATTACTTCAGGTTGCGGCAGGTCAGTATTGTATCCAATACACTAAATATAAAATATTCTAAATATTACTCATTCCTTCAATTAACAACCTAAATGACGTGGTAGTAGGCAATGTTGTGAAGATTGAGGGAAATGGTGCACTTACTATAAGTTTACACTAATCTGTGCGATAAGCCAGAAACTGATTTTTAAATATGATGATGGGTCGCCGCCACCATGATTCTAAAGTACATTAAATCCGACGACATCTTTCTACCCAGCCTTGCTTCCCAGTGGTGATGGGAGTCTCCCACCTTTTGACCCGCAGCTCATTAATCTTATCTACTGTAACCTAACTCCACTGTGGGAACTTTTTATACCTCGCACTCACACTATAGTCTCCCGGCTAACACATTTTCACAGAATGCATCGCTAGATATAATTTTAAGTAACATAACTTAGCTGTGGTTAGAGCCAGCTGGGAGTGGTGGTGGTTGGGTAAGCTATCACTTTTTTTTTTTATGTAGGAGGGACACTGGCTAAGGAGAAAAAAAAAAAAAAAAAAAAAAAAAAAAACACCGAGATGCCGGTCCCCAAATAGAATCCAAAGTGGCAGTCAAAAATTGAAGGATAAGTGTCTTGCAACTTCCCTCTTGAAGGAATTCAAGCCATAAGAAGGTGAAAATATAGAAGCAGGCATGGAGTTCCAGAGTTTACCAAAGAAAGGGATGAATGATTGAGAATACTGGTCAACTCTTGCATTAGAAAGGTGGACAGAATAGAGGTGAGAGAAAGAAAGTCTTGTGCAGTGAGGCTGAGGGAGAAAGGGAGGAATGTAGTTAGCAAGATCAGAAGAGCAGTTAGCATGAAAATAGCAGTAGAAGATAGCTAGAGATACAGCATTGTGGTGATGAGAAAGATGCTGAAGACAGTCAGTTAGAGGAGAGGAGTTGATGAGACGAAAAACCTTTTGATTCCACCTTGTCTAGAAGAGCGGTATGAATGGAACTCCCCCCCCAGACATGTGAAGCATACTCCATACATGGATGGGTAAGGCCCTTGTACAAAATTAGTAGCTGGGGGGTGAGAAAAACTGGAGGAGACTTCTCAGAATGCCTAACTTCAAAGAAGCTCTTTTAGCTAGAGATGAAATGTGAAGTTTCCAGTTTTGATTATAAGGAAAGGAGAGGCCGAGGATGTTCAGTGTGGAAGACGGGGACAGTTGAGTCAAGCTGATAGATGGAGGAATTGAGTTTTTGAGGTACTGAATAATACCAAGTTTGCTCTGGTCCATTCAGAAATTTTTGAGATCAGACGTCAGGCGTTCTGTGGCTTCCCTGCATGAAATGTTTACTTTCTGAAGGGTTGGATATCTATGAAAAGGCATGGAAAAGTGCAGGGTGGTATCATCAACGTAGGAGTGGATAGGACAAGAAGTTTGGTCTAGAAGATAATTGATGAATAATAGGAACAGAGTGGGTGACAGGACAGAACCCTGAGGAACACCACTGTTAATTTATAAGAACAGTGACCGTCTACCACAGCAGCAATAGAACGGTCAGAAAGGAAACTTGGGATGAAGTTACAGAGAGAAGGATAGAAGCCATAGGAGGGTAGTTTGGAAATCAAAGCTTTGTGCCAGATTCTATCAAAAGCTTTAGATATATGTAAGGCAACATCAAAAGTTTCACCAAAATCTCTAAAAGAGGGTGACCAAGACTCAGTAAGGAAAGCCAGAAGATCACCAGTAGAGCGGTCTTAACAGAATCCATACTGGTGATCAGACAGAAGATTGTGAAGTGATAGATATTTAAGAATCTTTCTGTTGAGGATAGATTAAAAAAACTTTAGATAGGCAGGAAATTAAAGCAATAAGACGGTAGTTTGAGGGATTAGAATGGTCACCTTTTTTAGAAATAAGCAGAATGTGGGAAAACTTCCAGCAAGAAGGAAAGGCAGATGTTGACATAAGCCTTCCGAGGGCTTAGGCCAGCGAGGCCATGGAAACCATCATTGTGAAAAATTTTGATAGCATAAGTAGTCAGAGGGTGGAGGAGAGGGAGGAACAAGCCATGAATCATCCAAGGTGGAGTTTTTAGCAATGGTTTGAGCGAAGAGTTCAGCTTTAGAGAGAGCTGTGATAGCAGTGGTGCCATCTGGTTGAAATAAAGGAGGGAAAGAAGAAGCAAAGTTATTGAAGATGTTTTTTGGCTAAATGCCGAAAGTCACGAGGGGAGTTAGATCTTGAAAGATTTTGACATTTTCTATTAATGAAGGAGTTTGTTGGAGAACCCCACAACAGCTGTTCATTGTGATGCATGCCACTTGAACACTGCAGGCACTAAAGCAGAATGTCTAGTCAGTATTTAGAAATACAGATGTTCTCCCTTCTTTAAACAGTCTTTAAAAGACAATTAGCATAAATTAATATTGCTGCCACAGCACACGTGTACCAACACTCACAGCGCATCCAGCAGAATATGTGAGGCATGTAACCACACCACTCATGTAAGCGTCACACGGCGTTAACTAACAATAAAGCAAACACAAACTGCTCACATCCATGTACACATCACTTGATTCCCTCACACCCAGTGCATGCCTCACATCTGTATCATGCAGTGTTTCAGTCTCGATCCAAAGCCCTGAACCATCCTGAGCTGATCATGTTCACACCGACATTGCAGAGTCTCGTCACATACTCTTCTACCCTGTAGATCCAAATCCACATGCATATTCTGCAAATTCATTTTATCCCTTATATAATAAACATGGGCATCTACTGTGACGGCTGCGTCCTGCGCTAGACTACGATTTCGTTACAAAAAAATGTTTCTGGTTTAATAAATCACATCATTGCATAATTGTGCCGTTACACAATAAACACTGTGTGTGGATTTAGGTAAATCTTCACAGCTCTGCCCATTACTGCATCATTTAACCGTTGACATCAGGGAGGCTTAACTTATAATCCCTTGGTTAGAAACCTCTGCTGTATTACTCCTCCGGTAACTCTTTCCCTTATTACACTTTTGTTTTATCCAGGACCTTCTCACACACCATCCTTTGGTCTTACATATCATTCTCTGGCATGTCTATAAGATGTTTACACTTCAACCATGTTCCCAGCCTTTCCACATGCTTGTCACACGTTATGCATCACCGAGTCAGTCCTAACACACTCCCCCTTCAAGATCCATAAATGATGTCCACTCTTCTTGTTGCTTTGCTTATATATATATATCCTTGATTAGTGACTGACCTCAAACTCCTAATGTAAACATTCTCTGTTCTTCCTAAATTGTCTCCCTATGAATCTGAACTCCTCTGTCAAGTTCTTAAGTAACACTTTCCTGGTACAGTTTAACTACCAATACTTCTGTAGTTAAGGCAATCATTCTGTGCCTGTATTTAAAACTCTAAAAACAGACTATATTAATTTGTTATTTTCTTGTTTGTTGGTGGTTTCCTGCTGCCTTTTCATTGCAGGTGATGTACGGGGGAGAGGTCTCATGGTGGGCATGGAGGTGGTGTGGAGCAGACAGAGCCGCAAACCTGCACAGGAGATAGCTGAGCAGATTGTGAACAGGTGAGGACAGTGTGAGGTGCAGGGTAGATTTAGTGATAATTGAATACAATCTTGCACCATGCAGTCTTTGTATGCATCCACCACTAAAGCATGACTAACTCATAACTGAGTTATAATAGATATTCATTCCTTTATGGCATACCCATACGACAAGAGATCAGTAGAAGAGAAGAATTAAGTGGTGAGACCCAACATAGCCAGTGGTTGCTAACTTTCTACTCTCACGGCAGGATGAGGGAGGAGTATGTCATCCTGGCCAATGAGGGGCAGGAGCGAAACATTCTGATGGTGATGCCGCCAATGTGCTTCACTCAGGAGAATGCCGTCAGCCTCATCCAGCGCCTTGACAAGGTCCTCTCTGAACTTCCCAAACACAGGGTCTCAAAGGAGGAGGAGAGCAGCCTTCTCTCCTACAGAATGTAAGTCTGTACTGTAGCCATTAGCAGCATGTCAACTGATATGAGCTTCTTAAACATTGTAAGTGAACTGGTTAGATATACAGTCAAACCTCAATGCTAACTTAATTTTTTTTGTTTATTTTATTTTTATGCAACTTAGGTCTACAGCATCATTAAGCTTGCCTCTTTATACCCTTTCCTTTCACTGTCAGATTTCACTGAGTGCCATTTCTTTCTCCAGGCTGCCAGGTATGTGTGAGGGTCGCCTGGGCATCATACAACCCCAGAAGGCAGGTGAAGAGGAGGACGATGGTGATGGATTCCAAAATTCCAGGACCAACATGAATCTTGAGTACTCACAAAACAGTTACCAGGACCTCGACTAATACCTCACCACCACCTTTTCTGTAGAGATGTGCTGCGTCCTCATCTCAACCCTGATAACCAACTTTGCTTTACCCCCTTCCTCTCAGTGACTCAAGATGGAGGACAGTATTAATGTGAAAGTGTGAACCATGGAGTACTGACATAACCAAGCGGTGCTCTGGTGTGTGGAATGATGGAATGATTGCTGCCTCCCTGTTGACATAGTGATATCATTCCAAGATTTTCACTTTTGCATGGAAGTAAAACTGGTGTAGACTAATATATGTAGTGGTTGCTCGTCCCACACTCTCTCATCTCCATACATCACTCCGTCCTCCCTGGAACTCTAAGGAATTTGCTCCAGTGATCACATATTTTTTATATGCATTCTATTTATCATCACAAGACTAAGTTCCTTTCTTGATTTTTTTTTTCATTACATCTGAGGTACTCAATGACTTAAAAAAATAACTGGCTCATTAAATGCATTATGTTCTGGATCTTAAGTTCCTTTGTACTATTTTTCTTTAATTTTAAGTATTAGATGATTATTACAATATTCCCTAATGAACTTAATTTTTTCTTGAAATGTATTTTGTTTTTACCATACTTTCCTCTCTTCAGTCTCTTCATCTCTCATCAGTCTTCATGTTCCATATACATCTGACAAGTCTACATCAATGGTATTAACTGTTACGTCGTGTGGTTTAAGATGTTTTGATATTATGGAAACAATAAATCCATGAAGTGTAATGCCTTCTTCCTCCTTCATTACCTTTAGTAAAGTACTCCTTCCCCACCACTGTGAGGAACCACTGAATGCTGTGAATGACCACAGTCAACCACAGCTTTAGACAAATACTTCTTATATCACGTTTTTAATAACCTGAAGGAAGTTCTATACCATACATATGTAATGCAGTAGAAGATCTGTTCAGAAAGTATTTAACCATTTTTTCTTGGAAACCAACTGGATCTAAGGTGCAGAAGTAGCACCACTGCCAGGCATAGCAACAGACCAGGCTGTGCCTGTGTGGTCTTGCCATCCTACCAATTGCTTCCTCAGCCAGTTAATAATGCATGATTTGAAGTTTGGGATTGTCTTCCACATTAACAGGGAAAAAGGTGAAAAAAAAACTTGATGGAAAACAAATATTTGAACTTTTACAGTTTTTATATATATTAAAAAAAAAAAAAAAAAAAAAAAAAATCCAAATGTATTTGTGTGGTAATGCTAAGCTAAGAGTAACCAAGGACCTTCTCCATTTAAGACCAACACCTTGCTTTTCCTTTGGATGGTTAGGTAACTAATGCTACATTTGTACATACTTCAAACTATTCACAAGCAGAAGTTCACCCAGAAAAGTATTCGCTTTAATTACAGAGAGAAAAATGAAATTTGTAGCCTCAAAAGTTGTTCATTCCCAAAATAAATGAAGTTGTCAATGGTCTGCTTCATGTACAAATTTTGAAAAACCTCAGGTTCTCTTTCCTGGGTAGCTTGCTGCTTATAAGAACAGTGTTGATACAAGAAGTGTGCCTTACAAAATCAAAGCACAGCTGTGACCTGATGCACACCACAACAAATAAACCAAACAATTAATTTCTGTGTGTAGCATTAAGGTACAGAATGTGTGCCTGGTTGTACTCTTCTTTTATAATTTAAAATACCTACTATGAATGAACCCTTCAGAAATTATGTAAGTAGAAATATTTCACAATGCACACCACCATGAGTATGTAGAATACAGAGTATACAAATATATAAATTCAAGTATACAAAATAATGTGAATGAGGTGACTATTCTTGGCTGCTAGCTGTAACAATGATGTGAGGACCAAGACTCATGAACTATGGAATAAATTATGTGCTGATGTTCAAAAGTTGATGAACAAATTCTGTGCATGTGAAGAAATCAGATTTAAACATTTCAGTAAATTAATTAGGAGGAAAAGGTTTTACAATTAACCACATGAAGTAGTGTGGGCAAAGACAAGTTTTCACCATAATACATACTCAATTCTTGAAAAATAGAGACACAAGCTCCTCACTTACAGCAGAGCTTGGCGGGTCCTGGATTCTATCCCCACTGAGTGGTGCTATCCTAATGGTGTGGCAGAGGGTTTGACATTGTTTTGGTGACTCATAAATACTGCTGGACACCTGGCTCTCCTACACAGTGGTCTGCCCTTCCACATATTACTGCTATTTCCTGGAGTCTCCCACCCAGGCTGAATGCTTGCTCTGTCTTTTCCTCACACACACACACACACACACACACACACACATATATATATATATATATATATATATATATATATATATATATATATATATATATATATATATATATATATATATATATATATAAAATTCTTAAGACATTATGATTATCCAGTTCTTGCAGGCTATTTTCTTACCTTTAAAGTGATTAGTAAGCAATAAAGAAAGCTGCAGTGTTGCATGAACTATATAAAATACTCATGATAAAGCATTATAATTACTGAATCAAGCACCATGACAACAATGCAAGGCGTGCTTGATCTGTCATCAGTGACCTACCCTATTGTCCCAGGGCAAGTCACAGGCCTGGCCAACATGGGGTTTATGGTCCTGCTTGGCCCACATGTCTCAGGTAAGGGGTTGGATGTTTGCAGTCCAGGTGTCCCAAAGCACCACAAAATGACTAATATCATCCTTTCACCTGTGCACAAGTTTACATGCCTGTATACTCCTCATTTAGTGTCATCTTCTCATTGAATGTTACAGAATTTCTTTTGTGTTTAAGTGATGAGACATTTAATATGGGCAGTGAAGGAATGGTTTTTATTCACTCAAAGCAAATAGATTGCATGTTAGTAAAGAAACAATAAAGCACTGTAAAATGCACACTTTCCAATAAACACAGCAAACCATTAGCAGACCAGAGTGTTGATCCTCTGAGGTGCTCCACCCAAGAGGAGGGGCTTGTGTCTATAGTATTTGAGAATTGAGTATAGGTGTTGTTGGTCTTGGCATTATAGTATACGGATTGTAGCATGTTAGATATGCTTTTGTTGTTCTGTTAAACTTCCATTTTAAATTTTAGATTTTAATAAATTTCTAAATTTAACAACTTGTACCCAAGCCCAAGAAAAAAAAGCCTGTTTTTAAAATATGGGTATGGGTTAATATAAAAAGTAATTTTGATGCCTCTTTCTTCCACAATGAAATTATATTTATATATGCTTGAATGAGATACTTCCATTCCTAAGATCTCTGATAAGATGACTCAACACATTCATTATACTCCAACACACACACACACACACACACACACACACACACACACACACACACACACACACACACACACACACACACACACACACACACACACACAGCCTCAAATTAAACATCAACTTCTTGTGTAAACATTGTAAAATGATGTGAGGTGTGACTGAAGGTGCCACCCATTTCACTGGGTAATCCTTGCATCTGTGCTTGTTATCAATCACCCCTTCCTGCCTTGGTTCTGGAGATTTAGTTATGATGATGATGATGGTGGTGAATGATTAATTACTCATCATGTTAAATGTCACCCTGTTTTACTCAGAAGTTATCACATCATTTGATCAACATTTTCCTGTATATCTGAGGTGGATGCTGTATGAAATGAAAAATGGGAGTAAGATATGTCAAGCAAAAAAAAGTTAGAACATTCATCAATGAAATTATTTTTACCTGGCTTGACCCACCAAGAGGTCCAGTGACCTCTTGCTGGTACACACATCTGCTGCCTTCACATGATGGTGTGGTGAACTACAGGCCATCCAGCTGCAAGATAAACAACACCACTGTTCAAAGACATATACAAACTAACCATACACAAATGAGAAAACACAAAGGATTGTTACAAGACTGATGTACCATGCAAGGACTCAATAAAAAGAGAAAATTTAGCCTTTCAAATCCAGTTGTTGCAAGGGTGTAAAACAGAAATATGAAATTTTGAAAGATATTCAGAGAAAACCTAGATATAGATATATAAATCTAGATATCTTTATATATATATATATATATATATATATATATATATATATATATATATATATATATATATATATATATATATATATATATATATATATATAAAGATAAATGCAGGGAATTACCTTCAAATACTTTAGCTAGTAAATTTATTGATCTCATGCTTCCCTTCATCCCTAATCACATCACAGAACTCACCAGGTCCTCCATCTCGTCTCCTGCATCCTGCACAGGCGGTGGGGCCTCCTGTGTCCCTTGGTCCAGCTGGAGGAAGGTGCTCGCCTCCTCCTTGCTCAAGCTGCTTCTTCCATTCTCCTCAACAGTTATTAGTCCAAGATTGCCTGGAAATTATAATTGGCTATTCTAAGTGGATGTCTCTTGCTTCTCTGTACTAAATCTATGTTTGGTACAGTGATGTTTTTCAGCCATTTAACAAAGGTGTAAACTGAGGAATGGAGTTAAATTGGCTATGTAAAAATAAGGAGGTTAAGGAGGGATGGGTTAGTTCACTTAATAAAGTTTGTTGGAGTGCAAGGCATATAAGGTGTGTGTGTGTGTGTGTGTGTGTGTGTGTGTGTGTGTGTGTGTGTGTGTGTGTGTGTGTGTGTGAAGAGAGAGAGAGAGAGAGAGAGAGAGAGAGAGAGAGAGAGAGAGAGAGAGAGAGAGAGAGAGAGAGAGAGAGAGAGAGAGAGAGAGAGAGAGAGAGAGAGAGAGAGAGAGAGAGAGAGAGAGAGAGAGAGAGAGAGAGAGAGAGAGAGAGAGAGAGAGAGAGAGAGAGAGAGAGAGAGAGAGAGAGAGAGAGAGAGAGAGAGAGAGAGAGAGAGAGAGAGAGAGAGAGAGAGAGAGAGAGAGAGAGAGAGAGAGAGAGAGAGAGAGAGAGAGAGAGAGAGAGAGAGAGAGAGAGAGAGAGAGAGAGAGAGAGTACAGGGAGGTCCCCTTGTGGTTTTAGCATCTGTTATATGAGACACCGATGATATGAGATGTGAGAGTTAGAGAACAGTTTCTTTATAATGAGCGCAAAAATCCCATAGCACGAGCTTCAGTCCAAGGCAATAAAATTACAAAGTTTAAAATGTGAGCCTTCCTGCACCAGATGTGGAGAGACAGTTTGTGAGAGCTGGAAGAGAACCATACCCTTCCCCTATCCCTTATCTACCATTCATTCTCCCACCAGTTCTCTTTTAAACTGAACTCTGTGTCCTTTGGACTCCCACTCCTACGGCTTTACGGCTAGTTATTATACTTATACTCTATCCTCATTTTGCTTGCAAGCATATTCACAATACAATACAAGTACAGTGTACAGTGCTTTTATGTAACTGATTGGTGCTTGGATGTATTACAGTGTTACTGGTGGCATGTTCTTTCCTTGGCTGTCTTTGGTGTAGTGTTGTGCAGGTGACTGACCACATGGTGTATAGACTGTGACTTGTTTTGCCTGTCAAGTGCTAACTATGCCTCCCAAGTGGCCAATGAGTTCCAGTGCAAGTTTTAGCAATAAAGCTAAGTGATCTGGAGTATCAATTAATACTTGCAAAGAAGGTACAAATTAAAAGACACAGGAGTGGTAAGAAAGTTACTTTCCCTGATACATTAAGTAGACAATGGTGTGTTACCACATTTCATATGTTTAATTAATATAAAATCATGCTCTTTGTATGCTGTTTTCTCTTTCATGTTGCTTTATTGATATGTTTGTTGCTACATTTTAGCTTGAAAACTTACTGTTGACAAGGGCCACAGAACCTAACCCCTTTTTTGCCATTAGCTACATTTCATTATATGAGAATTCACTATATGAACAATTCAAATGGAATCTAACAGCTCATATCATCAAGACCTCTCTGAATTCATGAGGGGAAAAACACATACCTTCCTTCACCCGGTCCCACAGATCCTTCAGAGAAAGGGAGATCACAACATCCTTGAAGCGAGAGGTAAGAAATCTATTGTAGGTTGCTGGGTCAATACTCTGGGACTCATGGCGGAAGGTGGTAAGGCACTCCAGCACCTTGTCCAGCATGGCAGCAGCAACTGGCCCACTGCTGGCCCCTGCAAGGCTGTCTAGGAGCTGCAGGATCACATCTCCCATCTGCCTGCAGACTGCAATGAGCATGGTTAGCATTTTATTCTACATTTTTTTCATCTTTTACCTTTTTTTGTGGAAATCTTATATCTAGAAAAATAAATAAATAAATAAAAAGACAAATACATAAAAACAAATAAAATAAAATAAACAATAAAACCTTACTGTCATTGAAATTAGGAGCCTCTCCCCGAAGGAGTGCCATGAAGTCCTTAACTGGGGAGGCCGTGGTCACCTGAGTCACCTGGTGCTGTATGAGGTCACTGGCACTCAAGCTGTCGTCCACCTTGACTCTCTTCTCACTGCCATCCTTTTTGTCCTCATCACTGTGTTTGCAGCAAGTCCCCATTAGATGATGTTATTTTGTCATCATTTGAAAATATGATATGTACCTACATTTTTCTTTCTGTGAGGTTTTGTTTCTTATTTCTTTTCCTTCACTGATTACACAGATGCATATAATTATCACCTATACTGCCTCAGTGTCATATAATGTGACCTACAGAAAATTATACATGAACTGAAGTTGATAAAAGAGTACAATGACAACAAGAAGTGACATGCCAAAAGAGAAGAAACACCAAAGGCCATAACCTTATCAATGTAAGGTGCAGTACTCACACATCAAACACATTCTGGGGTCTCTTGGATGCTACGGGAGCCTGGGTAGGGAACAATTTCTTCAGTGTGGCAGCCACTTTGTCCCTTGCCTCACACACCTTTTCTGGCACCTCCAGGATTTTCTGCCAATAGGAATAACTTAACATGTTTGAGTCAATACTTTACTTACATGCTTCATTCTTCCCTAGTGACTAAGGGATCTGATAATTTGTAAAGACTAAGTGATGAGTTGCAGAGTTTTTCATAAATTTTTATTATAGTTTTCATAAAAGCATTCCAGGAGCTATCACCTGCAGTAAGCCTTAAATTCCTAGTCTAGCTACAAAAAAGTTAATAAATGTGCACTGTTGTTAGATGATTGAAGCTGGAATAGAAATTAGGCAAAATATCTCAAAGTTTTCTACTCCAACAAGGTTATCTCACAAGGATGTGTGGAGCAGGTTCAGGCAGTTTTCCTCCAGGGTTTAGAGCGCGGTGAGTGAGGACATTATAGAAGTGTTGTATCTGAGGATTAAGGACAGTCGTGGGGTCTAGAATGTCCTCCTCCTCCTCATCATCATCATCCTCTCTGCAAGTTAAGGGATGAAAAGGATTTGTACTCCAAAATACAATGATTAAAATGAACATAGAAACTACTGCACAGCATCTCTTGAAATACTAAAAATTTTTATACCAGTCATCCATATACAAAAGCAAGTGATCAAATAATACAAAGCATGTTATGTAAGAAACATTATGAAAGGGCAGGGGTAAACCAGTGTATGCTGTCAGGCCTTGCTATGGATGTATGTGTCCAGCTGTGCTATGTCTAATCTCCTAGGGTGTAGTAGGGTGGTCCACGAGACTATCCCTTTCCACCAGGGGACAACAGGGCTAAGAGTGTAGATGACATATGTATGAGTTTAAGGCAACCCTGGGTCTGGGCAACCCTATGAGGGACTGCCAGCCTGGTATATATATAGATGTTATATAATACAAAAATTACTTCCTTTACCTAGTTCCAAACCAACTGATACACTGACAACAAATATACAGATCATGTTATGAAAAATTAATTAATCCTCATTACTCTAAACACATCCACACCCACCCCTTGACATGAGACAGATCCATGGCATCTATCAGACTGTCAATGGCATCCTTCTCCTCTTGCTTCAGGTTGTCTATCCTTGGCTGCAGTGAAGGGAAGGTGAGGCGCTCCACATCTTGGATGAATGGAAGCTGGATCCAGAGGAGGCACTGAGAAGGAAGCAATGGGTGAGGGCAATAAGGAACATTCAATCTGTCAGATACTCAGTTTGTCATGTTATATAAGTGTTTCCCTTGCGAATACTGAGGAAAACAATGTGACAATTAGATGCACAGGCATACAGTGGAACCTTGGTTCTTGAACTTAATTTGTTCCTGAATGTCGTTCAAAATCCAAAATGTTAGAAAACTGAAATTATTTTCCCCACAGGAATCAATGTAAAATGGATTAATCCGTTCCCAGACACCTGTCCACCCTGTCATAGCAGCTTATGACAGTCACTCCCACATCCAAGATGGCTGTTTCACAACATCACCAGCTCACATTTATCCAGAAAGGATGTATTGAATGAACTTAGTGACACAGAACTCCTCAGAAGATACTGTTTAGACAATTTAGGTATTCTCTTTGTCACCAATCTAGTAAGGGTAGCCTTACAGAGGGACAGAGAAAGGAGCAACCCACTTACCACCAACATGAATGTGATCATAATACTTAAACATCTTGCTACTTGGAAAAGCTACTGGGAAAATGCATTTGTGCAGTAGTGATGACAAGAAAGCAACAAGTGGCTTGGGATTACTCCTGAGCAGTTCAGTTCAGTTGGTATTTTGGTGTATTGCCTTTGCAATGGCACCCCTAAAATTTTTTTTCTACTGTTGCTGCTGTTTCTACCTTATTAAATAGATCCTTTCTTTCCACACTGATGTTATGATGTTCTTATAGTCTTGTCGTTTATTATCTTTATCAAAGAATAAGAGTTTTTCCAGCATATTTGTGTGATAAGATTGTTGGATGAGTCTTGTAGTGTTTCTGATGTCTTGCAGTTTTGGGCAACATAGCAGAAAATGTTCTAGGTTTTCTTTGTCATAGTTACATAGAGGGCAGCTTGTTTCTTCATTTCTATGTCTACTCCTCCACCCTAACTCCAGGGTATTTGTTCTAACCTTGAATAGCAAGTCAGATAGTAAGGTATTATCATAAATTGCTGTTTCCATCTCGATTTCATTTTTAAACTTTCAGTAAATAGTTAGACAGTGTTTAGTTTCTAACTCTGCTTCCCAGCATTCAGCATCCCAATCCATGATTTTGTTGCTTATCTCTTCTTTAATAATTTCTCTTATTTTATTAACATTTATGTTTATTTCTAACATATATGTCTTAATAATTTTTATCCATGGATCTTTCGAGGTTTCCATTATATCTTCAAAGATTGTTTTTTGGTAATGTATTGTTACCTTGCATAATGTCTTACATAGTTGAGTTTGGTCTTCATGTCTCTTACTGTGTGAGATGATGCTCCTATTTCTTCTCTTATTGCACTATTTGTGGTATAGACTGGGGAATTCATTACATATCTGTATGCTCTGTTTTCTGCTTTTTGTAGTGTAACTATTTTTTTTTTTTTTGTATAGTCTACTACTTCTTCCCTAAACATTATTAATGGTAAAACAACACTTTTCCAATATGTTGTTCATATGAGAACTTTATTGCAAATTCTTGTGATGGATAGTATCATGTCTGCATATCTGTTGCTTCATGTATTTTCTTATGTTCAAGTAGAAAGTTCCTTTTGTTCATTATTTTTGTTCCTAAATACTTTTACTTCTTATTTTCAGTAGTACTGTTCAAGTAAAAAATATTGTGTGGCTTTTTTTCTTTATTCAATTGCAATCCACAGTCCTCCACAACTTCTATTAGTAACTTTACATTTTGTTTAGCCTCATCTTCATTGTTAAAAGAAACATTCCATCATCAGCAAAAAATAGTGAGGGCAGGGCACATACATCACTCCTGAATCTAGCGTTGGATTGGTTAAGTTTTTTTGATGATATAATATATCACCATAAGAAATATGACCCATTGCAGCCTTGTCGTATGCCATTTGTTATTTCAATATTACACATTTCTTTATCGTTAAGGAATATTTTAGTGTTGTCTTCAGAATATACTTTGGTAATGAGGTCAATTAACTTTGGGTGTATCTTATATTTTAACATTACTTTCATTAACATTTTTCTGCTTATATCGTCAAATGCCTTTGCAAAGTCTACTGATATTAATATAAGTGATTTCTTATGTTCATAACTCTTCTATATACAGTAAATTAGTATAAGTAAATTGTCTGCTGCTCTTCTATTTTCAGTATATGCATTCTGTTCTTCCATTAATTTATCATTTTCTTGTAGATGTCTTTGCATTTTATTTTTTATGATTCCCATTAATAATCTATATGTGGTGTATGTAAGGGCTATTGGTCTCTGATCTTTTATTGTTGGTTTTTGCCTTTTTCTCCAATAGTTTAGTAACTGATGTTCTCCATGTATCTGGGATTATTCCAGTATCAATGACATTATTTAATGATTGTAGGAGTGTCGTTTTACATTTATCATTGTGCATCATAGCAATAAATTCTGTCTTAATTTCATTGGGTCCTGCTGCTCTTCTAGTTTTTGTCTGTTTTATTTGGTATTCTAACTCAGTCATTGTAATTTTACAATCTTTCATTGGTTTTATATCATCAGTATTTATTATGAATGCTGCATCCAGATATTCTCTTCAATGATGTGGTATTGTTAATTCATTACTATCTATAATAACTGATTAATTGTCATAACAGTTTGAGTGTATTTTCATATTCTTGTTTTATATTATTATTATTCCATATTTCAGGTATATTATTTCTTTCTTTGTTATTATTTTTCCCAAAATTCTTTAATCTTCATAGGATACTCATGTATTTTCTCTTGTACTTCTTCTTCGTCATATAGTATAATAACTTTTTTTCTTCTCATTACTTTTACCTCTTATCTTGTTTATGTGCTGCCAGATTTTTCTGTTGTTTTTGTTTGCTTTTATTTCTGAAGTTATTTTTTCATGTTTTGTTAATTCACTCTTTATTTTACTTTTCACACTTTCTTTCTGCTTGTAGTATAGTTCCTTATATTTTCCTTTTTCTTCTACAGTTGTTGAATTTCATAACTTCTGGTTGTATTATTTTCTCTTTTTCTGTTCTTATTTCTTCATTAAACCAAATTGGTTCTATTCTGCTATCTTCCTCATCTAGTTTTGCATTCCCTATTCTTATGGTCCTTTTCATTGTCTTATCTGCTGCTTCTTTTGTTTTTATTTCTAAGTCTGACACTATGCATTCACTGGTGTTCAGCTTTTTTTTTCTAATTATTTTATATACTCCTTTGTAGTGTGTTCATCTATTTTCAAGTAATGTGTGGTCTTTGTACTTTGATCCTCCTTGGGTCTCTTGCAATTTTCCATGATAACTAAAATTCGGTTATTAGTTTATGATCTGATAGATCATACTTATCACCATTTTCATCTATTCTCATATTATCAAAGTACTTCTATAAATATTTATCAATGCAAAGTCAATAGTACTACACTGATCACCTCTTTGCCTTGTCATCTCTCCTTCACTGTCTATACTGCAGTTCAATAAATTATGATTCAATGTTCTGAAATGTTTAGCACTCGCATACCATTATTCTTTATTTTCTGTTTTCCAATAATCCCAATGTGACTGTTGAAGTTTCCGACAATAATATATTTTCCATGTATATTCTTTCCTATTGTTAGGACTTCCTCTTCAATGAATTTATTTCTTGTATTATCCTTTACAGGTATATAAACAATTATTAAAGTAAATTTTAAAGTGTTCACTTCACATTCTACTATAAGTAAGTCTTCTGCTTTTGACTCAACTTCCTTTGTAGTTATGTTATTACCTTTTTAAGAAGCATTAATCCACCACCTTTTTTGTCAGATATTTTCCTCATTCTGTTTATACAACTTATTTCATCACTGAAATTTAATGGTAACCACATTTGCTGTGTTTCAGTTAAGCATAGTATTGTGCTGCTGTCTATATATTTTTCTAATTAGATTCCTTTTACCTTTGTTAATCCTTGAATCTATAAATTTTATACTAAAACTTAAGTTATTTCTTACTTCATTAGTTTTTGCCTTATTTATGAAAAATTTCTCTCCTCAGTTGGCTGTTTTTGATAAACCATCCTGTTTCTCCATTATTCTTTTTCTACTAGTTGTTTTCTAAGTTCCTTATTCCTTCAAGTTGTGCTAGTATGTGTGGGTTACAGGTTTAACCACAACATATTTTCATCTCTTTCAAGTGCTTTTAATAAAGTTATACTTATATTTTCACAAGCTGCATGATTCCATGATGCACATTTATCACACTGAATGCCTTCTTCATCATCACTAACATTTATCTTGCAGTGTTTACAGACTTCCTTACTTGATGCTTGGCTTGTCAAATTTCTTCTACATTAAGTTTTCCTTTAAATCCACATTCTTTACACTCTTTACTCAATGCTCTTCTCTTTTTATGTCCTTCCATAGATATATGTTTAAACAAGCAGCAGTGTCATCTACTCCTGAAGACGACCTGTGACTTGTGAGCAATGAAAACTGTTTCTTTACATCAAGGCTTTTCAAAAGGATAACAGTTACCTTATTTCAAAGACTGAATTACTGTCTTCCACTCTGTGTCTCTCCTCCAAATATATTTATAGAAACTATAAATTAGTAATAAATGGCAGTTTTTACGTCTTCTTGTATTTGAAATCAAGTAACTCTGTTCCATAATCAAATTATGGTGCTGCAACTGAAGCAATTATGAGTTCAAAATTTTGTTCAAAAACCAATTTGTTCGAAAAGGGAGGCATTTGGTAACCGAGATTCCATTGAATTTGATACGGTTTCCAACAACGAGAACGAGAAAGGGATACAAAAACAGTCTAAATGTACCCAGTGGACAGAGTACATCTCACTTATTTCAGCCACCAGTCTCACTAAAAGAGATCTTACCATAAACCACCTATTTTCTCCATGAATCCAAAAAGACTATTTCATTAAAATTGTCAAAATGAATGTTTTTTGTAACTGAATGCAAATCCAATCTCAGCTTTCCTTTCTCACCTCATGGTCTTTGGTGATTTCAGGGAACAGTACCCCTAGTCTGGGGTTGAGGTTCTGGCTGTACACTCTCCTGGTGATGGCAACCATATCCATCTCCACCAAGGCCTGGATGAGTGCTGACAGGGCCACTGCTGCTGCCTAGGTAAAGTGATGTGGAATAAAACACTGGGGTCACCATAATTATCTTACTACCATTCACTACATAACAAGAGTAAAAAATGGATTAGATGTACTTTGGTTACATAAAACAGTCTCCTAATATGCTAGATACAAAACACAAGACAATAAAAACCTTCATTACTTTGCAAATCCTTCAGAGCAATAAGATTGGACACAAAGTTTGATGTCTAATAAAACACATGCTCCCTTTCAATATATCAATCAATCAACATCCAGCTGATATATATTCCTAATGAAATGATCATGACAGGATTTTATAAGACAGCAGCTAACTGCTTCAGAAGACAATGGAAAATGCACTGAATGATTATGATCACAGTATGCTGAATTAAAAAGGATGTATGCTGTGTCTTCATATAAGCGAGAACTGTGCGTTGAATAAATACATACATGAGGAACAGAAAGGGGTTGACAGACCAACTCACATCATCATTGTCACGAGCAGTCACCACAAGAACCTGGTTGCCTGCCCTGATCCAGTGCGGCACATGCTTGGCCTCAGTGAACCCAAGGACGGACATGCTTCGGGGACTTTTGGACTTGTATGCCATCTTCATATCCTCATCTGGAAGAGCAGAGAATAACTGAACATTTGAAATGAGCCAAGATATGAAATAAGTATGGTATACATGGGGAGAGCAGACAAAAATAAATGAATAAATGAAAAGCAAAAATAAAAACACCAAAGAAGACTTGTGTAAGTACTAAAAATGTGTCAAATTTAGATTAAAAAAAAAGGCACAAGAAGAAAACAATCAAAAGATATGATAGAGAGAGAGAGAGAGAGAGAGAGAGAGAGAGAGAGAGAGAGGAGAGAGAGAGAGAGAGAGAGAGAGAGAGAGAGAGAGAGAGAAGAGAGATGAGAGAGAGAGAGAGAGAGAGAGAAACTTAAATCTATGTTAAACATATGTTAAACATGACTGAAAACAAGTAAAAAAAAAAACCCACAAGAACAGTAACACAAATCACAAGCAGTCCCATAAGAGACAGGGGAAGGGGAGAGGAGCACAAACCACACACCTGAGACGGGAACGAGGGTGGTGCCATAGAAATACCCGTCAATCACTTCATCCTCGGGCACCGCTGTCTGCTTCTCATCATACAGGTGGTACGAAACCTCCTTGGTGATGACTGCTGAAGGGTCCCCACTGTAGCTCTTCTTCCAGGTGGGGCAAGGTAACATCCCTCACCTGCAATAAAGGGATACAAGACCTGCCATTTTTCTTCAATCTTAAATCCCCATGATCTAGTGACAAGCTCCTTACAATACTGACAACTCATAATTCTCAGCAGATATGAAGGCTTAAAACTAAAGAAGAGAGTGAAATGTTACTTGATTACTGATCATGACAGTACATGCAAACTCTAAATGTATCTGCACATCCTGGAGAGGCAAAGGTGAGGTTCTGATCACACAATAAGTTAGAATGAGAAAAATGGAAATACTTTTCTGCCTTAGTAACATCCTTGATGAAAGCTCCAGCTGGAAGTTGAGGTGAAAGATATGGACAAATATACAGACATGGGGTTCACCTTGATCTTGCCAGTGATGGGGATTTTGAAGTCTGCTCCAATATCAAGAGTTGTGTTCCATGATGCACTGGCTTGTTTCTTCTTTTCAAAAAACATGAGCTGCGGCAAGGCATCCTCAAAACTGCACAGCATCCCATCAACCTGGAAATGTAGAAATGGATGGCTTTGTGTGATGTGTGTACTTTTATAGCAAATTATTAAATGTTATATAATATTAGCATCCCTCACCCACCACCATCAAAAACTCCTGCTCTATTTCCCATCCAGCATTACCTTGGCCACTATACGAGCCACCACAGCCTCCCCGGCCATCTGCACCATGGTCTTGGGCTTCCCATTCCAGTTGAGGGAAGGCTTCTTGGGGGAGCTGCTGTCATTGCCATCAGAAGTGCCGGGCTGCTTTGCATCCCCATCCTCCTCCTCATTTAAGTCTCTCAAAATATCTGGTCCACTGATGAAGAAAGAGAAATAAAGTAAACTTTTCATACATAATTTCTTCTTAAATGCAACAAAAATAATTTTCTCTTGTTAAAACATAAAAAGGATACCTTTCTTGGTAAAATATACAAAATTCTAATATCCAACTACAATGGCATAAAATCTGTAGCTTTCTAGTAATAAATAATGATTACAGAAAGGAAAAGCAGAAAATATATGAACAAAGTCTTTACAATAACAAAACAAGACAGTGCAGTTAATGTCCATAACAAGATAATGGGATACAATAAGCTCAACTCACATCACAACCAACTCTATCCCTTCATTAAGTAGTCCTGATGTGATGGCAGTGCTCTGATCATCACTAAATTCACCACTGAAGTCTGTGAGCAGCACTATCTTCTTCCCAGTGAAACGCTTCCCACTGTAAGGACAAAGGTGCATTAGTGCATGAAAGCTGCCCAATAAAGCTATAAGATGAGATATCAAGCTTTTGCTTGAGTGTTCTGAACAGACAAGTTGCCAACAGAGATGAGTGAAAGTTGGGGGATGGCTTTTATCTGGCAGTGGAATCACAGAGATAAATAATGATGCTGAGTTTGTTGATGCCAACTGAGTTGGTGCTTGTTTTATTTAGTGAACAGTATTCTGTGGGACAGGAAAAGTTAAAAGGATGAACAGGCAAACAAAGAGGACAGATTTACTTAAAGAATCACAATATCAGCATTGCATGATATGGCATGTCCAAAATGTCTTACAACACCAAAAAAAGTGTTGTAAGATAAGCAAAGATAAAAGTGTAAAAGTAACTGTGCTGTGCATATTATAATTTTAGATCAGACAAAACTTGAAAGAATACATAATGGGAGAGAGAGAGAGAGAGAGAGAGAGAGAGAGAGAGAGAGAGAGAGAGAGAGAGAGAGAGAGAGAGAGAGAGAGAGAGAGAGAGAGAGAGAGAGAGAGAGAGAGAGAGAGAGAGAGAGAGAGAGAGAGAGAGAGAGAGAGAGAGAGAGAGAGAGCTGCACTCACTCTGGGTCATGCAGCAGGTCCATGGCCACCACCAGTGCATCCAGCCAGTCTCCACTGCTGCCACCACATCCTTGGTTCTCTACCTGTTTCATCATATCCCAGTCCACCAACCTCACTTCCTGCAGAACTGAGAAAACATGGAATGGTGTCAGGATGTACTGCAACTCTCAATACTATATAGTAAAGACCCAGTTATGGCAGATTCTTTTATGATGCAACCTGCTGATAACAAACAAGTACAGACATTTGTGACGTACAGCTGAAGGAGAGAGAGAGAGAGAGAGAGAGAGAGAGAGAGAGAGAGAGAGAGAGAGAGAGAGAGAGAGAGAGAGAGAGAGAGAGAGAGAGAGAGAGAGAGAGAGAGAGAGAGAATTATAATTGAAGATCAACCAAAGATTAAAATCTTTTTACTTAATTATTTTCTAACATTTATATATATATATATATATATATATATATATATATATATATATATATATATATATATATATATATATATATATATATATATATTTCAGATTTTAATTTGTGAATGCATTATGACAATTATGATGAAGCACAAAACTATTTGATAAAAGAAACACAAATTTGCAAGCCATAATCTGTCTGTTCACTTTTTAGCCAGCCCTGCTTCCTTGCCCACCCACTCCCTGTTGAGTGCCTCACCTGTTACATGCTGGTACTGGTTACCTGTTGCCAGCTGGTTGTTGGTCCCGGCTGTGCCAAATGTGACAACACCCACAACATCATAGCACTTCTCGGCAAATATCTGGTGTGAGGAGGGTTTATATATTATACAATGTAAGTCAACACAGCCATGTCACTAAATCACAACATTTAATAAACTCGCTACACGAGACACAAATAGTTGACCACCAACCTTTCTTTGCAGGATGAAGCGGAGGCAGTCCTTGGCGCGGGTGAAGAAGGTGGGCTCGGTGCCAGAACACACACCACGGCCCACATCTAGCACCACCACAATGCCCTCCTGGGGAACAGATCACCTTGTGTCACAGTGTATCAGGAGATGCATTTCCTTTGTGAACATTTCCACCTTAGAATATAGATGACAAAAATAATAAGCCCCTTAAATAAAACATGGGTCTCTAGGTGGTGCTGTATTTTCTGTTATAAAAGATGGAGATTTTCTAGCAAGCTACATTATTTGAAAAACTACATTCACCAAAATATTCTTAATGGGGAGGCTTACACGATGTAACATATTATACGACACCCAACACAACCTAACGTAACCAAACTAAATACGAACCTCGCACAAACAAACAAAACTCAACACAATCGTACCAAACCATTCACACATCCATACCACAGCTGACAGCAATATATGAAGTCCCTTGGCTGAAACGAACCGTTGAAAATCTCATTATAACCCACCTTACACTTAGAATCGCGAGCCATCCTCTGTTCCCTGCCAGCCTTTACCACCACCAGGGCAGCATGACAAGACCTGACAGGCAGCACACCCCCACGTTATCATTGTGCAATGCATTGCACCATCTAGCCACCACACCGCCAATATGACAACATCTACAGGCAAGGATGTGCACAGTGTGACCGAGCTTACCCCTATCTTGGGCTTGGGAGGCATGGCGGGAGGCAGGGAGAGGCAAGATGACAGGAGCAGCCGGACAGACGCCCAAGGAACAGCCGCCAATGTTGTCCTAATGCCTCCCGCCTTTTGCTCTGTTCACTTCGGCAACTGCAACCTCGGCTAATCTATATTTCCTTACGTCCTAACCAGCATTTATTTAATTCAATATATTCTTCACATCAAATAACACATGGAAAAATTTATAAAGTATATTATCATGTATCATAAAGGGAGATTCTTTAAAGAATAGTTCGGCTTCGGGCCAGGACAGTTCACTCAACATTGATTTTGTTGACATATTTATATCTATATCACTTTCAGAAAAAAAAAGATATATATATACGGAAGAAATTAAAATTTGTATTACGTAAAGAGTCTTCCAAGAGTTTCCTTGTAAATTTCACTTCGGTATGAAACAGTTCGGCTACTCATTAACATTTATTTATTTTTCCCCATTTTGTCTAGTTTTTTAAAGAAAACTTCATGAGAGAAAAATTCAGTTTATATATTATGATGTCTCTAAAAGAATTTCTTAGTAGATTCAGATCTGCTAGTACATAACAATTCGGTTAATATTCATTTATTGACCTTTTTTTCTGATAAATTACGATATACTCGCAGTTCAATAGAAAGTATACGTCAATAAAACACACACACACACACACACACAAAAAAAAAAAAAAAAAAAAAAAAAAAAAAAAAAATATATATATATATATATATATATATATATATATATATATATATATATATATATATATATATATATATATATATATATATATATATATATATATATATATATATATATATATATATATATATATATATATATGGTGAAAACTCGACAAACTACAGGCAAACACATTCGGTCTACATGATGCCTCGGCTCCTCACCCGAACTGGGAAAGACACGGTTGAGTTGCTTTACAACGCTGCACGCAGAGTTCACTTTCGTTCATTCACACTTCACAGCTGCAGCCATAACACCCTTCCAAGTTCTTTTTTTTTTTTTCTTATTTCACTTTACCTATTTAAACAATTTACAAAGACAGCATAACCTCAAAACAAGATACTATTGCAATGGCCAGACTAACCTACATGTTAATAATAATAATAATATATATATATATATATATATATATATATATATATATATATATATATATATATATATATATATATATATATATATTTTTTTTTTTTTTTTTCTAGCTTCCATGCGCCTGGCGGAACTTGGAGGATCAGCAGGAAATTATCAAGGGCCTGGAGCACCCTCGAGGTCCTACTACGTGTCCCCGAGGTGCAATTATTGGCCTGCCGTGGGGAAGGGGAGCGAACTCGAATGTATGACCTTTACAAATCCTGTCTTGCTTGCAGTGGATGACAAGCTGGGATGGGAAGATGACCTCACAACGCAACTCCCATCCCCGTGCCTTTCAATCACGCGCACCCTACTGATCTTAATACAATCGAATGGTGATGCTCTTATGTTCTTCCCTCTTGAGATGCTACTGAATGGAAATTAATCATTATCATTAAGAGTGTGCACAATGTGTGTATGAGTGTGTGACGCCCGTGTAAGACTGCCGTCCTTGCTGTTGTTGTTGCTGTTGTTGTTATTTATCTCATATTGATTTCTAGACAGACAAATTCGCTTAATCATTCTCATCCAGTTGATCTTAATAAATAATGTAGTGAATTTAGTGTTCTCTTATTTTCTCCTTTTTGTGATAATGCAATACAATGATGATATTTTTCCATGTCTTCATTTCCTCAACTCCCTCAGTCACACTCATGCTACTGGCTTAAGGTGTACTGTCACTCTCGTGATAATGAACAAGAACGGGGTATTATTAATCTATCGCTTTTCTAGAGTCTCTGGTTCTTCTCCATTCACTCAACTTGCTCAGTAAACAAAAATAATAATAAAATAAACAAATAAAATAAATAAAATAAATAGATAAATAAAATACTACTTATATATATATATATATATATATATATATATATATATATATATATATATATATATATATATATATATATATATATATATATATATATATATATATATATATATATATATATATATATATATATATATATATATATATATATATATATATATATATATATATATATATATATATATATATATATATATATATATATATATATATATTATTTTTTTTTTTTGTTTCTTCTGACACTAATATTAGACTAGAATGAAGTACTTCAAATGTATTTTTTTTTCTTTTGACTGACTGACGCACACACGCTCTCTCTCTCTCTCTCTCTCTCTCTCTCTCTCTCTCTCTCTCTCTCTCTCTCTCTCTCTCTCTCTCTCTCTCTCTCTCTCTCTCGCTCTCTCTCTCTCTCTCTCAGCACAGTAATATTAATATCGTAACACAAAGAAGCGATGTGTTGCGGTGTCACGTAACACACCTTAATTGAGAGGCAGCGCAGGCAAAGGTTATGCTAAACAACGCTATGCAATGCCACACACACACACACACACACACACACACACACACACACACACACACACACACACACACACACACACACACACACAGAGAGAGAGAGAGAGAGAGAGAGAGAGAGAGAGAGAGAGAGAGAGAGAGAGAGAGAGAGAGAGAGAGAGAGAGAGAGAGATAACAGGTCATCGACGCTTGTAAACGCTACCTGTTGTGTAATTTTTTCTCATGGCCTTAACCTGATGATTCTCTCTCTCTCTCTCTCTCTCTCTCTCTCTCCCCACTTCATTACATTCTGACACCATTACTTTTTTCGTTTCATCTTATTACAAAGGGAAATTTGACGGAAGACCATAAAATAAATTAAGAAAAAAGGAGAAGAAAAAAAAAATAACAATAGGGTCACTAATTGCGGCATTACAGTGATGATGTGAAATACACGTGGTCCTTAAAAGGGAAAGTCAATTTATTTCTCGACATGCCTTCTCATTCTCATTTTCGAATAAGAGTAAGTCGTAGAACGTGGAATAAAGGAGAGTACAAAAAAGGCAGACAGTTCCAAAGGCTAGCTATGCGATGAAGGGGTGACGCTGTTTCATCAAACTCTTGCATTAGCCCTGTGAAGCCAGTGGCTGTCTTGTGCTCTTATTTAGGCTAAGATTACATGATTCTACGAAGTTTCACGGGTGCTGTCTTAAAATCTGTGAGCTGTGTGTTGTGTCTCGTCAGATTTTCGGTCTAAGTGTGCATAGTTTCGCACGGTTTCGAGTTAAAATGGACTTGTTTAATATGTTCCACGAAGCCACCCGGATTTTAAGGGTTAATGACATTGTAAAAAGAGAGGTAGAAATAATCTGAAGGCTGTGTTTCTAAGTTGCAGGAAAGTAGAAAGAATACAGAGAGATAAAGATTTAAAGTTTCACAAGGTGCACTAGCAGAAGAGATATAGTGATACTTAAACTTTTGCATAAAAGAAAAAAAAAATAGAATGCAGGTAACAATAAGATGAAAGTTCCATTAAAAAAAAAAGAAGTCTCAAATACTATTAGTGAAAGAATGCAGGGAGGATATTAGCTAAAATCCTTGCTTGAGAAATAGACAGAATATACATAAACAAAAGAAAAAAAAAGATCAAATTCGTGCATTTAAGTTGTGGGAAAAGTTGTGGAATGGAAAAAAAAAGTAGTTTGAGGAGGTAATAGTGAGACGAGTGGAGCGAGGATGCTGTAATGCTGTAATGCTGTAATAGCTGACACTCTTGAGCTATTAAGATGGGCAGAGTAGCGAATTCATTAGATGGAAAATCTGACGCAATGAGACCGAGGGAGGACGAAAGACCAGCTGTTCTCGAGCCTCACAGGAATATTAAGAGTAAATGAATGAATAAAAATAAATAAATGAATAAATAAAAAAATAGTAAGGAATTCAACTTTACAATAAGAAACACACATTACAAGACTACAAGACACTGAAGATGGTGTATGATAGCAATAAGAGATCCGAGACTAAAGTTATGACTGTATGTATGAACGAAACTACACTATGAGACTACAAGAACTGAAAACAGCAATAGGTGGATTTGTCAAGAGATGCAGCACTACATTATGACAACAAAACTATTACTGAAAGGCACCATACTAAAACTATAATGGAAACTGAAAACGGTTAAACGTGAAGTGAATACGAAGGCAGACAGACAGACAGACAGACAGACAGACATATAGATAGATAGATAGACAGTTTATTGACAAAAAAAAAGTACATAAAAAGCAAATACTAACCATGAAAAAACGGGTAAAATTTCATAATGCAGCTAATTATGTGTACCCTCTTATGATTCGTACAAAAATAACTTTAAAAAAACAATCTAAAACATATGAAGAACATGTACAGCAGAACATCAATAACTATACGGAAGCTAAACTACAGCACAAGACTGAAGATAGCCATTGAAAGTAAAACGCAGTACATGAAAACACTCTTTGTCTCTACATCCCTTATTTAGCTGTACCGTGTGGGCGCAGCCTCCCTCTCCCCACAACAGCACATGACAAGCATAGCAAAGGGCAGCACTGTACCCTCTCCTCACTCAGCAATGGTCCTTGTGCGGAACTGGATGATTGTTAGCTAAAGCAGACGAATGGTTGTTTGGAAAGATTGTGTTTGGTAAGTAAGTGGAGGTGAGGTTTCTGAAACAATAATTTATGTTTTCTCTCTCCTTCATATACATATAGAAACTAGAGATGAAGTTTCTGAAGCACTAGTGCTCACTTCTTCATCTAGAAATGAGAGAGATAAGTAAGTATTCGCAATGCCCTCCTTTCTCCATAAAAAAAAATAAATAAATAAAAATAAATAAATAAATAAAGAGAGATAAGGTTACTGAAATTTCTGAAGCACTAGTGTTCGTTTCTCCGTCTAGAAATGAGAGATAATGAAGTTTCTGGAGGATTCACAATTCCCTCCCTTCTCCATAAAAAAATAAATAAACAAAAAAAAATGAAAAAAAAAATAAAGCAAGAGAGTTTCAGTTTCTGAAGTTTCCGATGCACTAGTGTCCACAATTTCTTCTCTTCTCCATATAGAATCAAGAGGGATCATGAAGTTTCAGAAGCATTAGTATTCATAATTTCTTCCCTCTTCAATTTAGAAACAAGAAAGGGATAATCCATTCAGCGTTATACAGCAACTCTCAGGAATGCCACACACCTGTTACGAGGTTACTTTGTCCATGCTAACGAGACATGAAGTCATCAGAAGAAGACACTGGGCGCTGAATACACGAGTACTGATGCATAATTAAAACAAACGCAGGTGGCTTTCAAACATCAGAGTTATGGTGGGTCCTGTGAAAGAGTTTTCAAAATGTTCAAAGACATCAAGGGGGACTTTCATTGAATCGTCCCTGGGAGATTACTGATTCCGTTTCATGATGTCAGTAGATCGACAGTGAATCACCAGCCATGGAGCTTGGGCTGATCAGACAGATAGGTCTTTTTTGGAGCTGGCACCTCAATAGGCCTTTTTTTTTTTTTTTTTTTGCTCGTTTTGTTGTCCTTGTCCAGTGCCCCTCTTACATACAAAAAAAAAAGTGTGAGACGAGTGCTGCTTAAGAATCTTTTTCATTTCTCATTTTTATACAGGTAACAAAAAAAAAAAAAAGAACGGCGGAAAAAAAAAACTACTGAAGATGCCAGTCCTAAAAGAGAACAGTCCAAAAAAAGAATATCCAAAATTACGAGAAGTATCTGAGAGCTGAGGGTATTTTCAGGTATGCAACAAGTTTGGAAGTTAAAGGTATGGAGTGGAAGCTTGAGGGGCAGATGGGTTCACGCTCTTTGGGATATGATGGATGGTAGAAAAATGTCGAAATGTCAGGAGAAAAGGCAGATATTAGGAGAGAGAGAGAGAGAGAGAGAGAGAGAGAGAGAGAGAGAGAGAGAGAGAGAGAGAGAGAGAGAGAGAGAGAGAGAGAGAGAGAGAGAGAGAGAGAGTCAAAGGCAGAGCAAAAAAAGCAGTACTAAGAAATTTTTCGGAGGGCACTACAAGAAGAGAAAACGGAGGCACAAAGTCGTCCAAAGCTGAAGTCGCGCAAAAAGTTTGGGCGAGCGAGAATTCCAAAGATGAGATGACAATTGCAAAGACGAGGAGAATCAGTGTATGAAGACATCTTGAAGTAAACTGGTAAACACGATTTCCTGTTAGTTTTTTTTTGTTTGTTTTTGTTTTGGGGGGAGCAGTGTAATTCCAATGTTCCTGAATGCTTTGAAGGAAAATGCAGACGAAAATATGAGGGAGAGATTAAAGGAAGAGCTATGGTCGGTAGATAAGCAAGACATCTGTAGTAGTCACTCTATGGAAAATTATATTAGTGTAGAATTCTGTAGGTACTGTGCATACGTGTGTGTGTGTGTGTGTGTGTGTGTGTGTGTGTGTGTGTGTGTGTGTGTGTGTGTGTGTGTGTGTGTGTGTGTGTGTGTGTGTGTGTGTGTGTGTGTGTGTGTGTGTGTGTGTGTGTGTGTGTGTGTGTGTGTGTGTGTTCTTAGTCAAGGTTAAGACATCAATTTTGCTTTCATCTCCCAAAATTTCCTGAGCAGTTGGAGGAAATTGCTCATGTTCCTCCTCCTCCTCCTCCTCCTCCTCCTCCTCCTCCTCCTCCTCCTCCACGTCTTCCTCCCTGTGATTATTTTCCTTACTTGCTTTTCATTACTCCTTTCTTTGTCAAATACAATCTTTGTATCAATCCGCTCTTACTTTATGTTTCTTTCATTCTAACTATTTAACTACTTGTCTTTCTATCTGTTTGTCTCTCTCTCTCTCTCTCTCTCTCTCTCTCTCTCTCTCTCTCTCTCTCTCTCTCTCTCTCTCTCTCTCTCTCTCTCTCTCTCTCTTCTTACGTATATTTCTTGCTCTACTCGATGTCAAGGAGAAGGAGGGAAAGAGGGAAGATGATGCAAAGAAATGGAGGTAATTAGGTAATTTTGACAGAGAGAGAGAGAGAGAGAGAGAGAGAGAGAGAGAGAGAGAGAGAGAGAGAGAGAGAGAGAGAGAGAGAGATTAATAAAGATGAGCAGAGAGAAAATGAATGACTGAGTAAGAACTTCCATGAAGGAATGAATAAATAAATAATTCACTGACTGAGCAACTGACGGAAGGAGAGAGAGAGAGAGAGAGAGAGAGAGAGAGAGAGAGAGAGAGAGAGAGAGAGAGAGAGAGAGAGAGAGAGAGAGAGAGAGAGAGAGAGAGAGAGAGAGAGAGAGAGAGACGCACGGGCAAAAGGAAGGAAAAAAAATACAATGCAAGATAAAATAATAGGAAAGTTTTGAAGAAAGGAAGACAAGAAGAGGTAGAGAAAATAGTAAAGGAGAAAAGAAAACGAGAAAAAGGGAAGTAAAAAAAGAGACGGACATCAAAGAAAGAAGAAAAGGAGGAGGAGGAGGAGGAGGAGGAGGAGGAGGAGGAGGAGGAACATTACAAGGGACGCAAAGGAAGACCAAACGACAACAGAAATTTATCTTTGGGTGGTTGTCAGCGGTAACTAATCTAATATACAGTGGAGGGAGTAAGAGAGGAGAGGAGAAGGACGAGGACGAAGACAAAAACGAGGGAACGAGAGCGAAGAGAAGGAGGATTAAGAGGAGAATAGCAAAGGAAACAAGAGAGGAGAAAGAGAAGGAGGAGAGGACGAAGGAGGTAAAGCGGAAGGGTCATGCTTCTCACAAACTGAAAGGGATTTTAACCTTGGGGACACCAACAGGAAGAGAGCCATTTACAAAGAGACATTATTCTTGTTTACTTGCATTTTCTTCGCCGTGTACCTGAAAGAAAACGAATTAATGAATAAATAAATCCCTACGTTAGAAGGAATGCAAGGAGGGGAGGGGAGGGGAGGGGAGGGACGGTTGTAGATAATGTTGCACGAAGAAGGGGGCGGATGAGCAGAGAGAGGTAAGAATGGTGCTTAATTAAAGGAGGTTTGAAACAGGTGTGGGTTAGGTTAGTTTATTGGACTTGGGGTGTGTCTAGACAAGGTTGCAGGTGTGTGTGTGTGTGTGTGTGTGTGTGTGTGTGTGTGTGTGTGTGTGTGTGTGTGTGTGTGTGTGTGTGTGTGTGGGCAGGGCATACCAAGAGGGTGTGGGCAGAGGAGGAGGAGGAGGAGGAGGAGGAGGAGGAGGAGGAGGAGGAGGAGGAGGAGGAGGAGGAGGAGGAGGAGGAGGAGGAGGAGGAGGAGGAGGAGGAGGAGGAGGAGGAGGAGGAGGAGGAGGAGGAGGAGGAGGAGAAGGAGAAGGAGGAGGAGGAGGACGCGGGGAGACCGAGAAAGAGAGAGGCAGGCAGGTAGGCAGACAGGTAGGATTGGACCACCTGGCTCAGTGTGTGTCAGTGAGGTGAGGCGTTGAGCAGTGCCAGCCACCTCTTCTCTCCCTTGCTGGTGAGTAGCGCCCCCCCTCCCCCCGACTCTCCCCTCCCAGCAGGTTCTTTTTCCCCTTCGTAGGTGGAGAGGAAAGTGGCCCTCCACCATAAGCGAGGAGGATGTTCGAGGATGAAAGGGGAAGGTCGCCGAGGACTTGACTACCGAGGCTTGAAAATGAAAGTGCTTGTGGTGGTTTTTGTTTTTGCGGAGCCTCAATTTTCGTGGTGTGTTGTGTTTTGCTCACCTGCCCCCGCGTGTCTCGCCTGTCGGGACCTGGACGTGAAATAACCTTTCTGATACTGGCTACAGCAAACACTTGCGTGAATGGAAGTGAGATTACAGAGACTGAAACTGGTGCAAAATTTTCTTTCTAATTAAGAGTCCTCGCCTGTGGTCACGGATCTCATCGGTCGGGAAATGGAAGTGAAAAAAAATAAATAAATAACCTCTTCACTATTAACCAAAACAAACACCCGTGTGGCTGGAAGTGATATTACAAAGGCTGAAATTGATCACAGGTGCAACATTCCCTTTCAAATTGAGTTCGTACACCTGGTGAGAAAGGAAATGAAGCTTTCTACCCGTCACCTGTTACTGGCCGTGCGTACACCTATGTGAATGGAAATGAAATTACTAAAAGGATTGTCACAGGTGGGAAGCCCCGTACCTTGCTGTCTAATTAAGGAAAGGCAGCAGGTGAGACACGGAGGGTAATAAAGACTCACTACCTGTTACGTGTTACATCACCTGTCACTCCCCGCCAGGCCGCGTTACCCTCCACGGCCTTGTGACAGCCCACGTAATATTCCGAGGGTGAAGTGAACGTTCTCTGTCTGTCTACCTGTGCATGACCTTTAAATTCCCCACCTTTTTATTCGCGACTCTAAAAGTGAGTAGGACGTGAGATGACGGAAAGAAATCTGGCCCATTAATATTTCTGCTTTCAAAACGTGAAAAAAAGTTGAAAATCAGGTTATTATTTAAAATGCAAAGTGTTTAGCTGAAGAATCTCTCAAAATCCCCCTTTTATTAGTGACTGAGATAAATTAGACGTAAGCTGATAGAAAATTCATAAAAACCTTGTGCGCTCGTTTCTGTCTCCGTGAGAGTGAGGAAGTGAGTGAGGTAAGGGTAAGAGGATTAAATAGCGAGGTGTGCAGGTAGTGGTTCACCAGTACCTGTATAAGTAATGAGGGACAGGTGAGGGAAGGTGGTGGTGGACTTATTTAGACATAGGTTAGATGTGAAGGGTGGTGAGGTGAGAGAGAGAGAGAGAGAGAGAGAGAGAGAGAGAGAGAGAGAGAGAGAGAGAGAGAGAGAGAGAGAGAGAGAGAGAGAGAGAGAGAATTTTAGGAAAATATCTTTTAGAAAAAAATACATTAATGCTTTGGGAAAATGCAGTGTGTAATGCTCTCTCTCTCTCTCTCTCTCTCTCTCTCTCTCTCTCTCTCTCTCTCTCTCTCTCTCTCTCTCTCGACGGAAATACTTAAGATTGGTGGAGCAAGATTTTATGTGTGTGTGTGTGTGTGTGTGTGTGTGTGTGTGTGTGTGTGTGTGTGTGTGTGTGTGTGTGTGTGTGTGTGTGTATGTGTGTGTGTCTGAATGTCGTGTGTGTGTATGGCCATGTCAAGAGTAAATACCACAGTGTGTTAGAGGGGTGAGGTGTGGGTGTGGGTGTGGGTGTCGGGACTTTGAGGGGAAGGCGGGCTGACCTCTGTTTGAGACACATAAAGGTGATCTGATTGTGTGTGTGTGTGTGTGTGTGTGTGTGTGTGTGTGTGTGTGTGTGTGTGTGTATGTGTATGTGTGTGTTTTAACTCCCCTATACACATTCATAAACTTACTACTAATATATTACATTCTTGCACATAAACAAACACAATCATAAAACCTTCACAAACCACAACAACCACCAAGAAAAGAAAAACAAAAAAAAAAAAAAGAAAATAAGCTAAAAACAAACACCAAAACACTCTTGCATCATAAAAAAAAAGAAAAAGCACCAATAAAGCACAAGTAAGAACAGGTAAACACAAAGTTAAGAATCCACCATTACCAACATACCAATAAAAAGAAGGAAAAATTTTACCAATACTCTTTTAAGAAGGATTAAAAAGTATGAAAGGTTCGCCAACTCTTACACTTGAAGGTTGAACGAGTCACCTTAAACTACACACATGAAAAAAAAAAAATAAGGTAAGAAATTAATAAGCAGCAGAGATGATGGTGGTGGTGGTGGTGGTGGTGGTGGTGGTGATGGAGAAAATAAAAAAAAATGAAAGTAAACAGAAAAAAAAAAACTGAATGGCTGAGTGATGAGAAAATGAAGCAATAATATGATACACGAATGAAGCAACAAAGGCAAGGAAATACAGATAAGGCAAAATCAAGTAATGAATGAGAGGAGAAAGTAGAGCAGGGAAGATGAAGACACAGAAGGGGAAAAATATCATGTAACAGAGAAAGCAAAAGTTAAAAAAAAAAGAAAAAAAAAGGGAGAGTTATAGGAAAGGTAATGTAACAGAAGAAGCGAGAGAATGGCGATGGAAAAAAAAAAGGGGTAAAATGAAGAACAAGCGTAATATTGCAACAGGTAAGAATGAAGGTGGTAAGAAAGAAGGAAAAGAGAAGAGAAGGACACAGAGTTACAGATAAAAAAAAAGAAGGAAAAGAAAAAGAAAGAAGGGTAAGAGATACACCAAAAAAAAAAAAAAAAAAAAAAAAAAAAAACACACACACACACACAGATGGCAGGAAAAGTATTGGTGAGAATTATTCAACAGGTGAGTTCAATGCTTCGTCCAGATAGTGATCGAAGCTTCCCCTACCTCGAAACAGGTTCGGGGAAAGGCTTCAGGTGCAAACACGAAGCAAAACAACTCTGGAGAGGGCTTCACCTTGACTCTCGAAGCACGAACACAAACACTGGTCACCTGAAACACTATGCAACACAAACGCTTCTCGCCAAAAAAGTCGGTAACTTCCATTGACAATTCATGATATGTTGTTTTTTTCACTCTTTCTTATTCTTTTTTGTATATTGTCAAGGGTGAACAAAACAGTGAGTGAGTGAGTGAGTGAGGGAGTGAGTTAAAAAGTTAGTTGCTAGTAGTTATAATTAATTTGCTAGTTAGCTAGTTATTTTTTTTAGTTAGTTCGTCAATCAGTCGGTCAGTCAGTCAGTCAGTCATTTAGTCAGTCAATCAGTCAGTCAGTAATTTAGTCAGTCAGTCAGTCAGTCAGTCAGTTGTTTAATCAGTCAGTTAGTTAGTCAGCCAGTCAGTCAGTCAGTCAATCAGTCAGTAATTTAATCAGTCAGTCAGTCAGTCAGTCAGTATTTAATCAGTCAGTTAGTTAGTCAGCCAGTCAGTCAGCCAGTCAGCCAGTAATAAACAGAGCAAGCGAGTGAGCAAATGAGTGAGAGCGAGCAGTGAGTCAGTGAGGATGGCTGGAAGAGGTTGAGTCAAGGCGCCGCTGAGTCAGTGGTGCGGCAGCTTCCAGACGTCCTCTCCCCCTCCCTCCTCCCTCCCCCTAATATGGTTATCTTGGCGGACAGAAGGTTGAACCACCCTCACACGCTCCCCGTCTCTCTCTCTCTCTCTCTCTCTCTCTCTCTCTCTCTCTCTCTCTCTGAATCCTCGTAAGCTCCCTAACACCCTTAAAATCCCCCTAAACACCCCTTTATCCCTTCGAATCCCTTCTTTCACCCTCCCTAACCTAACCTTTACCCTTTTCACTCACCCTTTGCAAAACACCTCACCTTTCCTGCTACACCCACGCACTCTATCACACTTCTCACTCACCCTACTCTACTACACACACACACACACACACACACACACACACACACACACACACACACACATATACGTACGCATCACCCTGCCTCCTTGCTTCTACCTCACCTTGCCATGAGCTCCCTGCCATACCCTGCACCCCTCCCAGCCTCTATAACAAGCCGCAAGACAGGTATGTTATACAGATAGGGTGACAGGTAGTAAACGAGGCCGACAGGTAAATAGACAGTCACTTCGATAGACAGATAGATAGTGAGGCAGACGGACACACTTGTATAAACTGATAGATAGAGAGGGTGGATAGGTAGACAGAGGGAGAGAGAAGATAAATAGATACGGAATGTTAGGATTATAAAACTTATATTCTGAGAAATGCCTGAGTCCAAATATTTTCTGAGAAGCAATTAAGACCAGAGAGAGAGAGAGAGAGAGAGAGAGAGAGAGAGAGAGAGAGAGAGAGAGAGAGAGAGAGAGAGAGAGAGAGAGAGAGAACCTATGTTGTCCTTGCTTTCTTTATTTCGTAAGATGTGGCTCACAAAATTAATGTTATTTACTTTACAGGGAAGGAAAACATTAAAGTAGGCAAGTAAATAAGTAGAGAAAAGGAAGAAAGAAAGATGCTGGAAGGATGACAATGCTAAATAAATATGTGGTGATATGCAAATTTATTTAGTCTCTCTCTCTCTCTCTCTCTCTCTCTCTCTCTCTCTCTCTCTCTCTCTCTCTCTCTCTCTCTCTCTCTCTCTGCCGCCCACACAAGAAAGAATGTTGGGGTGGGCGCCCTTTGTATGTGCGTGCGTGTGTGTGTGTGTGTGTGTGTGTGTGTGTGTGTGTGTGTGTGTGTGTGTGTGTGTGTGTGTGTGTGTGTGTGTGTGTGTGAAACTTTTACAAGATATTGGGCATTTGCAATTATTATTATTATTATTATTATTATTATTATTATTATTATTATTATTATTACTGTTATTGTTGTTGTTGTTGTTATTATTATCATTATTATTATTGCCACTAGCAATGTTATCATCATCATTACAATAACAAATGAGAGAGAGAGAGAGAGAGAGAGAGAGAGAGAGAGAGAGAGAGAGAGAGAGAGAGAGAGAGAGAGAGAGAGAATGAAAATACACAGCCAAGATAGAATTAAGCCGGCCAGACAATGAGTAACAATAATGGGGGCAGACAATACGTGCGGCAAGCCGTGCGTGAAGACTGATCGACACAACGAAGACTCGCGGCGCCACTCAGACGAGCGTCTGGCAAGCAAAGCAATAGTCATATGAGCGTTTGTTTTAAAATACTTAAGCTAAAAGAGAGAGAGAGAAAAAAAAATAGCGTCTACAAAGGAACACAAAAATCATACGAGCGTATTACGAAATATTTATGCTAAAACTAAGAAAAAAGTAAAACGAGCGTACAAAAAGGAACACAAGAGCGCCTTTTGCGAAACATTTACGCTAAAAAGTGGGAAATAAAAGTAAAACTAAAGAAATGGTATAAAAAGATCAATAATTAACGGTAAAACAAAAAAAGAGTTAACCTAAAGAAAAATATAAAAATATTAATAATTGACGGTAAAGAAAATTTAAATTAAATAAAAAAAACACAAGAAAGTGTTCATTGTTATTCTGAGAGGCAAAATAGTTAATGGACATGATTAACAGGAGACACAAGAATGAAATAAAATAAGGATCTTTTACTGAAAATATACAGAAGAGAAATAAATACAAGGAAAAAAAATAAAAGAGTAAAACACTAAGAAATGCGATGATAATTGAAAGAAACCTCTTATATAGAAAGTAAAAAGAAAAAGAAAAAAAGAAACATTACATTCTTATGGTAACCTGACAAGCACATAAAAAGTTGTTTATTGATATTCTGAGAAGGAAAACGGGAAGATGTTGACAAGAAGACTATATTAAAAGGAAACGGTTAAGAAGAAAACGTAACAATTAAGTCAAACGAGAATCTTGTAAAAATAACGTAAAAAAAAAAAAAAATGAAAGTGACAAAAACAAAACCTTCTGATATTCAAAGAAGAAAAACGGACAAATGACAAAAGGTAATGAATAAAAAGAAAATGACTATGAAGAAAATGAATGCATGGAGAGTTGTCTTTTCATTCTTGTTATGGTTATTATTTTCTTTTTAAAGACTTTGAGGTTGAGAGTCATTGGTGAGTTCGGCGCGTTTGTTGTTTTTCGGTTCCTTGATTACTTGCTTGTTTTAATCCGACTTCATTTCGGTTTTCTGTGTTCCAATGATTTTTTTATGATCTTTAGTAGTCTGAGGTGCAAATGGAAGAAGATAATATTATACTGTTATGGAAATTAGCTAATATTTTAGTTTCTTTTAATGAAGTATGCAGCCTCTCTCTCTCTCTCTCTCTCTCTCTCTCTCTCTCTCTCTCTCTCTCTCTCTCTCTCTCTCTCTCTCTCTCTCTCTCTCCATTCGCGGATGTGAACGTAAGCAAGATTCCCTGAACGATAGAATTTGCAATCGACACAAAACACAAAATACTCAAGATGTCTAAATTTCCTTCAGGCTTCGTGGTGTTTCCATGCGTTTCGTGGAAGTATCGTTCCGTCTAGGCATTTAAGTGATTGGGGAGATAAGCAATTAAGGGAATTGTGTTTGCTTTGCCATTTGTGGTAGTGGTGGTGGTGGTGGTGGTAAGTGTGGTGGTGGTGGGTGTGGAGGCTGCGGCGGTGGTGGTGGTGGTAATATGCAAACAAACTCGTATTTGTTTATATCGTCATCAACCCAACCCTAAAATCTCTCTCTGTCTCTCTCTCTCTCTCTCTCTCTCTCTCTCTCTCTCTCTCTCTCTCTCTCTCTCTCTCTCTCTCTCTCTCTCTCTCTCTCTCTCTCTCTCTCTCTCCTGGTACATATGTACCTACTCAAGTCTTTCCTTCCTCCATTGCATCACATCAGCTCCCCCCTCCTCCTCCTCCTCCTCCTCCTCCTCCTCCTGCTGTTGTTGCTGCTGCTGCTGCTGCTGCTGCTCCTCCTCCCTTCTGAGAACACGAGTGACGTAAGCAAGGTAGGAATGGGGAAGCTTCCGATACAGTAAGCAGTAAGTCACAACAGCAACAACAACAACAACAACAACAACAACAACAACAACAACAACAAAAGTACAACAATCAGCTTTTATACCAGCCTGCCCAAGCACCACCACCACCATCACCACCACCACTTGGAACAACAACAACAAAGGAAACCAGACCTAACCAAACAAGCAAACACAAAACTACGTAACGCACCAACGAAAGAAAGACAAAAAGGAAGGACTGAAGGATAAAAGGACGAAAGAAAAGACGGAATAACTAATGGCTGCAGCATATTTCTTTTCTCCCTCCGTCTTTCCCTTCCTTCCATCATTATTTCTCTTCTTTCTTTCTTTTCTTTACTTCCCTTCTTATTGTTCGGTATTAAGTATATAGAGAATAAAAAGAAAGCTTCAGATCAATAAAGGAAAAAACTTCTAATCAACATATAAGAGAGAGAGAGAGAGAGAGAGAGAGAGAGAGAGAGAGAGAGAGAGAGAGAGAGAGAGAGAGAGAGAGAGAGAGAGAGAGAGAGAGAGAGAGTAAAGAAATTGTTAAGAATAGAAGCGAACAATCCAAGGAAGGAACATGATGATCAAAGTTTCGTAAGCAAACACTGATATAAACACAAACAAGCCGTGACTTTCCCCCGCCACTCTTGCCTTCCATCCTTCCTCCCTCGGGCAACAGCGGACCTTGAAGGCGCTTGTTGAGGGAATATGTGAAAAGAAAAACACCCCTTGCCGTCATTGCACGATAATGGGTTAACCTTAAGTACGATGGCCGCCTTCCCGCCAGATCAAGGCCGCAGGAGTTTTCATACGATAATAACCGAACAGACACGAGACCGCACGCTTCCCTTTTAATCTTTTCCACGCCGTTAGATCTAATTTCCGATAAGGGACATGTAGAGAGGGCATAACACGCGTACCTCATGTGTTCTCGAGGCGGACAAAGGCGCCGTGTACGCCCCTATGCGATGATTACACGCAGGTACGGTATCGCCATGTGTACGATAACTTTTGGCGGATGCACGACGGGGGACGCCCACGCGCAGCTCGGGGTTCGGGAAGTTTTCTGACGTAAGAGTTTAAATATCATGGAGGTTTTTTTTTTCTTTTATTTTCGCTTCTTTTCCTCATTATAAACTGTGAATAAAGTACGTTATTTGTGGATTAAATAATAAGGTTATTAATTAGTGGAACTGTAGGTGGTGGTAGTGGTGGTGATAGAAACTAAGGAAGGTTAAGAAAGAAGAGAAAAAAGGTAAATGAAGAAAAGAAGAGGAAGAAGTTAAATAAAAAGCAATAGGAGAAGGAGGAAAAGGAGGAAGAGGAATATACAGATAGGAATAAAGTAAATGTGAGATTAGAAACTTAGGAAGATAGAAATATGATAACTGTAATAATAGGAGGAGGAGGAAGAGGAGGAGGAGGAGGAGGAGGAGGAGGAGGAGGAGGAGGAGGAGGAGGAGGAGGACACAGGAAGATCGTATAATCTGTCCTGGGAAGATAATTTTCTTAGTATTTCCTGGGACCTTCATCTCCACGACTCTCTCTCTCTCTCTCTCTCTCTCTCTCTCTCTCTCTCTCTCTCTCTCTCTCTCTCTCTCTGTCCCTCTCTTGCACGAACCACTGTTTTATTTATTCCTAGAGAGGAGGAGGAGGAGGAGGAGGAGGAGGAGGAGGAGGAGGAGGAGGAGGAGGAGAGACAAGAGAGGATAAGAAGAAAAAAGGGAGATAACCCGTTGTTCGAAATAAATCACTCCTCCATAAAGATCTCGCCTCGCCCTCTGATTGGCCCACGCGCGGCCCTCTCCCTGCTCCTGATTGGCTGTCCCTCCATAGGGGATACACTTTTTAATTCCGAGAGAGGAAAAAAAGTTAATCTGGAGTATCTTATTATTAAGGGGGCTTTTTTTTGTGAATTTTCTTATTTTTGTTTATCTATTTATTTTTAACGTTCTTTCTTAATGTTCATTTTTATTTCTGGACATTTTTGAGTATTTTTAAATTTCTATTTGCTTTATTTATTAATTTTTTCAGAATGTATGTTAATTGTGTAAGTGTCATTTAAAAAGATAAAGAGTTGATAAATAAAAAAAAGAAAAAAAATAAATGGATGGTGAATTAATGAAAATGAATATATAACGCGGATCAAAAATTATTTAAAAAAATGTGAAAAAATGTGGTTAAAAATAATATTAAGGAAAAAAAAAGAAAACGAAGGATTCCAGCATAGACGAAACAAAATTAGACAAAAAATAAAATAAACAAAGACAAGTCAATAACAAAATCACTTTTCTGAAATATTGATAAAAAACGAAAAAAAAAAAAAAAACAAACAAACAAATGCAGAAGGCAAACGGATACGAAAAAAAAAATACCGCAAATAACTCTCTCTCTCTCTCTCTCTCTCTCTCTCTCTCTCTCTCTCTCTCTCTCTCTCTCATGGTAAACTGTTTCAAGACAATTGCCTCGCCATTAAACACTTTGCGAATCGATTTAACAACATCATTGGGCGCTTAAGAGATTCCAGCGCTGCTCACTGGTCTGTCCTTGGGAGGCGGATCACACTCCTTATGGGGCGGAATTGAATCCTCTGTAGCGGTGTTAGCGAGAGAGAGAGAGAGAGAGAGAGAGAGAGAGAGAGAGAGAGAGAGAGAGAGAGAGAGAGAGAGAGAGAGAGAGAGAGAGAATATTACTGTATCTACTTCTGCTCCTCCTCCTCTTGCTCTTCCTACTCCTCTTCCTCCTCCTCTTATTACTTATTACAACAACAATAATCGACAACAACGACAACAACAACAACAACAACTACTACTACTACTACTACTACTACTACTACTACTACTACTACCACCACTACAATACAAATAACTGTTAATGATGCAATTGCTATAATTACAACTGAGGAGAAAGTTGTACTGATAAACTATTAGAACGGGAGGAGGCAAGGCTGTTAAGGAGGAGGAGAAGGAGGAGGAGGAGGAGGAGGAGGAGGAGGAGGAGAAGAAGGAGGAAAAGAAGGAGGAGGAGGAGGAGGAGGAGGAGGAGGAGGAGGAGGAGGAGGAGGAGGAGGAGAGAAAGGTGAAGAGGAAGAGATTGGAAGAAACGTGACTTGAGCTTAAGAATAGAGAGATAAAAGAGAATAGGAGAAGGAGGAGGAAGAAAAGGAAAAATAAGGAGTTACGAATGGGAATAAAAGAATGGATGATAATAAAGATGAAGAA
Organism: Scylla paramamosain; assembly: GCF_035594125.1. Classification (NCBI taxonomy): domain Eukaryota; kingdom Metazoa; phylum Arthropoda; class Malacostraca; order Decapoda; family Portunidae; genus Scylla; species Scylla paramamosain. The sequence continues at coordinate 11,999,746 of NC_087169.1, forward strand.
GTAAGTGGAGAAGGAGGAGGAGGAGGAGGAGGAGGAGGAGGAGGAGGAAGAGGAGGAAGAGGAGGAGGAGGAGGAGGAGGAGGAGGAGGAGGAGGAGGAGGAGGAGGAGGAGGAGGAGGAGGAGGCACGAGGGGGGAGTGGATAGCGGGTCTGAAAAGATAACACGTTGCAATATTTCCTTTACTTTTTTCCTTTTTCCACCCAGACGGCAAGGAGTGGGTGGACTTTTCTTCCTCCACCCTCTCCATCGTGTCCACTTGGGCGTGTGTGAGGGGCGGGAGGGCGGTGGAGGGGCGTGGAGGGAGAGGAAGAGGGAGAGAAGGAGGGAGGGTTGAGATTGAGGCGTGTGGCAAATTTCAGAGTTCTCCAAGGTGAGCAGCCCTCTCTCTCTCTCTCTCTCTCTCTCTCTCTCTCTCTCTCTCTCTCTCTCTGTGGAGATTCTGGTTCATACTTACATTCATGCAGACATTAAAAGACGAAGAAATAATTATAGTATTTACTGTAATTAGAGAAAACGGTGTTAATATTGCAGATTTCAAGGTGAACTAGTGTATTATTGTGAGAGAGAGAGAGAGAGAGAGAGAGAGAGAGAGAGAGAGAGAGAGAGAGAGAGAGAGAGAGAGAGAGAGAGAGAGAGACGAAGGGGCATAGTCTGCTTACTCAATCCTCACACACACACACACACACACACACACACACACACACACACACACACACACACACACACACTCAGGAAGGAGCGAGGGGCATTTCTGGGCATGAGAGAAGGGAGGGGAGGGGGCAGGGGAGATCTTGCCATGCCCAACACGACACCCGTTACTGCTAGAGACCGCTTGTCTTTCCCCCTCCCCCGCCAACACACGCTCTCTCTCTCTCTCTCTCTCTCTCTCTCTCTCTCTCTCTCTCTCTCTCTGGTTCCCGTCCATTCCTCGTCCAGTCTTTCTCTTTCTATTCCTTTCCTTTTTGTTCATCTATCCCTTTCTGTGAGATGAGGAGGAGGAGGAGGAGGAGGAAAACAAGAAGTAATATACATGTCATGAAACTGACCTCTCTCTCTCTCTCTCTCTCTCTCTCTCTCTCTCTCTCTCTCTCTCTCTCTCTCTCTCTCTCTCTCTCTCTCTCTCGCTGTCTCTCTCGCTCCTTCATCTGTCCAACATGAAAGCTGCTGACCTCGCATGCAAGTTTCCCTCTCCTTCTCCCTCTCCCTCTTTACTTCTTTCCTTCACTCTCATTTCTGCATTACTCTATTTTCTTACCTTGTTCCACTTTCCATAACACACACAAGAGAGAGAGAGAGAGAGAGAGAGAGAGAGAGAGAGAGAGAGAGAGAGAGAGAGAGAGAGAGAGAGAGAGAGAGAGAGAGAGAGAGAGAGAGAGAGAGAGAGAGAGAGAGAGA
>NC_087169.1:12006141-12016141 GCF_035594125.1 Scylla paramamosain
CACACACACACACACACACACACACACACACACACACCTCTTCCCTCCCACTGTCCCCACACACCATAACAAACCTTTTCCTCCTCTTTTCCCCCTCCACTTTACCTCCCTTTTCCTCCACCTGCTGAGACAAACACGTTTTCCCCTTCCTCCAACCGGGAATGCCACGCTGGGAGGGGAAACACGCCTGGGAGGGGAAATAGGCTGAGTGAAAGAGACAGGTGTGTGGAGGGAAGCACCTTGGCAGTCCATGTTAGGGGCAAGGTGTGCTAGGTGTGTTGGCCTTCCTGTCTTCCTCACCTGCGCCTCAGACTCCCTCTAATCATCAGCATCATCATCAGTTTGCCTTATTCTGTTGTGTTTATGCTTCCTGCTCTTGTTTTCCTTCATTTTCGTTTGTTTTTGTTATTGTTGTTCTTGCTCTTGTTGTTGTTGCTGTTGTTCTTATTGCTTTTATTAATATTTTCCTTGTCATTCTTTGCTTTTATTGTTGCTTATTGTTGGTTTCTTTATGTACGTTTTCTTTTGTTTCTTCTTTTATCGGTTTCTTTATTATTTTTCTATTTTCTTTTATTACTGTTTTTTTCCTTATTATTATTCTCTCTCTCTCTCTCTCTCTCTCTCTCTCTCTCTCTCTCTCTCTCTCTCTCTCTCTCTCTCTCTCTCTTTTCCTATTCTTTTTTCTTTCTTAACCTTCACTTTCGACCCTTACTCATCTCCTTCCCTTTTCCTTTTGTTATCATTCCTCTGTTGGTATCTTCATTTTCCTCTTATTCCTCACCTTCCATTTCTACTCATCTCCTTTCCTTTCCTTATTACTGTTCCATTCCTTTCTTTATCCTTCAGTTTATCCCTTTATTCCTATTCGTTCCCTTTTCTTTCTTTATCCCAGTTACTGTTCCTATCTCTCCCTTTTATTCTTTACCTTTAGTTTTCATTCCTCTCATTTCCTTCTCTCCATTATTCCTATTCATTTACTTATCCTTCGATTTTTACTTTTTTCCTCTTTTTTTTCCTTTTTCCTAATAATTGTTCCTACCTTTTCCTTTTATTCTTTACCTTTAATTTCTACTGATTTCCTTCCTCAGTAGTACTTGCTCTGTAGTTTTATATCATAGGTAACATACAACAATCACTAATTAATAACAAGAATATCAAGTCAAACGAAACAAGATACACCAAATTCTCCACCTGTGTTTACCTGTGTGAGTCTGAACAAGGGAGGAACTCAGGTGTGTGTGCTTCCAGGTATTTTTCACCTCTTATCTCATTATCTAGGCCTAAGCTCTCCCATTCGACGACACAAGTAAGAGTAGGGGGAGAGGGAGAGGGTTTAATGAGGGAGGTGGGTGAGAGGGAATGGGAGAAATGGAGAACATGGGTGGTGAGTGGAGGGTGATAAAAGATGGGGGAGGAAGAAGGGAAGGAGGGAAGCATGGGGAGGGAAGGAGGGAAGGAGGGAAGGAGGGCACAAAGGAAGGACAGATAAACGGGAATGAGGGGAGAGGATGAGGAGGGGGAGGGAAGAAGGAAGGAAAGCTGGAGAGAAATGAGATAAGTTTCTTGTTGTGATTTAGTGGACACGAAATATTTTTTGATATGAAGGTATAATTTGTTCTCCTTTCGTCCAAGCATAGCAAGGATGATTCGCGCACACACACACACACACACACACACACACACACACACACACACACACACACACACACACACACACACACACACACACACGGATGTATCATTGTCACTTCTTTTTCCCTTCTCTTAGTACTCATTGTCTTACATCCCTTGTACACACACACACACACACACACACACACACACACACACACACACACACACACACACACACACACACACACACACACACACACACACACACACACACACACACACAGTCCCCTCTTTTTTACTCGTGTCATTAACTGTTTTCTTACCTAACCCCACACCTGACCGTAACCTTGGTGGACTGTTGCTACTAAATCCTATAACTTTTTTCTTCTCGCGAGGTGTTGGTACCGTATATAGTTTTCTTATTTCGTGGGTAAGAATTCCACATCGCTCCCATTGGGTATAAGGGGTAACAAACTAAACAGTGGAGGAATATTAAAGTAAAGTGCCTGATTATTTCTCACAGGATAACGTAAAATTTTAGTCTTTTTACGTTTTTCAGTGATTTTTTTTCAGATGCATTGTTATAAAAAGTAAAGTCAGTGAGAGAGAGAGAGAGAGAGAGAGAGAGAGAGAGAGAGAGAGAGAGAGAGAGAGAGAGAGAGAGAGAGAGAGAGAGAGAGAGATGCGTTATGTTAGCAAATTGTTACCTGCCTTTGCGTTTCCTTAATGACTCTTTTTCTTACCTGTGTTTCTTGACCTGTGACAAAGTACACTCTCTCTCTCTCTCTCTCTCTCTCTCTCTCTCTCTCTCTCTCTCTCTCTCTCTCTCTCTCTCTCTCTCACCATAAACCTCCACTTTTTTTTTTTTTCGCAATTCAGGCTTTTAAATGTCTAGGAAATGTTACACAGGAGTTTAACAAGTGACCTTTTTTCTCTCTGTAAAGGGTAATGATTTAAAAGGAGGCCAATCCAATCTTTTTTTCCATTTCCCCCCTTTTTCTTTTATTCCCTCTCTCAGTGTGGGTATACTGGTTTGTGGTAAGTTTCTTCATTTTATTTGTTTATTTTTAATTTCTAAACTAGCTCCCGAGTTTATTTGTAAAATCTGGTAACGAAAAGTAATGTCTGTCTGTCTGTTTCTCTATCTCAACGTCACCTTAAAAAAAAAAAACAAATAAAAAAAGAAAACAATAAATATTTACTTCCATGCTGTAAAAATTACTAACTTTACACCAATTTCTATTAATTTATTCAATTAACTTCTCCGTGAGTGTAAACGAAAGAGTGCGAAGACAAAGACACAGTCCGGGGAACATTGAGTGCACTGCCTGACTCCCGTGCGCTCAACCTTGCGAGGCGTCAGAAACTCTCGTACCCCGCATAGCAAGTGTCGTACGCGGCTGAAACACTCCATACCATTGCCAACTTCCTCATTCCTTTGTTGTTTTTCGTTTTTTATTTTTTACTTGTAGGAATGTAATGCACGCGGTTTGATCTTGAGAGAGAGAGAGAGAGAGAGAGAGAGAGAGAGAGAGAGAGAGAGAGAGAGAGAGAGAGAGAGAGAGAGAGAGAGAGAGAGAGAGAGAGAGAGAGAGAGAGAGAGAGAGAGAGAGAGAGAGAGAGAGAGATTTTGCATAATGGTAAAGTGATGCATAAGAAGAAATAATGTTTCGATGTGTGTGTGTGTGTGTGTGTGTGTGTGTGTGTGTGTGTGTGTGTGTGTGTGTGTGTGTGTGTGTGTGTGTGTGTGTGTGTGTGTGTGTGTGTGTGTGTGTGTGTGAAGGTTAGGATGTACGCCCACGCATGTTTTGTTTGTTCGTCAGTCTGTCTGTCACACCAAACCTGACACTCCTGCTAGCCTTCAACCTCCACCACCACCACCACCACCACCACCAACACCACTTCCACCATTACCACCACCACCACCACCACCACCACCACTACCACCACAACCACCACCACCACCACCCTCGCTATTATCAACACTACCACTACATCGTACGTATCATACAACAGCAACAACAACAACAACAACAACAACAACAACAACATCTACTACTACTGCAACCACCATCACCACCACCAACACCACTACTTCTATTAGTACCAACACCACCGCAACCACATCTTTACCTGCACAAACATTAGCTAACTACCATAAAAAAAAAAAAAACTACAATTACAGCTACTTAACCACACTACCACCACCACCACCATCCTTCACCGCCTCCTACACGCAGCTCCCTTGACATTCTCGTCGCGCCCTCCTACACCCGCGTCCCAGAACTGTTATCCTGAATCCTTCACGCCCTAATCCTCCACCCAACAACACCAGGAAGGAGGAGGAGGAGGAGAGGAGGAGGAGGAGGAGGAGGAGGAGGAGGAGGAGGAGGAGGACACAGGATAAATTGGACAGAGCAAAATATACAGCGGTGTGTTTGCCAAAAGTTACAATATAGTTAAGTATTCTCCCCACATTCTCTCTCTCTCTCTCTCTCTCTCTCTCTCTCTCTCTCTCTCTCTCTCTCTCTCTCTCTCTCTCTCTCTCTCCCTTCTAGTCAACGTTCGTTTATTACTAATGCAACAACAGCACACACACACACACACACACACACACACACACACACACACACACACACACACACACACACACACGCAAGGACCATTAAATGCTTCGCTGAGTCCTCTTCCTGTGTGTGTGTGTGTGTGTGTGTGTGTGTGTGTGTGTGTTGCGTCTCCCTGTAGCAACACCCTGGCTAGTGTTGCATAAAAATAAGGATCCTGCAGGGTTGGTCTCCTCCTTCTAAGTAGTTGGAGGGATCAATTTACCTGTAGGAGGGATGACCTTCAGGGCCAGGTGGTGTCAGGTGGCCAGGGAGGGAAGGGGTAACTCACCCTTGTGGAGGAGAAGAAGAAGAGAAGGAGGAGGAGGACAAGAAAGAACAAGGAGGGGAAGGCTTTCTCTTCCTCCACCAGGTAAACTAATTAAATATAGCGCAGGTAAGTATTAAGCAAGTTACAGGTTAGGTTATATAAGCCATAATAAGCGCACCTGATTGAAATGGGGTGAGGGGGAAGGGGAAGGAGAGGTGGTCAGAGGAGGAAGAGAAAGGGAGGAGGGGAAGAGAGGCAGAGGATAGGATAATATAAGGAAAAGCAAAAAAAAAAAAAAAAAAAGCGAAGTAGGGAAAGAAGCGGAAAGGGAATATCAAGGAAAAAGGAGGGAAACGAAGAAGAATGGATAGAGACAGAGGAGAATAGGGAAATAAGGGGAAGAAGCAGAGTAGGGGACATGAAACGGAGAAAAGGAAAGTGACAAGGAAGGGAAAGGAGACAAGAGTGGACAAGTGGAACATCAATGTTCAATGGGAGGGGGAAGAGGCAGAGGGAAACAGAAAGGGTACATCAAGGAAAGGGGGAGAAAGAAAGGGGGGAATGGAGAAGGAATGGACAGAGGAGGGAAACAGAAGGGTACATCAGGGAGGGGGAGGGAAAGAGGCAGAGGGAAACAGAAGGGTACATCAGGGAGGGGGAGGAGGGAAGGAAACAGAGGAAAACAGAAGGGTACATCAGGGAGGGGGAGGAGGGAAGGAGGGAAGCACAGAGGACATTCTAGCCAATTCCAGCAAACACTGTCATTCCCAGACGCTCCGCCATATTAAGATTCTCTCTATTTTTCTTTCTTTTTATGGCGGAACATGGAGAGGACAGCGACCTGAGCCCAGGGCGGAGGACACTTAAAAAGATCCCCTCCCTTCTCCACCCCTCCCCTCCGTCTGCATCCCTCCACGTCACCACCTCAAGGGTCTATTAAAAATGCACTTCGGCGGGAGCAGCAGCGCGCCCCACCCGTCTGGAAGTGTCTGTCTGTCTGTGTCTTACTGTCTCTGTTCCTTATCACGATGGACTCTCCTCTTCTTTCTCTCTGTTTCTGCAATCTCTACCTCTTTGTTTGTCCCTCCCCTCCGTCTCTCTCTCTCTCTCTCTCTCTCTCTCTCTCTCTCTCTCTCTCTCTCTCTCTCTCTCTCTCTCTCTCTCTCCTTTCCATGGCCAAATCTTTCCTTTCTCTTATACGTTCAGTCTTTTCTTTTCCTCATTCATCTTCTGGACCTTTCTTTCCTCCTTGTTTTTTTTTCTTATTCTTTTATTACTTTCATTTTCTCCTCCATTGTAATATTTTCTTCTACATTTTTCGTCTTTCCCTTTCCTTTTTGTCAACTTTTTGCCTTCCTACAATTTTCTCCCTCTCCTTTCACTTTCAGTTCCTCATTTCATCCACTTTCTCCTCCACCTTTGTTTCTGCCCACTATCATTCTTCCATTTATTTCCAGTCTCCCTCTTTCTCCACTTCTTATCCTACATCTCTTCCTCCATCTCCATCTGCTCCACCTCATCACCTCCACCGCTAGAGGGCAACCGTGTCCCTGACTTTATATCCTGCATTACCTCCCTCCACCTTCATCTCCCCCCTAACTACACACCAATACCTCACAGCTCCTCCACCTCCTCCACCTCCTCATCTGTGGGTCTGTCTCTTTCCCACATCTCTATTCTACATCTCATCCCTCCACGACCTTCTGTCCTTCACACCTCGATCTCTTCCTTGATTTATCCACATCTTTCTTTCGTTTTGTTCCTTCACATTTCTCTCCTTCAATCCTCACACTGTGTTGCTTTGTATTTATTTCGTCTATCCACAATGCTCTGTCCTTCACACCTCGACTTCTTCTTCCATTTATTCACATCTTCTTCCCCTACATTTTCTTTCTCCTTGATCCGTCATCCTATCTCCCTCTCTATCCATACCCCTTCTCATCCTCACCCAAATCAGAACCCTTTCACCATCGGGCATTTCTTTTCGGGCATTTTTTTTTTCATTATCACCTGGAACTTTTCAGATACTAACCTTTTCTTCAATAGTCTCTTAGTTTTGTGGTTTAAGAAAGATAAATTCAGCCTCTCTTCTCCGTTTTTTGATGTAGATATTACTTTTTTTCTACGACAGTCTCTTAGTTTCGTGGCTAAAGAAAGATAAATTTATCCTCGTATTCTCCCTTCTTTTTGGGGTGGATAGTAATTTCTTTCTACAGTCTCTTATTTTTGTGGCTTAGCAAAGATAAAGTTAGCTTCTTATCCTCCCCTTTCAGTGCGTCCAGGCAAACATTTTTTTTATCGTGAAATGAATAACAAAAAGCGTCATAGGAGAAGGAGGAGGAGGAGGAGAAGAAGAAGAAGAAGAAGAAGAAGAAGAAGAAGAAAAGAGTTCGAAGCAGGAAACTCGCCAATCGCCCCATGAAGACATTCTCTCACGGGGCGGGGCGCTTATGGGAGAGCCTGGGAAGCGTAGGAAGCTGGGGGGAAGCGTGCTGGGTGGGGGCTGGGTGTGAGCCGTGCTGGGTGAAGAGGGGCGTGGCGGTATGGGAAAGGCAGTGCGAGGTTACAGTGAAGTATGCGGGGCGGGGAGAAGTGTGGCAGTGTTTAGGGTGACTTCGGGGTAGGGTTGGGTAGGGAGTTATGGGGAGGTTATGAAAATCGGGGATAGGTGTGTGATGGGCGTGGAATTGGGGTAGGAAAAGGGAAGGGTAGAAGGGATGGGAGGGGAAGGGAAGGGAAGGTAGGAAGGGTTCAGGAGGGTGAAGGGAAGGGGCGAGGCGATGGAGAGGAAGGGTCTGTGATGACATTATCTTCCTCTACAACACAGAAAGTCTCTTATAACCCTCACCATCGTCGCCGCTGCCAGGAGGAGGAGGAGGAGGAGGAGGAGGAGGAGGAAGGAGGAGGAGGAGGAGGATAAAAAGTGTAGAGTTAGTAAAGTGAAAACAAAGAGAAACTGGGAATATAAATGAGTAAGGGAGACAAACAGACAATAAGAAGCAGAAAACAAGAAGTAAACAGGATAGGAAGAGCGTTGGATCGGGAGGATGAACAATGAGAAATAGAAATATTGAACAACTAAGAATAAATGAGACTAAAGAAAGGATGGCAATAAACAGAAAAAAAAAAAAAACGGCAATAAAAAAGGAAGAAGTACGAATGGAAAGATAAATGAAAATAGAAAGACTGAAGGAGATAAAAAAATAAAGATAATGAAATAAATAAAAAAGTAACGAAAAAAAAGTAAATAAAAATCAAAATATAAATGAAAACGCAAACGACAAAGGAGACAATATGAAGAAAAAAAGAGAAAGGAAGAAGGAAAGGATAAATAAAGAAGGATGAATGAGTAAGTGAATGCAAAGACAGAGGAAAGAAGATGACGCCGAGGACTCGTTAACCTTGAAAGAACTTAAAAATGAGGTAAAAAAAAAAGAAAAAAAAAAACACATCAACTACCCAGTGACCTTGAGAAGAACACCTTTTTGCACACCAAGGGGATGTTCCTCATTTGTTCACCTGTCCTTGCATTCACTTGTTCTTCGTGTTATATTCATCCGACTTTTCTTACTGCTTCTCTTATTCATCTGTTAACTGTTCATTACTTTTTTTGTTTCTCTGTATATTTTAAGTCTTCATAAATCTTCACCTAAGTCATTCTCCTCCTTAATGGTTGTTTTGATCTAGTTTTTCTTTATAAATTATCTTTCTCTTGTTTACTTTTCTTTTACATTCGATTAATCTTTCCCTAAACAGTCTTTCAGTTTATATATTTTCTTATTTTCTTCATAAAACTTCACCTAAATAATTCTTCTCTTTGATGTTTTTTTATTTAGCTTCTCTTTATATATTTTCCTTCTCTCGTCTACTTTTCTTCAAATTTTGTTAATCTTTTCTTACATTATTCTTCAATTATTGCATTACTTTTTTTTTTCATTACCCCATTACTTATTCATTCTCTATCAGTCCGTTTTTTTGTATATTCTATCGTTTCATAATAACCCATAGTTCTCATCATTGTTTCTCTGTTCCTTCTTTCCTTCATTTGTCATTTATTCATTCCTTGTTACTCTTGATTTATCTCTTCACCTCTGTTCTTTCTTCCAACGTAAAGGTAATGAGTGGAAGGGAGGAAAATAATGATGCAAAAATAAAAGGAAACGATGATTTTTGGAAACCTGGAAGTAAATTGTGTGTGTGTGTATGTGTGTGTGTGTGTGTGTGTGTGTGTGTGTGTGTGTGTGTGTGTGTGTGTGTGTGTGTGTGTGTGTGTGTGTGTGTGTGCGCGCGCAATATGTCAAGGTTACGGGAACGTTTTAAATTAGATGGCATCGAGGTGCAACGAAACGACTTGAGAGAGAGAGAGAGAGAGAGAGAGAGAGAGAGAGAGAGAGAGAGAGAGAGAGAGAGAGAGAGAGAGAGAGAGAGAGAGAGAGAGAGAGAGAGAGAGATTTGAAATATGAGAAAAGAGATCATGTTATATATAAAATTACATGAAAAAAATCATACACACACACACACACACACACACACACACACACACACACACACACACACACACACAGGAAGCAAGACTATAAAAACTGTGTTACTCTCCCCCCTTCTCTCTCTCTCTCCCTCCCTCCTCTACTCCCTTTGGCTACCTTTGTGTCAGCGATCAATGCAGGGAAGGGAGAAGGGAAGGAGAGGGGAGGGAAGGGATAGGGGGAGGGAGAGGTCACAGGTTACAAGGAAAACAAGCAAGGCAGGTCAACTTTCCCTTCCGTCGAGGTCACACTCTGCTTCCTGACCTTTGCAAGGCAGGTGTGTTGGCGAGTGTCCCGCCTCACCACCCTTTAATTGCCTCAGATAATACCTCACCTGTTGTTTGAGGAGCTTGATTTAAGTGAAGGTAAATATAATACAGGAATTCAACGGTTCTAATGTACACGTTCGCTCGTTTTGCTGTCAGTGTCTTTCAGTAACATACTTTGAATCTGCAACATACTTTTTTTATTAAAGTTAAAAAAGGCGACGGCATTTGAAGAGTTAAAAGCTTTGGACACACTCAAAGCTTATTTTTTAAATCTTTGCAAAGTTCTCGTTTTTAATTAGATATATCAGATAACGACAATATATTTTTACTTTTTATCTGTAATTCTTATTCTTAATTTCTCCTCCATTTACTTTCTCTTTTAATTTGTTTTATTGATGATGGCTTTCAAAAGAATTACCCTTAAATTATAACTTTACAGGTCCGTTTCTGTTCTAACTTCAAGCTTTTCTTTAATCACGTCTCTTGCAGCTCTTATTTCTAAAGCCACAGCTCAGAGGACAGGTTGCTATGGCTAACTAAACCTCTCATAAATCTATCTTTAAAGCTACGCAACTACACAACAAGCCAATCAGGACTCAGCCCTTGACTCCACCAACACTTATCTTCTCAGCGGGAAGGAGCAGTGTAGGTGGCGGTCACGTGACACACACACACACACACACACACACACACACACACACACACACACACACACAC
>NC_087169.1:12021141-12031141 GCF_035594125.1 Scylla paramamosain
TAGTAGTAGTAGTAGTAGTAGTAGTAGTAGTAGTAGTAGTAGTAGTAGTAGTAGTAGTAGTAGTAGTAGTAGTAGTAGTAGTAGTAGTAGTAGTAGTGTGGTGGTAGTAGAAGTAGCAGTAGTAGTAGTAGTAGTAGTAGTGATTCTCCTTTCCCCACCTCACACTAATCCTCACCACATCACCACCACCACACCACCATCACCACCACAACCACCACCGCCGCCAAATGAGCGCGAATGGAGAGCAAATGAGGCGTGTCGCTGTTCGTCCTGGCTCCAGTAAACACGACGCTTCCTCATTAGCATTACAAAGGCGGCGAGGTTTTTTATTCGCAGTACGGACGAGGGATGTTAGTTAATTACGCTCGGCTGGCTGGGCTGCGGGATGCCTGGCCTTTGCTCCTGCCTTGATCGAACTTATTCAAGACCCAAGATAAAAATAACAAGGAAAAAATGGATTATATAAAAGACACACACACACACACACACACACACACACACACACACACACACACACACAAGAAAATAAGAACATAAGGAAAGATACAAGAAGCATTTATTCCTACACATGGCAGTCTCTGTATGAAATATTCCTATATACGCACACGTAATTAAAATATGTAGCTTTTGTAACAGCCTGCATTATTTATATTAATCATGAAGGGATAAAAAAAAAAACTGGAATAAACTGAAAATCCAGGGAAGAGAGATGAGATAAATAAAAAGGGAGAAAGAACTATTGTGGGAAAGGGAGGAGGGCGATAAAGGCAATAAAGTAATGGAGAAAACCGATGAAAGACGAGAAAGGACATAATGAAAAAAATAAATAATAAGACAAGAGTGATAAAAAAAAAAATAAATATGGTTATAAACTATACATGTAAGAAAAAATACATTCGACTTTTAAATTAACAAGATCTGAGAAAACGAATTTGAAAAACTGCACCACCACCACCACCACCACCACGGCGTCCACTGGCGAGGTTTGCTGCCCAAGATGGAGGGAGACGTGGCAGGCAGTTCTGGTGATGGTGGTGTCCTTGGTAATCTGAGTTTTTGCCTATCTCCTGCAGGGAACGGCGGTGGTGATGGTGGTGTTGGAGCAAAGTGGAGAATAGTAATAGTGGATAGTGGGTGGAGAAAGAAGAATGATTGTGGTGCAGGTGATAGACGGTAGTGGTGGTGGTAGAGGATGAAAAAGGCTGATGGTTGTGGTAGTAAGAGATTGTGGTTGTGGTGGGGAAGGGGAAGGAGTAAAGGTGGTTAGAGTGGTTTTGGTTGTGGTGGTGGTGATGGTGGTGGTTGTGGTGGTGGTGGTAGTAACAAAAATATCTTTACAAAAATTGATACATTTGATTGTACATAGAAAAAGCTTCTTGTGTCATTATCACTCGTGGAAGCAGTGATGGTGGTAGTATTAGTAGCAATAGTAGTAGTAGTAGTAGTAGTAGTAGTAGTAGTAGTAGTAGTAGTAGTAGTAACAATAACACTAACAGTCATCAACACCATAACAAACATTCCAAACAAATAATACACATAAGAATAGTAATCTTCAGACAGAACACATCACACTTCACCCCCTCACCCCTCACCCCTCACCTCTCACCCCCAGGCCAGGACAGTGACCTCGCGGGAGCTTGGGTTACCTGATCGACCTCTTCCCCCTTCACCCCCCTCACCCCCAAAAACACTCCCTTTCTGTGTCCTGTGTGAGGCTGAAGGTGACATGGTGAACAGGTGAACAAGTGAACAAGTGAACAGGGGAATAACTATAACAGGTGACTTGCTTCTGCCTCACACACTCACATTATACTCATCACATGGCCATCTCATCTCACCACACTCACTGCCAACCAATCTTCTGCCTCGCTACACTTACCACACTATTAATCTTCTGCTTCACCACACTCACCACGCCGTCACCTCATTCTCTGGTCTCACTACACTCATCAAAACTACGCATCCTCACTCACACTATTTACACTTTCACTATTACTTCAAACCACAGCACTGCCTCTCCCTGCACATCCTAACTTCATCCCACGGTAAAAACCACAAGTTCTACTCCCCCTAATACACTTTCCACAACTTGAACGTATCTATACTACGCATATACTAGCACCATTACAGCATAACCTGAACACTACACCTCCAGCATACTAAACACATTATAACACAATACAGCTTAAAATTCACTACTGCAACTATACTGAAACCTCAAACCTGCACTTTAATACCTATTCTCTCCTTCATACTATACTAATGTCCTGAAATATAGACCAACCCACACACGGACACACACACACACACACACACACACACACACACACACACACACACACATTGCTACAACTTAACAACACTCCCTAACACAGTAAAGGGATATTTATTACACCACAACACCTTTACCACACCCTAAAGTCTGTACTTCAGCATCCTTTCTCCCCTACACTCCTTCACCACACAACACCCAACACAACACACACACACCCACAGTACAGTAGAGTCTTTATTGTACTACGACACCTAACAAACTGCACTACAACATCCACTCTCCCCTACACTAACACCCTGAAACACCACACCAAACACACAGCACCCAAAGGCTTCCACATGTCACCCTCACAATGAACCCTCTGCTTTTCCACCTCAGGCTAATTCCATGCAAACATCTTTCAGTATATCACATAGACTGACCCTTTCTTCTCTCTCCCTCTCCCTCTCCCTCTTCCTCTCCCTCGCCCTTTTCCCTCTTCCTTTTACTTCCCCCGGGGCATGATATCGCACACGAGGGGCACGCGGACACCTGCTATTAGCACTCCTACATCACAGGGCGTTCCTAGGGCGACCCTCTGCTCTCCTTCGGTATAATGATCGTCTCTCTCTCTCTCTCTCTCTCTCTCTCTCTCTCTCTCTCTCTCTCTCTCTCTCTCTCTCTCTCTCTCTGATTAATCCTACGTGAAGGTATCCTGCAGAGAAAGAACGAGAGCGAGAGCGAGCGAGAGAGAGAGAGAGAGAGAGAGAGAGAGAGAGAGAGAGAGAGAGAGAGAGAGAGAGAGAGAGAGAGAGAGAGAGAGAGAGAGAGAGAGAGAGAGAGAGAGAGAGAGAGAGAGAGAGAGGAGCGTCTGGCTGGCTGGCAGGATAAGTTCAGTGGCCAGCCAGAACAAAATGGAGGAGGAGGAGGAGGAGGGGGAGCAGGAGGAGGAGGAGGAGGAGGAGGAGGAGGAGGAGGAGGAGGAGGAGGAGGAGGAGGAGGAGGAGGAGGAGGAGGAGGAGGAGGAAACAATTGTAAAAAAATAATAAATGATCAAGGAAATACAAAAAGAAATCAAGAAAATACATAACATGACCAGAGAGAGAGAGAGAGAGAGAGAGAGAGAGAGAGAGAGAGAGAGAGAGAGAGAGAGAGAGAGAGAGAGAGAGAGAGAGAGAAACAAGTCGAACAGGGAATTAAAAAAAAAAAAAAGAGACAACACGAAAGGAGGGATGAAAAGAAGGAAAGAATGAAGAGGAGAATAAAGTGGGAGATGAGAGGGACTTGCTTTCCTCTTCAAACACTCACACGAAAGAAGAGAAAGAGAGAAAAAAAAAGAGAAAATGAGAAAAAAATATATAAAATAGCAAGTTACCTGGCAAATATTAGTTCACGCAAAACAGACAGACAGAGAGAGAGAGAGAGAGAGAGAGAGAGAGAGAGAGAGAGAGAGAGAGAGAGAGAGAGAGAGAGAGAGAGAGAGAGAATGCGTGGTAAGGATATATATATATATATATATATATATATATATATATATATATATATATATATATATATATATATATATATATATATATATATATATATATATATATATATATATATCTATCTATCTATCTATCTATCTATATATATATATATATATATATATATATATATATATATATATATATATATATATATATATATATATATATATAAAGACAAGGACAGTGAAAGGAACAGACAAGAGACAAAAGATAAAAAAAAAAGAGGAACAGATGGTTAATGAGAGGAAAGAGTTAAAGAAATGAGAACAAATGAAAAAAAGAACATGGAAGAAGAAAAGACAAAACAAACAGGAGAAAAAAAGAGGAGAGAAAAGAGATGGAGAGGGAAAATGTGAAAGATATATATATCAGAAAACTATAAAAAGAGGAAAAGAAAGAGAAAAATAACAAATAAAAGTAGAAAGGCAAAGTATAAGAAAGTTAGAGGATAAGAATGTAAAGAATAATGAAGAAAATTTGGAAAATGATGAAAGACGAAAAAATGGGAGAGGGAAAAAGAAGGAAGGAAAAGTAAATGGAAGAGAAAAAAGTAAACTAGAGCTAAATGAAAAAGAGAATAGAAGATAAAAGGAATAATGATGAAAATGCGAAAGTGGAAGTAGGAAAGGAAAAGAAGGAAAAGTAAGACGAAGAGAAAAAAATAAAGAGAAAGGAAAAAGAAAAAAGAAAAGAAAAAGAAATGCATTATAAAAAAATACAAATATAAAAGTAAAGAAAAAATAGACGAGATGTAAAAATAACAAAAAAAAGTAAGAAAAGTGAGAATGAAGAAAGGGAGAGAATGAAGCAACGAAGAAAAAGAGAAAGAAGAGTAAGAGGGAGAGAAAAGGAAAAAGTAAGGAAGTAACGAAATAAAGAGAAAGAAGAGTAAAAGAGAAGAAAGAGATGGAAGAGAGAGCAAGTGAGAGAGAGAGAGAGAGAGAGAGAGAGAGAGAGAGAGAGAGAGAGAGAGAGAGAGAGAGAGAGAGAGAGAGAGAGAGAGAGAAAGGAAGAGTAAAGCAAGGAGGAGAGAGGGAAAACAGTAAGGGGGAGTAAGGCAAGGAAGAGAGAAGGAAAAAAGGGAGAGCAAGACAAGAGAGTGGGAAGAGTAAGGGAGAGTGAAAGAAGAGAGGGAAGAGAGTGAGAATAAGGCAAGGAAGAGAGAAGGAAGAGAGAATAAGAGAGAATAAGGCAAGGAAGAGAGAGAAAAGAGTAAGGGAGAGTAAGGCAAGGAAGAGAGTAAGAGAGAATAAGGCGAGGAAGAGAGAGGGAAGAGAGAATAAGGGAGAATAAGGTAAGGGAGAGAAAAGAGAGTAAGACAAGGAAGAGAGAGGAAAGAGAGTAAGGGAGAATAAGACAAGGAAGAGAGGGAAGAGAGAGTAAGGGAGAATAAAGGAAAGGTAAGGGAGAATAAGACAAGGAAGAGAGATGGAAGAGAGAGAGAGTAAGGGAGAGTAAGGCAAGGGAAAGGGAAGAGAGAGTAAGGGAGAATAAGGGAGAGTAAGAGGAGGTGGTCGAGCTTGGCCAAGAATACTAATCGTTAACCTTGGGAGTCTGTCTGACCGTCCAGCGAACCCTCTCTCTCTCTCTCTCTCTCTCTCTCTCTCTCTCTCTCTCTCTCTCTCTCTCTCTCTCTCTCTCTCTCGCTCGCTCGCTCGCTCTCTCTGATTCCTTTTCTTTTCTCCCGTTTGTTTGTCTTTTTTTCTTTTTTCTTTTCTTCTAGTTCATCATCATTTTGTTGTTGTTGTTGTTGTTGTTGTTGTTGTTACTGTTGCTGTTGTTGTTGTTGTTGTTGTTGTTGTTGTTGTTGTTGTTGCTGTTGTTGTTATTGTTCTTCTTTTTCTTTCTTCTTCTTCTTCTTCTTCTTCTTCTTCTTCTTCTTCTTCTTCTTCTTCTTCTTCTTCTTCTCCTCCTCCTTCTTCTTGTCCTTCTTTTCCTTCTTCCCCCCCCGTCCCTCTCTCTGTTTTGCGTGGACTAATATTTGCGTGGTAACTTGTTCTTTTATCTTTTTTTCTTCTCTCTCTATCTTTTCTCTCCTTTCTTTTTCTCTTCTTTCGCGTGAGTGTTTGGAGAGGAAAGCAAGGCCGTCTCATCCTCCCTCTTTCTCCTCTTCTTCATCTTATTCTTCTTTTCGTGTTGTTTATCATTTTTTTATTCCCTATTCGTCTTCCCTCTCTGTGACATAACTAAAAAAAAAAAAATGATAAGGAGCAAAGAAGATGAAATATAAATAAAAGGAGTAAGAATGAGATGAAGAACAGAAACAAGGGAAAAATAAGAAGAATACGAGCTAAAACAAAGAGAAGCGAAGAGAGAGAGAGAGAGAGAGAGAGAGAGAGAGAGAGAGAGAGAGAGAGAGAGAGAGAGAGAGAGAGAGAGAGAGAGAGAGAGAGAGAGAGACAAACACCAGATCACAAACATTTCCGGAGTCACCTGAGAAGTCTTGGGTACAGGTGAGGGAGACGAGAAAGGAATGAAGGAGAGGGGAAGGAAGGGAGAGGCAAGAGGAATGAATAGGTGGGGAGAAACCCTCTACTGTTTTATCTTATCTCATGTACTAGTTAGTGAAGAGAAGTGTAATTAAAGGGCCTATGATGGGCTTAATTCGAGGAGGAGGAGAAGTAAGAGACAAAAAACATGACGATGACGACGAAGAGAGATGAGAGATGAGAGATGAAAGAGAGAGAGAGTAAAGAAGACGAGAAATAAGAGATGCAAGGATACGTGAAAGGAAAATCAAGAAATGAGAAAAAAAGGAGGAAAGAGAAGCAAAAATAAAGACATGGAACAAAAACAGAGGAAAAATAATGGAAAAGGAGGTCAGATAAAGGAAAGCGGATGAAGAACAAAAGTGAAGGGGGAAGGAAAGAAAGATAGGGGAAAAAATAAAGGAAAAAAATAACGAAAAACAAAAGAAGGTCAGAGAAAGTAGGAAGAGGAAAGGGAAGAAAGGGACGAAGAAGGGAGAGACGGGGAGAGGGAGGGAGAGAGGGAGAGGACGTGGCGTGAAGGGCAAACGAAGAGGGTGAGGGACACTTGCAGAGAAAGGAGAGACGGAGAGGGGGCGAGAGGCAGGGGGAGTGAGGGGAAGAGGGAGAGGGGACAGAGAAGGATTTGAGGAACGTGGGAGGAGAATATGTGGGTGAGAGACACGGGAGAAGAATGAGGGAGTGGGAGAGATAAGAAGAGAGAGGCAAGGAGGATGAGAGGTGGATAGACAGAGGAAAGAAGAGAGGCAAAAGAATAATATAAGAGAGGAGAAAAGAAGATATAAGAAAAGGGAAGAGAAGCATAGGATAAGTGAGAGAAAAGTGTAAAGGGAGAGAGAGAGAGAGAGAGAGTGAAAGAAGTGAGGAAGATAGAAATAAAAGGTGCAATAGAATGTTGAAAGTGAGGGAGACAAAGGAGGATAAAGGAGAAACAAAGATAGGATCACTGAAATAAAAGATGCCAAACAGCGAAGAAGCAAAGAAAGGAGACAAAAAAAGTAGGAAAGAATAAAAAATGGAAGCACAGTAACAAATAGGAGAGAGAGAGAGAGAGAGAGAGAGAGAGAGAGAGAGAGAGAGAGAGAGAGAGAGAGAGAGAGAGAGAGAGAGAGAGAGAGAGAGAGAGAGAGAGAGAGAGAGAGAGAGAGAGACTATAAGAAAAAAAGGTAAATAAATAAAAAAAAACAAAGAAACACAAGATGCAGAGGAAAATAGAAAGAGAGAAAGAAAACTGAGAAAGAAAGAAGGAAAAGAGAAGAAAAACACAGACGAAGCAGGTGGGCATGAAAGGCGGCGAAGCAAGCAACTGCAGGAGGGAGAGAGAGGCAGGGAGAGTCAGGGAGAGGTAGGGACGCAGGTAACAACAGGGAGGCAGACCAGAAAGGGGTGAGAGGCAAGTAAGAGGCAGGGGAGAGAGAGGGAGAGGTAGAGAGCAACGAGAACACGGAATCCATAAACAAAATTTCCTAACACCTGCGCTTGACCTCACTCTACCTGCCCATTGGCTAATCAACACAGGTAACGTAACAGGTAACCAATCACGGAGAGATGGTCACACCTGTCGCACCTGAAACTTAATGACCAATCGGAGGACGCCCTGGAGAGTGACAAACACAAAGGAACATGAAGGTAGAACAAGCAGCAGCAAACTTATTGGCCCTTATGCGGGGTGAGATAAACTGTATGATTTAAAGTAAGAGACGTTGAGAGTTGAGGAGGAGGAGGAGGAGGAGGAGGAGGAGGAGGAGGAGGAGGAGGAGGAGGAGGAGGAGGAGGAGGAGGAGGAGGAGGAGGAGGAGGAGGAGGAGGAGGAGGAGGAGGAGGAGGAGGAGGAGGAGGAGGAGGAAGAGGAAGAGGGCACCAGGTCAACGAGTCATAACATTTCCCGAAGAAAAAGAAAGTAAAACTGTGACGTCACAACACAACCCGCCAATCAGACGCCAGAACGTTGTGACGTCACGAAAAATCCACGAATCACTGCGTCGGATTTCAAAATGGCGTCATGCGAGGATGTCCCAACAACTCCGGCGTTAATGAAGAAACGATAAAAATGCCGCGGAACAAGAAGAATCTGCGCGGCGTTCATCTTCGCTTGGTTCTTCTGCGCAATCCTTGGGAGGGCGGCGATAAAATAAACAATACGAGGAATGTCTGTGTGTGAGTCTTCTAGAAGGTCACGGGTTTGCAAAATATGGCAGAAGAAAGGACTGGATGACGTCATGTGGGGAGCAAGTGAAGGGGTTAAGACGCTCGCGCGCACACACGCACACTGACGGAGACACACACACAGCACATGATCACTCTTACCTTGGCTCTAAGGTGTGCGTGTCGCGTCGCCAGGTGGTGGTGTGAGCATTAACTACACAGCCTCAGGGCACGGGGAGACACGGGGAGGGGAGGGAGGGGAGGCTAGACACGCCACCTGAGGAATAACATAAGGGCGGTGACCAAGATACTTGACCGCGTGGCATCAGCACCTCAGGAGGGAAAGTGAAAGTGAGTCTCTATCTCTCTCTCTTTCTTCCTCCTCCTCCCTCTCTCTCCCCGCCTCTCTGTCTCCTTATACATCCGTCTCTCCAAGGGTCGTGTTCCTGAACGCTTACTTTCATTAGGACTGTTTTCAAAGGCCACATATATGGTTAGTCAGATGTTTTTCTATTTAATGCAGACTCGTTGTTATCACTGACGTCATGAAAATATTGTCTCTGAAGGTCGTATTCCTAAACAGTTTGGAATTCTATTGGTACTGTTTTCGAAGCCCTTTAGATGATTAATCAGATCTTAATGAGTGTTTTCTTGTTTACCATGCAAATTCGTTGTTAAACGACCACTACAGCCATGAAAATATTGTTTCTAAGGGTGGTATTACTAAATGCCTTGGGATTTCACAAGGACTATTTTCAAAACCTACGTCGGTGATTGCTCGGGTTCGCATGAGTAAAAAAAGATAAGCAAATAACAGCGACCCAATATAGAAATAGATAAAGGCTGAAGACAAAGAAGAAGACGGGGCAAAATCCTTATTAAATCATCACTATAATCACGAAAACGCACTTGAAAACCCGCTAACTTCCACAAGATCCTGTTGAAAGTAGTCAAGGCGAGACGCTGAAAGATTTGAGAAAGCGGCAGCAAATCTGCCAAACACGACCTGAGATGGAATGACTTTGCAGTGTATTAAAACGTTTGTACTTGTAGACTGAAATAACCACGCACCTGCAGCCTTCACCTGCCCGTGTCGACACACCTGCCCGGGTCTCCAGGTAGCACTAACCCCTGAGTAACCTTTCCATACCTGTCACAACCTTCGGCACAGGTGACCCGGGGGTGACCGGACGACAGGTTAATAAGCACTTTGACTACCTGGCCGCGCGGGGTACAGGTAGCACAGACAGTGACGGGGAGGCGTGTGACATGTGGAATAACACTCTAAAATATCCTTCACATGGAATCAGAACCTCTTTTTAAAGGACTCAAGAGGACAATGAACTGTAAGGCAAAGGATTCAAGAGGACAGTGAACCTACAACAACACGAAGCTCACAAATCTCTATGAGTGGTTAGGCTTTAGTCTGCCCGTAAAAAAAAACACAAGATGGAGCCTTTCAAGGGGACTGAAAAAGTGTTTATCTATGAGAAGTTAAGGGATTCAAGCCTCTACAGCCGCGGCTCTTGAGAGGACAGAAGGGCCGGGACGCGTGACAAATGACCGTGAGAGGAAGGGGCCAA
>NC_087169.1:12036141-12046141 GCF_035594125.1 Scylla paramamosain
GGAGGAGGAGGAGGAGGAGGGAAAAGCACTTCAGTCACCTCCCACTGTGCACCAACACCCGCGCACATCCTCCACAGTCTGTCCTGTATCAATATTGGTCTTATGAAGAGGAGGAGGAGGAGAGGAGAAGGAGTAGCAGGAGGAGGAGAAGGAGGAAGAGAGCTGGTGGAAGAAGAGGAAGGAAGAAGGGACTGACTGCGAACGATAGCCTGAAGGAAGACAGGAAGGAGAGGATAGGAAAGGAAAATAGGAGGAGGAGGAGGAGGAGGAGGAGGAGGAGGAGGAGGAGGAGGAGGAGGAGGAGGAGGAGGAGGAGGAGGAGGAGGAGGAGGAAACAGTGGCGGAAGGGAGGAACAAGCGAGGGTAAAAAGAAAGAACTAAAAAAAATAATGAAAGGAGAAAAAAGGAAAGCAGGAAGGGAAGTGAAGGGAAGGAGGTTGAAGGGAAGTCGAGTAACTGATCATAAGGGAAGGGAATGAATGAAGGGCAAGGCGAAGGGACAAAGGTAGGGTACAGGTAGGGAGCCAAGGTGTGTAGGGACTAATTAACTTACCTGGCAGCACGTGAAGTTGACAGGTGACTCTGCCCACACCTGCTTCCCCTCTCCCTCTCCCTCTCCCCTCTCACTCTCAAATTAGCACCTCCCCTTTCCTTAACCACATCTAAACCTACATTTCTTATTTTTTCTTCTTCTTCTTCTTTTTTTTTTTTACAATCTACTCACATTAGCATATCCCCCTCCTCTCTCTCTCTCTCTCTCTCTCTCTCTCTCTCTCTCTCTCTCTCTCTCTCTCTCTCTCTCTCTCTCTCTCTCTCTCTCTCTCTCTTTCATAGTAGCAACCCCTCTCTCTTTAACTGAATCTAAACCTACCTTTCCATTTCTTCCCCTCTCCTCTTATTAACATCTTCCTTTTCCCTCTCTCTTTCTTTCCTTTTAGTTCCTCTTTTCTTCCTAACCTAACCAAATACTATTATTCCATTCCTCTTCTTATCTCCTTTTCTTCTTTCTCCTTTCTCTTATTAGATCTTTTTTTTTAATCTAATCTAACATTAATTCCCTTTACGATCCTTTCTTTTCCTTTTTTTTCCCTTCATTCTTCCCTTCCTCTCATTATCTTTCTTAATCCTCTTTTCTTTCCTTCTTAAGATATCAGCATATAATTCTCCTTTACCCTCTATTCTTTTTCTATTTTTTTCTATTCTTCCCTTCGTTTCCTTTATTTCATATACTACTTCTAACACTCACTTATTCTCTCACTCTCTCTCATTCCTCTAACTCATATTCACTCATTTTTCACCCTTTCATCACTCCTTTCTTCCTCTCAAAAGTTCTCTTTGCTTTCATCCTCCACTTCTATCCTCCTCCTCCTTCTTCTCTCTTACTTCATTCTCCTCTCTCCTTTCTCTCAAAACTTTTTGCTTTCATCTTCAACTCCTATCCTCCTCCTCCTCCTCTGTCTCTCCTCCTCACTCCAGCACCACCACCTTAACCACTATCACCACCACGCTTCATTGCTCCTCACTTCTTACTCATTATGAAGAAAATATGTAAAGAAAACAAGAGTAATGGTAGTCAAGAGGAACAAGTGTTTTTAGAATCAACCTCTTAGTTTATCAAAGATTACAACATTCTCTCTCTCTCTCTCTCTCTCTCTCTCTCTCTCTCTCTCTCTCTCTCTCTCTCTCTCTCTCTCTCTCTCTCTCTCTCATGATTTTAACACAAAATATAATATCAATGAGAACCAGTGGACGTGACAAGAGGAGGAGGAGGAGGAGGAGGAGGAGGAGGAGGAGGAGGAGGAGGAGGAGGAGGAGGAGGAGGAGGAGGAGGAGGAGGAGGAGAAGGAAAAGTAGAGAAAGATACCGGAGGAGATAGAGGAAGGAGGAAGGGAGAGTCAGAGCGAAAGGAAAAGAGAAAAAAGAAACAGAAAGAAGGAAAGGCAGGAACACAAGAACACACGAAGACAAGAAACACAAGAACACAAAACCACGTACGACACTTTTCCCCCTTGAGCCAAATCCGAGCGCCAAATGTGACTTCGACTGGCGGCTGTATCGTGGGTCTGGCAGCGCGGCACACCATCCTCGCTTGAGAGAGAAAGAGAGAGGGAGAGAGGAAGCCGCCTTGAAGTTAACTCAGCTCAGTGTCTTGTGAGTCCCCGTGCTGTGAAGGGGTCTGTGTCACGATTCCGAATTGGTGCAAAGACACATAGAAAACCACTATTGGATTATCTGTACGGCTGGGTTTGGGTTAAAGAGTGCTGGTTCTTAGTCCGTTGAGGTGCTGAGTGCTCTCTTTCTTGTGGTTAGCGAGATGAGGAAGACGGATATAAAGGCGAGGCGAGTCAGTCACTGTCGCTGATATGTCTTCTGCAACTCTACTGCTGAGACACTTGGTGAGTTGCAACAGTGTTTTTCGTGCTGCTGCTGCTGCTGCTGCTTCTGGCGTGGGTTGGGTCTCTCACTCTCTCCCTCTCCCTCTCTCTCTCTATCTGGGGAATACCTAACCTTTTTTCCACTGGTTTACTGATCAATTTTTCTTTCCTATTTCGTGATGCGTTTTTTTTCCTTCTTTCGCTTCATGAATTTATCCTTTGTCTTGTTTAGCTTTCGTTTTTATATCTCCCCCTCCCCCTTCTCCTTTTAATTTTCTTCTTCCTCATCCTCCTCCTCTCCTTTTTACCAATTAGTCTGTTATCGTTTGCTTATCCTATGCAATTTTTTTCCTCCTCTTTAAAATCTTCTCTTTTTCTTTTTCTCCTCTCCAGCTCCTTTTTATCTATTTTTTCTTTTCTTTTCCTCTTCTTCTTCTTCTTCTTCTTCTTCTTCTTCTTCTTCCTCTTCCTTCTTTCTTTCATTACCGAAATGTGCCACAAGTTTCCCTATTATCATATTTTATTCGCTTCCGTTCTTCATTCTATTGTTGTGTCGAGTAATTCCTTCCCCTTCCTTTCTTAACCCATCTATTTCTCTTCCTCCGTTCTTTCCTGCTTCCCCCTCTCTCTCTCTCTCTCTCTCTCTCTCTCTCTCTCTCTCTCTCTCTCTCTCTCTCTCTCTCTCTCTCCCTCTCGGTCAAATTTTCCTCCTTCCCTCTTGCTCCTCTTCCGATTATATGTAAATGTTATTCGAATCACAACCTTCCTCCTTTTCTATCCTCTCTCCCCCTCCTCCTCCTCCTCCTCCTCCTCCTCCTCCTGCAGAGAGGGCGGAGGTATATGGGAAGGCTGTCCTTGTCTTCAGCCATTCGTGACTAGCAGAGTTCTTCAAGGGGAGTGTGGGAGTCCCTCTACTTTTTCTTTGCTTCACTGGTCCCCGTGTGTGTGTGTGTGTGTGTGTGTGTGTGTGTGTGTGTGTGTGTGTGTGTGTGTGTGTGTGTGTGTGTGTGTGCTGCCACCACCCACACTGACACACTTCAAACACACACTTTCCTAATTACTCACGTACGAAAGAGGTGTGTGAGTAAGTACATCTCTCTCTCTCTCTCTCTCTCTCTCTCTCTCTCTCTCTCTCTCTCTCTCTCTCTCTCTCTCTCTCTCTCTCTCTCTCTCTCTCTCTCTCTCTCTCTCTCTCTCTCTCTCTCTCTCTCTCTCTCTCTCTCTCTCTCTCTCTCTCTCTCTCTGTGAGTGTCACATCATCAATCACTATTATTGTTCCTAAGGTTATAAAATTGATGTGACCATGATGATGATTATTGCGAAAGGAAGAGGAGGAGGAGGAGGAGGAGGCAGAGAAGAAGAATCACAAGGAAGAGAAAGAAGAGGTTTAGGGTCATGGAAAGGTGGAGGAGGACCTGGAGGAGGAGAAGGAAGAGGTTAGGGAGAAGAGGAGGACGACGATAAATATCAAGGGTCATGGAAGGAATATAAGATGGAGGAGGACTTCGAGGAGGAGGAGGAGGAGGAGGAGGAAGAGGAGGAGGAGAAGGTCAGGTCATGGAGGACAGGTAAGACTCCCTCAGGTGTTAACGAGTCACCCGTCAGTCCTGCGGGTGATGAGATGCCCCTCCCCTTACCTGTCCCGCCGCTTAATTGGCACTCACCTGGGGAAGACAGAGAAAGAAGAGTTAAGAGGCTGTTTGCACAATGAGAGAGAGAGAGAGAGAGAGAGAGAGAGAGAGAGAGAGAGAGAGAGAGAGAGAGAGAGAGAGAGAGAGAGAGAGAGAGAGAGAGAGAGAGAGAGAGAGAGAGAGAGAGAGAGAGAGAGAGAGAGAGAGAGAGAGAGAGAGAGAGAGAGAGAGAGAGAGAGAGAGAGAGAGAGAGAGAGACTTCAGTGTATTATAGTAGTTGTGCTTTTCAAAAATTCCCACGCGTCACGGTTCGCGGTAATGAGAGAAAGTCAGGGAGCGGCATTTACAGAGCAGATCGTCCTCATTGTACGTGTGTTTGTGTGTCTAATTACACCTGAGGCAATTAACGGGAGTGAAAGGCCAATTAAGAGAAGCGGAAGGTCGTCTGAAAGGTGTGACATTAACTTCCATTGTTGTTGGTTTTCTGTTTTGTTTGCCAATCTTTTTTTCTCTTGATATCGTTTTTTTTTTTACTTTGGTTTGTTTTCTTTAATTTTTGAGATATTTTGTGTTTTTGTTAATGTGCGTTTTATTTATTTAATGTTTTTTGTTCCTTTTTTTTTGTCTGTTTGTCTTTCTCTTTTTCTCTCTGACTCAGTATGATTAATTGTGTAGTTAGAAAAATGCATGTAACGCTATTAGTATACGTATCAGAAATCTCTCTCTCTCTCTCTCTCTCTCTCTCTCTCTCTCTCTCTCTCTCTCTCTCTCTCTCTCTCTCTCTCTCTCTCTCTCTCTCTCTCTCTCTCTCTCTCTCTCTCAGATTCCCGCAGAAAATAACCCCCAGGGAAATCAGATCTCATACACCACACGCTTTGTTGACCAATGAAAACGCCGGAAATTCCACGGTGGTGTTCTGGGAAGACTGTGATTGGCTGCTGCTTCTCGGGGCGTGGCGGCGCGGCGTGTGATTTTTTCCATTATTCTTATTGGCTTAACTTACATTCTATTTTGGCTTAAATTTCGTAAGTTTAGATGCTGCTGAGACTACAGCTTTGGTATATTTTCTTGAATTTACTTTGCTTTTAGTTTTCTTGGCGTTAACTCACATTTTCATTTACTTTAGTTTTGTAAGTTTTGATTCTGTTGAACCTTTACTGTTTGAAATACATTTTCTATTAGATCGTTTTCTTGGCTTTGGCTTGTAGGTGATTCAGTTTTTTAGTTTCGTAAGCTTTGGTTTTGTTCAGTCGTTACAAACTATAGTCTATAAAACTTTTTTTTTTTCAAGCTTAGTTTTATTTTCGAAGTTTCATTAACAACTTCATTTATTATTCTTTTTTTTTTATATATAAAGTTTGAAATAATAGAATCCGGTATCAGCAGAGAACACCTTCCACTTATTTTCTTTCTTCCCTTTCATTTTTTTTTACTTATTTTCTTGACCGTGAAATTTTCGGTTGTAAATAATAACATTACGTCCACAGTTTTATTTTATTTTATTTTTTTATAAATTTTGATTTAATTTTTTTCTTAAGCATTTAAATGAAAAATCATCACTAAAAACATTAAATCCAACCAGTCAAATTCAGGGAAAGATTCGCACGCATGCACACACACACACACACACACACACACACACACCGAGGCGGAAAGACGGAAATGAACGCAAACATCCAATAAGAGACGCTAGACTTTTAAACCAGTCACAGTGAAGGATAAGAACAAACGAGGCCCAGTGAGCGAGGAGGACAGCCACGGCCTTCGCCAATCACATCCAAGGACAGAGTCAGCTTCAGCCAATGAGCGTGAAGAAAGCATTATCAGCGGTCCAATTAGGATAAAGGACGAACTGAACTTTGACCAATGAGGATGAAGGAAAGGACTGTGAATTACCCAATGGGAGTGAAGAAAACATAATCTATCAACCAATCAGCGCTCAGGAAAAGATGTGAACAGTTAACCAATCATAGGAAAGACTGCCTACTATTAACCATTCACAGAAAAAAAGTAAAGGAAGTACTGTCAATCATCAGCCAATTACGGCAAAGGAAAGGAAAAGACTGTCAAATGCCAGCCAATCGGGAGGAAGAGAACACTATCTATTGGCCAGTCCCAGAGAAGGAAGAAAAAGGTTATCAGTCATTAGCCAATCACAAAAAAGAAAGAAACGTACTGTCAACGACCAGCAGATCATGGAGGAGAGAAAAATATACTAGCCAATGAGAAGGCAGAGAACACTATCTACTGACCAATCACAGAGAAGGAAGGACAGAACAGGCAATTATCAGCCAATCACAAAGAAAGAAGGGAAAAGAATGTCAAATAGTAGCCAATCAGAATGAAGAGAACACTATTAACCAATCACAGAAAAGGAAGGCAAGTACTGTCAACGATTGGACAGTCAGGAAAAGGAAGGAAAAATTAACTAACCAATCACAGAAGGAAGGAAAGTACTGTCAAATATTAGCCAACCACGGAGGAAGGAGAGTTATCTGCTATTGGCTAATAAGAACAAAGGAAAAGAATCAACTAAGAATTAAGAAAAGAAGAAAAATATATCTATTGGTCAATCACAGAGTAGGAAGGAAAGAACTATCAAGTATTGGCCAATCACAAGGAAGGAAACGCTAACGCTTGCTCAATCAGGACGCGAGGGAGAGAGGGACGGAGGAGAGGGAGAGGCATTTCCGGGGAGGTGGCGCGGTTCATTACTGCAAGACGCGAACTGAACGTGTCTGGCAGTAATGTCAACAGCAGGGGGAGAAAGAGGCAGCAGGAGGAGGAGGAGGAGGAGGAGGAGGAGGAGGAGGAGGAGGAGGAGGAGGAGGAGGAGGAGGAGGAGGAGGAGGAGGAGGAGAAGAAGAAGAAGAAGAAGAAGAAGAAGAAGAAGAAGAAGAAGAAGAAGAAGAAGAAGAAGAAGAAGAAGAAGAAGAAGAAGAAGAAGAAGAAGAAGAAGAAGAAGAAGAAGAAGAAGAAGAAGAAGTTAATCACCATCCATAACAACAACGACAACAACAAAAACAACACTACGTTGCTACTTTCCTTGAATAAAGAAAATAATAATTATTCATACTTTTTAATACATACTTTTACTGATAATATACAGGAATTCGATTATTATTATTATTATTATTATGATCATCGATATCCGTCAAAAATACGTTTACTTCTTTTATGTCTTCTCTTTCTTTTCTTCCTCCTCCTCCTCCTCATACCTATTTGGATTTCCGAGGAAGCTCAAGTCGAGGCCACACGAACGAAAGTGAACACCTGAGGAAATCCAGGCGTACCAAGATGGCGTCTGAGGCAACTTCGGTATGATCTTAGCGTAACCACTTCCCCAGAACCGACACTCCCCCACTCCCCCCCCTCTCTCTCTCTCTCTCTCTCTCTCTCTCTCTCTCTCTCTCTCTCTCTCTCTCTCTGTATGTGCGTACGTGCGTGTCCATGGGGAAGTGTGTTTAACTGGTACACTCTTGTTTTTAGTTGAGAGAGAGAGAGAGAGAGAGAGAGAGAGAGAGAGAGAGAGAGAGAGAGAGAGAGAGAGAGAGAGAGAGAGAGAGAGAGAGAGAATTTACGTACGTATAAAAATATCACGGAAGGGATTAGTATGTACGGACGCATTGAAATTCTAAACACTCAAACACACACACACACACACACACACACACACACACACACACACACACACACACACACACTCACACACACACACACAGGAAAGTCGACCTACGCACAGGGGAGTGGAAGAGTGAAAGTGGAAGAAAACTTGTCCGTTTCATATACTTTCGCCCTTTCCTTCAGCAGCTTTCATACATTTTTGCCTTCACAATCTCTCTCTCTCTCTCTCTCTCTCTCTCTCTCTCTCTCTCTCTCTCTCTCTCTCTCTCTCTCTCTCTCTCTCCAAAAAAAATATGAATGCCGTAACAATAGTAGTAGTAGTAGTAGTAGTATTAGTAGCAGTAGTAGTAGCAGCAGCAGCAGTAGTACTAGTAGTAGTAGTAGTAGTAGTAATAGTAGCAGCAGCAGCAGTAGTAGTAGTAGTAGTAGTAGTAGTAGTAGTAGTAGTAGTAGTAGTAGTAGTAGTAGTAGGAGTAGCAGCAGTAGTCACAGCAGAAGGGCGTGTCACACTGTACGTTCACTGACACTGTTCCCATTATCATTAGGATCACGCACTACGCTCCCCCCCCCCCTCTCTCTCTCTCTCTCTCTCTCTCTCTCTCTCTCTCTCTCTCTCTCTCTCTCTCTCTCTCTCTCTCTCTCTCTCTCTCTCTCTCTCACCTTTACCTGTAGTTAATTAGGGTGTACCTCCCATTTTAGCCCTTCACCTTCCAGGCATCACGGAGAGACTAAGATATTACTACCTCTCTCTCTCTCTCTCTCTCTCTCTCTCTCTCTCTCTCTCTCTCTCTCTCTCTCTCTCTCTCTTGTTTAATAATAGCACGCTTAAATTATTATGTATGACTCAGATGATTATGGTGGTGGTGGTGGTGGTGGCGGTAGTTGAAGGAATGACTAGTAAAGGACTAAAGTAAAGGACTAAAGGCAGGAATTTATTACTCACATCCTTTTCCGATTCTTTAGAGTCTCTCTCTCTCTCTCTCTCTCTCTCTCTCTCTCTCTCTCTCTCTCTCTCTCTCTCTCTCTCTCTCTCTCGTAATTTTTCGTCCATCTTCCTCTGATCTTCTGTTATTTCTCTTTTTTACTTCAATACTTCTATCTTCACTTCCCCCCTTCTCTCTCTCTCTCTCTCTCTCTCTCTCTCTCTCTCTCTCTCTCTCTCTCTCTCTCTCTCTCTCTAATTTATACCTTACCTTTGCCTTCACTCCCTCCCTCCCTCTCACGACTCCTCTCCCTTATTCCCTCTCCCAATCACGGTTTTCTCCCTTCCCTCTTCCTGGATGTCCCTTTCCGTTTTGTGCAGACTCCTCCACCTGTTCCACATGGGCAACAAGGGACAGGAGGGAGGGGTACGGGGGTGGTTGGGAGTGGAGGGGGTAGAGGGCCATTCCTTCCACACCTTTACCTGTCCCATTCATTAACACACCTGTACGCTAATGATTCCTTGCAAGTAGAAAAGGTAATTACTCGTGGGTCTGTTAATAGTTACTTGCATTTCTGTGGCTTTAATTACCTGGTGTGGGAGGATTAATTATGAGTGCGACAGGTAAGGTGGGTTTGTTTGTTTTTTGTGTGTTTCTAAATTTTTTTTCTATGTTTTTTTTTGTCTATTTCTCTCCTTTGTTTTTTTCTGGATGTTTTTAGGTTCGATTTTTTTCCTTCTGTACGTTTTTTTTTTTTTTTTGTGTTGTCTCGTCTCGTTTCTCTCTCTCTCTCTCTCTCTCTCTCTCTCTCTCTCTCTCTCTCTCTCTCTCTCTCTCTGGCCATAATCATGCTTCCACATTTATTAATTATCCTTATTACCCATGTTCTAATAATGCATTTACTATACCGCTGAAAAAAAAAAACCACTTATTATCATTATTACTATTATCATTATTATTATCTTCAAAGCAATCTTGCATACCACCACCACCACCACCACCACCCGCGCAGCATGACCTTACCTTCACCCCCCTTCCTCCACTCCCCTCCCTCCCCGCCACAACAGGTCCCGGTGAAGGGGAGGGAAGGAGGAAAGGAAGGGGAGGGGAATGGAGGGGTGATAACGGGTCTGACTGAAAATCGCACCCACCTCCTCTCTTTCTCCCTCCCCCTCTCCCTTCCCTCGACGAAACAGGTTCCTTTCTCTCTCTCTCTCTCTCTCTCTCTCTCTCTCTCTCTCTCTCTCTCTCTCTCTCTCTCTCTCTCTCTGGTTCAGTCAGGTGTGCCTTCTCCTCTCTCCCCAAATCCCTCCTCCTCCTCCTCCTCCTCCTCCTCCTTCTTCTTCCTTACCTTCACGCTTATGTCATAAGTATAAAAAATATTTCTGGTTTCAATATTTACTTATTTTCTTGTGAATATGTACGTGTGTGTGTGTGTGTGTGTGTG